>NC_046297.1:46715748-47315748 GCF_004115265.2 Rhinolophus ferrumequinum | reverse complement strand
CTGAGTTCATCTGGGAAAGGAATGAAGGAAGTCATGGAGATGGCATTTAAGTTGTATCATGAAGGGCGAGTGTTGGTTTGAGAATAGAAATGAAGGTTATTTCGTGCAGAATAGGGATGAACGCAAGAGTAGGGATGAGTAGGGATGAACGCAAGAGCAGAGTTCAAAAGAATGTATCTCAATTCACAAAATCTCAGTTAAGAGAAACTGTGTGAGACTGAGTGGTGGAGAGAGGAGACCAGCAGGGTAGGTGGGAGAGCAGATCAGGAGTAGCATGCATTTATTCAATGCACACGTTCACTTATTTAATCAATTCTGAGATACACTTTGTTTTTGTAAACTTTTATCACTCTGAAATCAGAATGCAGTTGGATAGGTAGGGGTTATAATATTGTCATTATCCATGCATGCACATAAAAACTTGCAAAGTGGGTGTCAGGAGCTTGGAATAAAATGACTATTTTAAGAAATGCTTCACTACTAATATACCTGATGAAACAGAGAACAATATTGTGTGGAACAAAACACTGATATCATTGACTCTGAAGTAGAAAGAGATTCACAACTTCCGTTGTAAAGTTGTAAAAATAACCTTAACTCATTTATTTTTGCTTTTTATTTATGCACAAATGTGATAGACAATAAAAACTTTTTTTCTGAAGAAGTCTAGAAAGTCTTTCAGTTATAGGTTAAATTCAGAGCAATATAAGAAAGAATTGTGCCATAGTTTAGTTTGCAGACATTTTTTCTTAGTGGTATATATAATAATGTGGTTTTGTGATCACTGGCATCTTATATTTAATGAAACAGGCTATTCACACATGTGCATATTGTATGCCTAGGATATGCCAAGCATTGTGTTCGTGTTGGGGGTACAATGATGGACAAAGCATGGTATGTCCCAGACTGCACACTGCTTCCAAGCTACAGTCTTGAATGTTGGGCTAAAAAACCTGTACTGTGTATTCTACTAGGGACACCCAGGGGGTTCTAAGAGCAGAAATGATGTGATCAGATATATTTTGAGGACTTAGCTCTATCCAATAGTGATATACAGGTTGAAAGGTAGGAAAGGGGACTGGTGGTAAGAGAGACTAGTTAGGGAGATCTTGAAATAGTTTGTGTGAAATATAATGAGGGCTGAATGAAGGTTATGGCCACAGGCAGAGAAAGAAAGGAGAGGATTTAATCAACAAGATTCCCACTGCTCATAGTTCATGATCAAAGAAAACCAGCACACAACTTAAACCACCTTTACATTGGTGGAAATGCACCGCATTTGAGAGCTATTCAGTCATCAGATGGATTTTTCACTTTCAAGTGGTACATACTCTTTAGCCTTAAATTTCCCAACACTGAAGGCGAGACATCATGCTAAGCCCTGGGAATACAAGTAAAAATTGAGTCTTCCCAGGTGAAGGGAAGAGAGACATCAACAGGTGATCTGATTATACCAATGTGATTATGTGCAGTAACAGAGGAGTAAGATAGGCCCTGGGAGAGCTTAAATTGGACAGCACAGACTGGAGATGGGAACGGTCTCCAAGGGGAGGTCCTAGCTGAGCAGACACTTGAAGAAGTAGTACAAAGACGCCACAAAGTTGACAATGCAAGGAAGGGCATTCTGGAAGGGCATTCTGGGCAGTGGTAAGCTTGTGTAAAGACAGACAGCTCACAAAGAGTAAAGCATATTTGGAGTAATATTCAATATATGGATATGCCTATTGACAGTGCAGAGAGATCTGAGGGCATATAAACCATCACATTTAAGGGTTTTAATTTAATCCTAGAGTACTATAGACCCACTAAAGAATTACCTACATTTCAATTTGTTATTTAAATAGGTCTTCAAAAAATTTTATCACTCTAAATTGGATTGTATATAAAAACAACCCTGAAAAGAATTATATCAAGTTTCAAAATAAACAATGAAAAGCAAAGAAAGAGTTTTCTCGTATGTCCCCATTAAAATATGCAATTAATTTAAAACGCTTTTCAAAAAGTGAAATGCTAGGAGCAGTAAATTAGTAACCAATTGAAAGTTTTGTTTCTTTACAAGGCCAGTTATCAAATAGAGAGGGTAGCCCTGTTTTCAGAATTATTCTATGATGCATTCTGATGTAATAGAAAGAAAAGGTGTCTATAGATACCGAGTGGTCTAAAGGATTGTTAGACCACTTTTTGTGTGAAGATAAAATATGGGAAATTCTCCATTTACTAAAAGTTTCTCTTTTATATTTCTTAGCATAGTATATTTAATGAAAATACATAAAACAAATGATTAATTTACCAACAACATTTTGGTTTGCTGTCATGTTTGCAGACTATATTGAAAAAAAACAGTGCTTTCTTTGAGTTCAGATTTACATGGATTTCACAAATTTAAGAAGCTGCAAGGGAATAAAAATTCAGCTAATATCATGCTTCTCTTTTGGATATTTGTGGGGTTCAGCATGCATGTTGTATCATTTTTAAACTACCATTGAAGAATAAACCACTTGTTTGTTCCAAGTCTTTTATTACACACATGACCTTACTAGAAAGCAATCAAATACAGACGGAATCAGGAGCTAGACCATGATCCGTGTGTTTTACACGTGGAATGTTATTCTGAAATATTTGCCAGACTCTGGGACCCTGAACTAAGGCGCTAGCGGGCGTTTTGTCATGTATGCTCCCTTCCCCCAGATCATCTCATATCCGCATGGATTTTTAACTCCCCACTATTTGAAAATGTAGCAGCCTTCCTGATGTCACACCATAAATATTACTTACACATGTAATTCTCAGTTTCACACACTAACCTATAAAACTCTGGAAAGTAAAAATCATGTTTTATTCACTTTTGAATGTTTTGACAAAAAGTCAAATGCCTCACAAATAATAAAAGCTAAAAAAATCTATATTTAACTAAATTACAGATATGTGTACAATACTTAATTTTTTTTATTGCTGGTCTCACAGATACAAGCATTTGTAGAAAACAATTGAAATTTTATACTACATAAAGCTTTGTCTCTTTGTGTGTTATTTTTAAATTAAGGTTCCAACCAGCATACTTCAGCATCATCAAAACCAACGTTTGAAAGAAAAAAACTCCTAGCGTGTTATTGTTCTGAATTAAAAACAATCATTATAGAAATTGTTTTGAAACTGAACTGACTTTGAAGTGAATAATTACATATACACAAAATTTCTCAAAACATCAAAATTGTAAGAACAAATCTTTTATTCTGAATAGTGTATGTTTAAAGAACAACTACTATGATGTATTTTCTGGGCAAGTTTTTCTTTGTGAGTAGAATTCATCTGTGTAAACAAAATATATATTAGACCCAGTATATATATACTTGTAGGATTTCCGATATCATCACTCAGATGTAGCCCTACGTTCCAGGTGATCCAGAATAGAATGTTCACACTATCAATGTTAAAACACATTCTCAGATGATTGCATTCTTGTCATCACCTCAAGAGCCTTTTTTTTTTTTTTTTTTTGCACTAAACCCTGAGCGAATAAACACAGTGTAAAATTTCTTTCAGACATTTAAGATGAAAATAGAGTCAGGCTCCACATGCCTAGTTGTGATGGGTTCCACAGGAGCACAAAGAATGCTACATTCTTTCTCGGTCCCCAGTTCTTGATAGGGACACGGCTGAATAACACTCTTGGCTGCTTACAGAATACTGCCAGTTCTAGAAGCAGGAAAAGTCAAGAAAACGACTTGACAAGCTGTTTGTTCTTGAGATTCAAGAAAATAGGGAATTACTTTTCTGAGGCACAATGGGGAAACACTAACCATAGATTTTCTTTGATTTAACCTTTTTTTTTAATTAGTTTCAGGTACACAAGACAAAGTAATACTTAGAAATTTATCATTTATATCCCTCACACTGTGTGAACCCCCCTCCCCCCATCCACCATCCCTCTGACATCACACAGAGCCATTACATTTCCACTGTCTCTATTTCTAATGCTGTACTCCGCTTCTTTTAAGTATATACATACACACACACACACACACACACACACACACACACATATAAGCTTGTAGTTGACATTCATTATTGTTCAGCTTCAGGTGTACAATGCAACGATCATATCACTGCATTGTTTTCAACTTTTTTAAAAAAGAAAAACAATCTCCCTTAGGGCTCTACAAAATGGAAATATAAAAGCAGCTACAGAATAATTCTAACTCTGCTCAAGATGTACCAAAGCAGCTTAAAGATTTTATTCTACATGAAGTACTGACTGGCACCACAAGAGACGTGGGATTTAACTGTTTGTTGTACACAGAGAACTGTGGTTACGTCAGTCATGGAAAGCATATTCTTACGGAGAATATCCCAGGCAATGGGTTTATTTCAGAGCAGCCTGTCCTTTATTTATTGTTTCGATTGCTTTTGTTTTTCCTTTCCAATCCAAAGTTTAGGACTACAGTGATTTAGTGTTTATTCCCTCTCATTAGCAAAAATTTAACGTTATATGGACATTTCCATTTTTATATTTCCTAACTCCTGGTTTGTTTCAAAGAACCTAAACTGAAGATACTACAGGGAAACAAACATGAGCTCAGTTATAGTCTTTTAGGTGATGGGGAGTATGAAATGTGCCCTTGGGATGTAGCCATGCATAATTTTGATCAAGGAACTTCAGTTATTATGAAGAATGTCTTCATAATCAGACCTTGGCTTTGGTTAAAGCACCTGGCTCATTAACTCTTTCTGTCAGGTGTCTATTTCAAACACTTAGGCAATTGATCATTCACGTATCTGAACATCTATCATAACATGAATAAATTAGGCTTCATTCATCACATGAAGTATTATGTACCAATGCAAAGCTGAGCTATAATTCTACTGGCCTGGAGTAAGCATCACTCTACTGTGACATGTAATTTGGTGAAATACCAAATTTCAGAGTAATGTTTATAGTATATTTTCATTTTGGTTTAAAAACATGTGGGAGAGCATACATGTGTTTGCTATTTAAGCATGAAGAAAATGTGAAAGGCTACTTTCTATTGCCAGGGGAGTCGCTTTAGAAAGGAGATGTGGCAGAATTTGTCCTCTGTACATTTTTATATTGTTTTATTTGCATCAATGTGCACATGTTTTGTAATTTGATTATCTGATGAAGAAACTGTAAGTGGAATTTCAAAACCAATTCTTCAGTTGGATTTGTTTTTTTAAATTAAGTACCAAGCTACTATGGACTCTATTGCCATCACTTACTAGCCATGAGATTCTGAGAAATGTATTTACATTTTTATACCTCAGTATTCTAATCAGTACAATAGGAACATTAACAATATCAGTCTCACAGGAGAGGTTGTGATAATCATGTTAATATATGTAAAGCACATAGAATAGTTGCCTACATTAAATAATAAACATCATTTTCTAGTATAAGTGGTGGTGTATCTGGGGCTATTTTTAAAGAATTAATTTGCTCAGGTTTTTGGATAACTATTCGTTTTGTGACTAAAGCATGTTCTATGTTGGCTACCTGCTTTTGGCTCAGAACTTTGGACGGTTTTCCTCACTTAAATATTAATGGAGGAATGCAAGAACTGCAAGTTTTTCTCATTATTAAATAAAGGGTCAAAAGTGACCAAAGGGGTAACACCTGTTGAAGCAGGTTAATTCTTAATTTGGCAATTTCAACCCCTAAAGTATCTCTTACATCAGGCAAAAATCTATATATTTCTAATTTAGTTTCCACATAATTATGGTTTCCTAGCTTCCAAGATGAAAATTCATGGTCAACTATAAACGACAAGTAAGGCAGCAAATTGCTAATTAAGTAATCTGGTTAAATACTCATGTTTCAAAAACGACATTTTTTTTCCCACCTGCCTACCTGTAAATTCCACATTAGAAGGAAAAAAAAACTTTAATTATGTAAAATACTCCAGTAACATAATTTTGGTAGTTGAAAGATGTTAAAAACTATCAATGCTGTTATTTACATCTTACTAAAATACAGAAAAAGAAAATTCAATCTTACAGTGGGGAAAAAAAGGAGAATTAGTGAGTAAAAGGAGTTTAGTTTACTTTTGGGGGTAGGAGATGAGTTTTTGCACCTCTGCTGTTATCTGATGTTCTAGAAGATCACATGGGCATCCACAAACAATTGAAAAGTAAGAATATCCAAGCGATATTCTATGTTGCTAGACCCACACCATTGTTAGTTTAAAATTTCGAGCAATATAAATTGCTCGAAAAACAAGTGTTCTCAGAAAAATTTGTCCTGACTTGCTTTTAAAGTAAGTATTTTAAAATAATTTTAAATAATGCATTAGGCTGAATAAAACATACTAAAATAGGTAAGTGCTGAATATACTTTTAACGAAGAATGAAAAAGTAGGATCATCTTCCCATGCCATTTAAAATCATTTAAGCCATACAATAAGAGGTTTTAGTACATGACAGGTAATGCTGAGGCGAAACTAAAAAAAATAAATCATTTAAAAATTACAAAGCTATGGTTTTGAAAGGGATCGAATGTAATGGATACGGCAAACCAAGCACGTCGTAGGGTTTTCCCTTTCTTCTGTACCTATGCCCTTGGCAGCCTGCCTTGTTCATGATCCCATTTTGCCAGGAAACAAATGGCAATCGAAATCCATCTGTTTGGTCCCATAAACACAAAGATTTGATTTCCCACTTGCTCAGAAATCACAGGATCTATTTGATCAAGGAACTAGGAAACCTTTTCTGCATAATAACAGAGGAAGTAACAACACGGGGAGCTGGTAGATCCCACCTACCCTGGGCTGTTTCTGTCCTTCGTCACGTCTGTGCAGGCCAGCGGGCAACCTTATAGTCCTGTGGGAGCTCAGTCGGATCTGATGAGCGTTCTGTTACCTGTGAGCCCGGTACTAAATGTCTCTCAAGCTCCGCCCACAGGTCCACCAGGGCCCCGGCTGTTGGGGGAGGGGCTGGAAAGCAATCAAGGAAAAAGGGGACCCCAAACTCCACACAGCAAGCTTATTCTCCCCTAAAGAAAATGCCGGTCAGTGAGTACAATGAAGGCAGGTGTTAAAGGCAATTTCAATTCAGTTATCTATGTGGGAAATACGCTTCTATAAGTGTATTTTTCTTTGTAGCATATCATTTAAACCATACAATAAGATGTGTTAGTAAATGATAGGCAGTGTTGTGGTGAAATTTCTTTTGGCATACCAAAAAACAAACAAAAAACCCCACAAAAGTGATTTAGAGATAGTGCCCATATCAGACTTTTAACCACCAAAAAAATACTGACATCTACACCATTCTCACTATAATGCATTGTGTTCTTATTATGTGCTAGGTGATGTGATAAGTGCCTTATGCATTTCTTACTGCGTTTCTCAGAAAATAAAACCTAGCTTAACCATCAGCTCTAATGCGTCTTTTGGAGCAAAAATTAATATAAGACCCAGTCTTATTTTAATATAATATAGGACTGGGTATAATATAATATAATATAATATAATATAATAAATACTGGGTCTTATATTAATTTTTGCTCTGAAAGACGCATTAGAGCTGATGATCCCGCTAGGTCTTATTTTTGGGGAAACACGGTAATCTCACAGTGGCTTGTGGAGTAGGTACTATTCATAGTTCCACTTAACAGAAGAAAGAATGGAAAATCAGCAAGGTTGAAGAACTTGCTCAAGGTCAAATAGTTAGTAAATGGCAGAGACAGGATTTGAACTCTGCCCCTTAAGACTCCAAAGACTGTTGACCACTTTACCACATTTCCCTCATCTCATTACATTATTTTTCAGAGCTCTTTATACCACCAGAATATTCTTCCTAAATATTAAAAGAAAAGTACTTAGGTAAGGTAGATTTAGTAATTTCATTTGAAATATTACAAGATATTACAAGAGCTAAACCTCAGTTACTGTCAAATTAATACCCTCGAAAAGCTAAAAATGCCTTCAAAGAAATATTTAACTTTCAATATGTTTTTAAACTCCAGATGTGGATGATCATATTAAAAATATGGAAATGCAATCCTCAGGTATAATTTACCCAGCATCATAACCAATAGACGTAGCAAAAAAAGTAAAACATATGCCATTTAAAGGGTTTGTTGGTGGTGGGATTAAAATTTTAAAATTCTTCTACCAGAGATCATTGTAAAAATTCAATTTCTAAGTGTTGAAGCTTCCTATGGATTCAGAGAAGGCATGAAATAGGATAACCCCAGGGTATTTCCACACCTTGACTTGTGAATAGAAGTATTAATAGAAATGAGTGAGAGCAGTTTCCTCAGACCACAAGCCACTTTTGAACACAACAAGATATCCAGCTTGCTGATTTCTAAAGGGTAATAGTGTAGGGGGGACGAGCCACCTCTCATCACACTCATATTCTCCCTTATCCTTCTGCTCGAACTGGAGGAGAAAACGCTCATGAAGCCAATCTCCATTTCATAGCCCAGTAAGAAAGGGCTGTTGGCTTCCCTCTGCAAATACTAGTGTTTGGAAAATACACCCAAACCGTGGTCATGTTAATGCTTCTGTTCACCAGCACTCTTACCACAGGAGAAATTCAGACCAACTTGCTTGTAAGATAGGACTTAACCTGCAGCCCCCGCACCCCCAAAAAGTCTATTTTTGCCACTGTCCCCTAGGAAAAGCAACATTTTTATTACATTTTAAGGGAAATACGAAGATATGATTTGTGTCATGCATAGAAATTCTTTCTAAGGTTTTACAATCTGATTAGTGCTAAATTGTGAAATAATTAGCATGAGTGTCCATTTATGTCTGTCCCTAAGATTTTTATTTTGGTAAAATCCAATGAAATGGATATCTAGAGTAAACATCAAAGGTAAAGAAAGTCTAAAAAAGGCAACAGATGATGGACATGGGTGGAAATCAAGGAGGGTGTCCCTACACTTTGGCAAAAGTGGGGAGAGGATGTGTAGGAACCAGGTATGGCAATAAGGCTGGTGGGTTTTTTAACACAAGCTAAACGTGGTGCCATCTGGGGGTGCTGCCCTGAAATGTGACCCACTTAATAATGAGCAGTTTCCAAAGTATGGGTACCAGGCTACTAGCCTCAGTATCCTGTGGATGGATTTGCCTGGCACTATGAAAATGCTGATGGTTGGATAGACTTAAAATTTAAGCAGTTAGGCCTCAAGGTACGTTTTACCTCTTTGTTGTTAGTTTGTCTGGTAATGATTCAAGGTTCACCTTTTTGGGTATCGAGTGCCTAAATAAGCCTCCTAAAAGACTACAAACTTGTCACTAGCCCATGAAGTTGTGTTAGAAATAAAATAGGTGATATTAGCGTATTTGTCTTCTCCACTATAATACAAAGCTCTCTAATAACAGGAAAGCAGGTGGATATTATCAGGACTGCTTTACTAGTTTCCATTTAATTCCCCATAAATAAAAGACTCTGTTGGTAGACTCATCAGAAAAATGATTTAGAAATATTAGGAAAAGAATGCTTCCTTGAATTCTTAATGCCTATTGCCCAAGGTCCTATCTAAAGTATTTTATATTTGTTCTTAAATACTGTGATTTATATTAAATTCTAACATCTGATCGTATGCATAGATGTGTGAACGTGCGCGCATGTGTGTATACACATAAATTTTCCACAAGAATTTTGGAATTAAATTTTCCAGATGAAACTTTTTAAAAAATTCAAACAAAGAATGAATATATTTAACAGATGTTTATAAGTCCAAGCTCAGCTATAAAAATAAACAATGATTACTAGTTATACTGGGAGCATGTCATGAATGAGAGGGCACTAACTATTTTTACACATTTAACCTGAAAATATCGATTGGTTGGAAAACACTGATCATCTAGGTTAACATGCTGTACTGATATTTTTGGTATTTTAATTTCAATTTGGCACTACTTTATATTTTACTATGCTTTTCAAAGATGAAATATAACCTTTGATTTTATTATTAAAAATTCCAACTGCTGAATATTCTTTTTAATATTGTTTTTTAACTGCCTATACCCAAAGAGATAATGACTACACACCACATCCAATGGCTCCTTGAAAAGGAACAAATGAGAGTAGAAACTATAGATCATAATCTATTCATTAGTGGCCTGATATTCTTTGAGATGCATGCCTAGGCCTAGAGTAAAATTTAACAATCCGGTTTTACTGAATTGGAACTTATTCTATCACCCAGAACTAGAAAGGAATGAAATTCTCTTTTTACTCTTAACTAGACACCAGATAACTCTGATCATGTCCGTTTACTGAAATCAGTAGTGCTTTCAGCATGTAAAGAAAAAAAAAATCACATTTTCATTAGAGATTGTGCTGACTCCCCCGTGACATTTATTAGTACTAAGGACAAATTATGCAGTGGTCCACATGGCATCCTTGAGCACAGCTGTCCAGGAAATGTCACACTCCTTTCCTCAGAGCACAGCATCATCTACCATAGCTTTTGGGGGGTAGGGTGTGGGTACGGGTATAGGAACAAACCAACAAATTATAAATCTATAATAATCTAGACAATACCCTAGTGTTTCTTAAACTGCAGTCCACTTGCAAACTACCAGAGCACTCCCATAGATGAGGAGTACCTCTGTTAATCCCCTCTGTGACAGCTATTTTTCTCCATTTTAGTGAAAATGAAATAAAAGGTCAATTAAGTGAAAGTTTATTCATGCCTACAAATAATCAGGCACAGTAAAACCTCACTTATCTAGCAACTTCAGCTCTCCAGAACCTAGTCGATGATGTATAAATTCACAAATTCTCTAAGACTTTATTATTGGAGAGTTCTATGTGCAGAACCTAATTAGAACTGTATCTAAGACTTTATTTTCATTATGAATCCAATAAGTATGGGATCTGGTTTCTCATCCATTCAACACATTCATTGATCACCTACTATGTGAATGGCATTTTGCTAGGTGTTGAGGATTCAAATAGTTAAAATTTTTTAAAAAGTTGATTTTTTTTCCTTCTCCCAGATAAAATCCACAAATGTTTGGGTCACAAATAAAATGGCACTTTGTAAGGTATATAAATATCTAATCACTATGTTGTACACCTGAAACTAATACAATATTGTATGTCAACTGTAATTAAAAAATAAATTTAAAAAAATAACTATAAAAAAACGTGCTTGAGGTGGGGTGCATAGCCTTAGCTACATGGGAAGAGTCTAGAAAGAATGAATTCATAAAGTACTGCAGTTTATAACCCCTAAATTTAAAAGCAAATATCAGAAAAGCAAATTAAACTCAGTAAAACAAAAACCGTTAAAAAGCTAAAATAATTTAAAATAAAAATATAACTACAATATTAAGGACAACAGAAAAAACAACAACTCAACTATGATTTTCCATTAGTTTGCTCCAGGTGGGGTTCTAGGCAACTTTCATGCATTATCTCATTTAATCATTCCAGCAACAATGGAGATGGGATTCATATTAAAACCGTATTTGTATGTAGTTGAAGACTGAGGCACAGAGAAGTTGAATAACTGGCCCAGTATCACGTGATTGCTAAATTAAAGGCACTAAAGCAGTCTAATCTAATTCCAGACCCAGGAGACATGCTATAGGGCCCTCTACCAACAAGCTTGTCTGGGGCCCTGTATCTTAAACATACCTCATTTATTTAAACACACATCATTTATTGAATCCTGACTGTGAGCTGGGCACTAAGTACTTAATAAGTATCATTTGATTTAACAAATCTGTGAGAACAGCATTACTGTCATCCCCGTTTTACAGATGACAAAACTGAACTTAGAGTGGTTAAATAATTTGCCCAGCTACGAAACAACTACCAAGTTGGTGACTCCAAAGCCCTTGCTCTTTGTCCCTGTACTGTCTTCTTTTCTATGTGAAGGTATGTAAATACATTGTTGACTTCCTAACAATCTAGTAGTTAGGCAGTACCAGTTCAATAGCAGTGCTTTAGGAAAATGCAGCGTAATATACAAGCATAGATGAGCACTTGATATGCAGTGAGTTGAGTTGGTCCTGAGGTCAAATTTCGATAATTGTTCTCTGTGCACCCAAAACAAATTACTTAATCGGAACAAGCCTCCTTTGAACTGAGGATAATAAAACCCATTTCATATGGCAGCCCAGAAAAGAGTAAGCGCTTAATAAGTACCTGTTTTCTCACCTAATGTGATGTATATCAAAATTAGTGAACAGGCTTTATAAATAAAGGTATCTAGAGCTTCCTCACAAGTTGGAATTGAGAACTGGTGAAAAATGGGATTTACAAAGCACACCCAGTTCCTAATCTGGTCAAATAGAATACTGCTGTCCAATAGGCATGTAATGTAACCCATACATGTAATTTAAAATTTCCTAGAAACCACATGAAAAAAAAAAAGAATCATTTTAATAATGTCTTATTTCACCCAATGTATCACTCTTTTTCATAGTGAATCTGGGAAATTTAGGGTATTTTTCTTATTTTTATTTACAGCACATGTTGATAGGAACTAGTGACTCCTATACTGGACTAGTTTATAATGTGTGAAGATATGACCATTTCTCTGGTATGAGGAGTTTCCCAATCTTTTTCTTTCCTGATTTAGTACACTCTGGATTTGGATTTCATTGGTCAACAATCTAGTGCTTGTGTATCTACCCAGACTTCCTCCATTTACCTCTGTGCCAATATTCATGGATGCACTTAGATTCACCCATGTTACAAGGCATGTGTGAACAGTCCCTCAAGGTCCGAATCGCTTATTTGCAATTAAATGCCCGCAGCACTTGTTCATCTTATTCACACTGTATATGCTGCTTTGTGTATTTAACTTACCTCTCTCTTTGCCCGCATCTCTCCAGCTACACTAGACACCCTTTAGAGCTTTTCTATACATCTTCACAGCCCCAGCTTCTAGCACAGTGTTACACACACAGTAGACAATTGGTGCATTTTTAGAGGATGACAACAGATTCCCTTGAGGAGACATCTTGAGCTTTCACCGTATCTACCACAGTACCTTGCCATAGACTCTCAATTCATTTGGTCTGAGTGAATGAATGCTGGTTTACTGGCTAATTTGACAAGCTCTATTGCACTCAGTATGAAAATATAGCCATTAAAGAGATTATGTAAGAGGTGTAGAAGATCATCTCAGAAAGTTAGAACATCATTTGTCACCCCTCCTTCACAGACAGGTATTATCAAGTTGGGATCATAATCCTGGCTTCCTGATTCCTAATCCTGTACTATTTCCACTGGGTTACATATTTCTTTGTTTAATTTCTCCCAAGGGGAGAAAACTCTCCCTCAAATCAGGAGGTCAAAGATATTGAAATAAAGATTGTTGAAATGCTGATAAAGATTATTTGTATTGGTGGGAAAGACAGAAAATGGTAGTACAGCCTTAAAATAAAAGATGAGGCGAAAATCCATTCTATGCATGTTTTTTCATAGAAGTACAAGAGAATAAAAAATTATCTCACAATGGATTTTTAAAGACAATTATCTGGAGATGAAGGTCAGTGTAAAGGGTAAGAGGACACTGGATCCCACATCCATATAATGGACAACTGTTATCTTGTTTTGATCACAGGACAATCATCCCCTTTCTTTTGGGGAAAGATACAATGTACCCCTTCTCTCCCTGGGGTTTGAGTTATGTTGACCCACTTCCCTGCCCCAGGGAAAGCATGTGATTCAGGCCCAGCCAAACAAGAGAAATGATATTCAGTTAGAGTAATGTGTAGGAACCGCAAGGAGGGAGGCATGGTTGGCCCACTAAGGATGGGTGAGCAGAGAAATTATGAGCCAGCAGCTGTTGGAAGCCATTCAGCTACCTCAACAGCGAAGGCTGTGTGTGAAGATAGCTGATAGAGGGCAAAGCACGGCCAAGAGATGGAGAGCGGGAGATTATATCCTTTGGGCTCAGGCCGATGGAAGCCAGTTTTACCACGAGACTTTATATGAATTATTAATACCTAGGTTTTTCTGTCACTTGAAATTGTAAGGTCCTGACAAAAACCGTAAATGATCAAACTTCCCTTAAGCCTTACATGTTTCATGATAACACTGGCACAAAACACCATTTTATTAGACTTTCATGAGGCATAATTGAAATTATATTCATAAAGTCCCTAGAATATATTAATATGTGCTCAGTCACTAGTGCTCATTTGATTTTAAAAGGGGCAGAGAGTGAAGTAGTTAAGAATTTGGGCTCTCTGCCAGACAGGTTACGTTTGGAAGCTGAATATGCTACTTACCAGCAGTGCAAATTTGAGTAAGACTACATACATAACCTCTCAATTCTGGTTTTCAAATCTGTAAGCTGGGAATAATAATACGCATTTTATAGAAACATCAAGCTATTTAGAAGTAACGTTAAGAAGGTACGTGACCAGCTAGCTAAGTGCCTGGCACATTATCAGCAGTCATGAAATGGTAGCTATTGTTTACCAATTTCCATAATTACTAATTCCAACATATTTTTAGGGCAAAAGCATTAGAAATAGTATCTGTTTTAGTTTTTAAGCAAAAAGTCATGATTATTTTTATGTTTTCCTTGGGGAGGAAAAAAAAAAGTCATATGGATTTCAAAAATGTTAGTGTGATCTTCAATAGTGAAAATGGATGTAGCATCCAGAATAAAGAAAGTAAAGTCCCGCTTTACTCTTCATCCCTCTGACCACTTTTGGAGCTTAATGTTAGGTGTAGGTGTCCCTAAGATGTGGTTGGTCATGCAGATATGACCAATCATATCCTAGAGAGCAGTGAGTGATCAGAGCACTGAAGGGTGAGGAAGTATGTCACATGAGGAATGGTTTTATAGCTGTGGCGCTGAGCCCGGGGAAGACAAAAGGGATTTGATAGTAGTGAAGAGGGGATGGTTCCAGAAGACCGGACAGCAAAGTGAAAAAATGGAGAGATAGTATCCCTGTTATTTGAGGTCAAAACATACCCACTTCCCATAGTTTTAGTCACTCTTGCCTCCTCTGCAACCTACATATAGATAGTGCACTAGCTATTTATCTGGGATATAGTCATACTCACAAGTCTCCAACGTGTGTATAAAGTCACACACAGATGCATGAATAATTCAGCCCTTTATAAATAATTAAGCAGATCTACTGATACTTATCAGTAACAGGTGCTTTTCTTTTTTTTTTTTTTTTTTGTTTTTTCTTTTTTTTTTTTTTTTTAATTAAAGTTTTTTGGGGTGACAATTGTTAGTAAAGTTACATAGATTCATCACTGTTACTTTTTTTTTTATTTTTTAATTTATTGGGGTGACAATTGTTAGTAGAATTACATAGATTTCAGTTGTGCAATTCTGAATCACATCATCCATAAATCACACTGTGTGTTCACCACCCAGAGGGTGCTTTTCTTTTATTGCCTCACAAATCCTCATGAGTAAGGGTAATTAGGGAGAAGATCTGACTGAATAACAAGCCCAGATTAGTAGGCAATTTTGTAGTTTTCTATGTTCAAGTAGACCTTAAAAATAGCAATAAAACAAGTTAGTACCACGTTGTTGCCAAGGAGAACACTTCAGGATCTGCATTGGTAAACTGTAGATAAATATCATTTACAAAGGGAATGTTGTTATTTACATGCAAATGGGGGTCACAAACAAGAACCAATGTCTTCTTTTTCCTGGACCTTCTAAATTCAATCAGTCAGCAAGTCATTTATGCTCCATCACCAAATGTATATTAAATATGGCTTTTCCCCCCCATCTCCAATACTATCTATCCCCTTATAAGTAGTTCTCAATTTCGGGCTGATTTTGTTCCCTCTCCCGGGACTTTTAGCAATGTATGGAGATATTTTTGGTTACAACTCGGACAGGGAAGTGGACAATGCTACTGATATCTACTGAGAAGAGGCCAGAGATGTTGCTAAATATCCTACAATGCACAGCACACAACCCCCCCCCCCTCCCAAAAAAAGAAAAAAAATAACAATGGTTTGGCCAAAAATGTCAGTAGTACCTGGGTTGAGAAATTCTGCCTTTATCTAATCCACTAGTGCATTGTTTTTCTTCTGGACTATTGGCAATTCTGCCCCTAGTTCTCTTCAGTAGTTACCTTCCCCCCACTAATGGCTCCTTACCATCCATTCTCCATGGAGTAGCCAGAAAGGTCATTAAAATATAGAAATACGTAACATAAAATTTATAAATGTATAGTATATATTATATTATATATGTGCATTGTATATAACAAATCTGTGTTATATATTATATAAATTATTATTAATTATATTGAAGGGTGGCAGAGTGTGCCACCCTGAGGTGTGCCACGTTGGTATGGAGATTATTTGGGGCCGGAGGCACTTTGGAAAGGGCAGACGCAGGAAGGGCATTCTAACTTCCCCTTTTCTTCCTGAAAACAGGAGATAAAATGCCCTTCCGAAAGATGTATTCCCTGTACCTGGAGAAAAGAAACATTCTTCAACAGAGTCAAAGCTGAGACCCCTGTGCCAACAGACCTTGTTAAAATAATTCTTATTTTCTTCTAGCCTCCCTGTATGTTTTAGTTACTTTTCCCCAGTTGCCTCTCTTGTTCAACCTAGAATAAAAGCATTTAGGTTTTGCCATTTGTTTGGGTCCTCATTTCCTTATGAGGGTTCCTGTGTCGTGTAAAACTTACATGCTTTTCTCCTGTTAATCTGTTTCATGTCAGTTTAATTCTTAGGCCTACCCGAAAAACTCTAACCGGGTAGATGTAAAACTTTGCCTCCATTACACTATTGTTATAATTACAATATAATTAGTATATTAATAATTATTATCAATAAAATATAAACATGTCTAGTATAACACACGTATCAATCTGTTCATATCAGTCTCCTGATTAACCTCTCCAGTGCCTTTCTAGAATACCTGGGATTCCTAGCATAAAATCCATGTCCTTCCCAAGCCTCCGAGGCTCCTTAGCTTACCCAAAACCTCCTCCCACTCTCTCCCTCACTTCCTCAGCCACACCCACCTTCCTATTCCTCAAACACAGCCAACTTGTTCCCGCCTCAGCACCATTCACTCGGGGTTCCTTTGCAGTCTTTTACTAGATATCTGCATGGCAGATGCTTCATTCAGCTATTAGCTCAACAGTTACCTCCTCAGAGGTGCCCCCAGGACACCATAACTAAGGCAGTTTTGTCCCTCTGTCTCCAGCCTCAGTCACTTTCAATCCCACTGCCTTGTATTCCAGGCTTCAGAGCACTACTCACTTCACTGTGGGGCGCGATCCCATTTAAGTCTCAGTTTATTTGTTTGTCATCTCTTTCCCCCACTAATAGTAAACTTAAAGGGAGGAAGACCGCAAGTATTTTCTCCATAAATGTATCTCCGGCATCTGCAATAGCATCTGATTCTTAGTAGGCACTTAATAAATGCTGAATGAATAGATTTTATTTTCTGAATCCAATTCTTCTTTAACTTGATTGAGGTATAATTGTCATTCAACTGTAACATTAGTTAAATAAGAATATACATGTCAAATATAGATAGGGTTGACTCTAGCACAAGAGAAAGGGGAATAGGAAAATATAGGCAGATTCAACATTCTCTCCATTGTTTTTTCTTTAAGAGAAGAAAATTGTCATATTAACATGGTATAATCTTAACATTTGTTAATTCTGTGTTTGGATGTTTGCTCTATTATTTTCATAATATTCTGGTTATCATATTTTCCAGAAGAATTATATCCTATACAGAAAAAGTAGTATCTATGCTTTCTTTTCACTGTGAATCACTGATCCATTCATTTATTCAACAAATATTCCCTGAGTGCCTACTAATGCCAGATCCTGGTGTAGGTGCTATTAAAACTAAAAAGAGCAAAACTTCTCATGGAGTTTATATTCTGGGGGAGGAGGTAGTTGAATAAACAGATATATAATATAATGTCATTTTGGATTGGGGATATGAAGAAAAATGAAGCATGATGGCAGAGTTATTTTAAATTGATTCCAACTCTGTTTTCTTATTGGAGAAATCTAACTTATTCAATTTTATCCCTGTGGTTATAAATCATAGGTTTAATAAAACATCACAGGAACATCGGCAGCCAACAGTTACATGGAGGTTCAGAGCAGACCCTGCAGTCAGAAGCCGTGGGTTAGAGGTTGGCAAGTGTTCCATCTATCTGTTCTGGCTTACAACAACAATTTATCATCATCACCTATTATTGTTGTTGTTGTTATTATTATTATTTAAATCTTATGATTTTGTGGACTGGGTAGAGTGGAGACATCTCATCTCTGTTCCATGATACTGGGATTTCAGCTAAGATGGCTCAAAAGGCTGGGGGCTGAAACCACTGCAGGCTGGCTTAGCATATCTTGGGCTTCCTTACAGCCTGGTGGCCTCAGGATAGTTGGAATTCTTCTATGTCCACTCAGGGCTCCAAGAACAAGTGTCTCTGGAGTTGTGGGCAGAAGCTGCAAGGTTACTTCTGACCTAGCCCCAGAAGTCCTAGAATATCACTTCTGCCACATACTATTGGTCAAACATGTAACTAAGGCCAGCCCGGATTCAAGGGGAGGAGAATTAAACTATTTCTCAATGGGAGGAATAGCAAGGAATTTATTCTACCACAGCAAATTACTTAACTATTCAGAGATGCATTAATCTAGTCTATAAAATGGAGTAAGAATGTTTACCTCATGATCTGTAAGGATAGCAAATAATGTATATAAATGGTCTAGTACCTAACGGGACCTCGAAAATGGATTTGACCCTTTAGACTTATAGGGAACTAACAGAGACTTCCAAACCATATTCACCTGAGATTACGAGGGTCCAGGAAATCCCTGAAGTCCACTAGTATTGTAGACATTCATAAGAAAGCTCCATTATTTTTTCCAGAACTTGAAAGACCATGACAAGAAGATAAAGTGAAACACCAGATCTAAGGCCTCCAAACTCTGTGCATCTGTCTTAGTTCTCCAAGTTTTATGACTTCTTTATAAAACAGGCAGCAGCTTTATTTCAACGTATCATTTTACACCCAGCAGGTGTTTAGAAGAGGAGAGAGTTAGGTAAGTGAAGTCTTTATTCTTAGAATTATAAAATCAATAAAGTGTTCTTCCTGAGGCAGCTGTTAAAACCAAGGTATTTTGAACCTAGTACTAAATGTCCCTTCAGTTAGCTCTGAAATGAAGTCAGATAGGTAAAGAGCCCAATATACATTTGAAGAAAGCATGGGATAAATATAACTTTCCTTCCCATCTGTGCTATATACAATTGTATTTTTTAAATGCTAGCTAATTTAATCCCATTGGTTCCCTTTTAAGACTAAGCAAACTAACTTGTCTATACTGGTTTATATAACACACAGTTCCTTTGAACTTTCTGAACTGGGCCTTTGAATGTTTGAAAAATATAGTCAATTTATAAGGAATTATCACTTCAGGAAAAATGCTTAAAGAGAACAAATGATACCAAACTATTACGTAAATGAAAGCACTAAAGTTCTACCCAGACACAAAAAGAATGGACCATAGAAATCCTTCTATTCTTAGTTTCCATTTTAAGTGAACATAAATCTCTATAACCATCTATTCAAAGAGAGAAATTATTGCAGAAATTACTGGAAAATTCTTACACTGAGCATGTATAAGCTTAATTATCCTGAATAAAATACCAGAAGACATTCATAAATTTATTTACATTTCACAATATTTTCGTAGCAAAACTGTGAAACCCAAAACAGTCTGAAAAAAACTCAACCATTCCTGATAGAGAAAAATACATATATAATCTAATAGTTCCCCCAAAATGGGAGATTTACTGATCTCTATCATACACTTTTTGATAAAGTAATTATTTCTTAAGTTTCTACTCTATGCCAGATGCTCTGCTGGGATGTAAAGATAATTAGAAGAAATTCTTAACTCTTGAGGAGCTCACTGTCTTGGGCAGTTACCCTCTCCGCCCCCACTAGGAGACAGAGGGTGAAGAGTGAGGTACTGCGAGCCAATTTTATCTAATAGAACAGCCCCTGTTAATGAATGTCCAGTTGGGGAACAAACGTGAGCAGATATGGATCTTAGAAATATCACCCAGTAAGTGAAGAAACCAGACTGTGAGCTCAGGTTGAGTGACTACAGAGCCTCAGCTTCTTCCTGGTTCAAACAACTTGGTATCTGAATTCTGACTCTGCCACACAGTGGTTACAAAGTTTTAGACAAGTACCTTCCTTAACTGCTCTAAGCCTCAGGTTCCTGATCTGTAGAAGGAGACTTAAAAGTCTCTGCTCATGGTTGAGAGTTTTAAGTTTTAATGTTGAGGGGAGGGTATTCCGGGGTGACCCATGGGCACATTCTGTACTAGACCATGGCTCTCACATATCCCATAACCATGAGATGCCTATGTATATTAAGATCCTGGAGCTGAATTTCTAACTTTAGTATCTTGATTTCCTAAGTAACATGCTACGTTGTTCTTAATACTTCAAAGATCACTTACATTACTCAGTTTTCCTTAAGGACAATACTCTACTTATCATTGCTCTAGTACATTGCAGTTCTAGTCCTATATTTTATAGTACTAAACAGTCTTGAAGCCCAAGTCTAGTGTCATCTACAATTTGTCACCTAGATCTTTAAAAGAGATATTGACAACTTCAGGCCCATGACGGTGGAATTCTATAGGATAATTAACTAAATGTCAGCTATGGTAAAACTGTACAGCAGTACACTCCATATCTATTTCAACCTTCTCCCTCCTTTTGCTTTCTCTGCAATAGAATCTGGTAAGAGAAATACAGAACTCCCAGTCTCTCCTGAAGGCAGGGGTGGCCATGTTACAAGTCCTGGCCAATGAGAAGTAGGTGAAAGGGTTTGGGGGAGTAACACAGAAGAATCTGCTAAGGTGAAGGCTTAATCTTTTACCTAACCTCCTTCTTCCTGTGTTGAATCCACATGAGACGCCTCGGGGCACAGCCATCTTGTGACCCTGAGGATGAAAGTCAAATCTTAGGGCTGCTGAGAGAGAATACTGAAGGAGCGCATTTCCTTAATAACATCTCTAAACACCCACAGTATCCCTGTACTTCCTATTTCCAGATTTCTTCTTATGTGAGGAAAAAAAGACCTAGTACCTGTTTAAGCCATTATTCATAGCTGTGCTGTCCAATATGGTAGCCACTGGCCCCATGTGGCTTTACATTTTAAATTAAGTAAAATTAAATAAGATAGCCAATGAAGTTCCTCAGTATTGGACCATGCAATAATAGAACATTTCCATGATTAAAGAAATTTCTATTTAAACAGAACTGGAGAAAATTTTGTGATTTGCAGCTAAATATAGTACTAGGAATGAATGCTACAGATGCCAATATTTTCATCACTAAGATAAGGGCAGAAACATTTCGGCCCTCTCCTCCAACTAAGCCCATGTGCCCCCAGGTATCTGATTGTTTAAGATATCACACATTGATTTATCACTAGCTTTTCACCCAAGATATTTCTCATACTTTTTCAGAGGATTGGGTTAGTTTGTCAACATTTCTTCCCATAGCTTCAAATAATCAAGTTATCTCCCTGGAGATATTGGCAGAATCAAGAAAATTAATATTCCCAGGCTAATATTTTAGGATGAAGGAAAAACAGCCACAATCATGTCACAATGACAGCAGCTGCCAAGTTAAAGCAACTGAATTCAGTATGCAGTGACCCTTCCAGGGGTGGTTCTCAGCCCTTTCAGAATACACCAGGCTTTTTTTTATTGTTTTAAAAATTAATCCAGAACGAGAGTTGAATTTGAGCTCCACATCAGCCACAGCTGTGAGCCTCATTGTTTGAAGTCTTCTGGGAAGACTACAAAGTTTCCTGCAGTCTCTGAGCTGCAATGAATATAATCACAGAATCAGTCTACCAAACAAGGAGGCATATCACAAAATTAAAATCAATGGGAAGAAATATTTGATGAGGCACTTTCTTACAATTTTAACTTCATTATGGCAGAGAGAGAAATGATGAAAATTTCAAAAATATTTCTGACAAATTTCCTAACATAATAATTTCAATTTCAATTTACTCATTTATTCATAGGTCACATTAAAACATCAATTACAATAACAGTATCTAATACTCATTATTTACTAGAAGCCAGGCAGCTTTGCAAGAAATATTCATATACTTTTATTTAATCCTCACAAATTTACTCTGAGATAAGTACTATTATCATCTTAATTTTATAAATACAGAGACTGAGGCACAAAAGAGTTTTAAAAACTTGTCCAATGTCACGCAATTAAGTAAGCAGTGAAGCTCAAATTCAGACCCACACAAGCTGTCTCCAGGGTCTTCACTCTTAGTCACTATAGTCTGAGTTACATTCCTACAGAAATGTCATCCATGTGCTGAGATACTCGAGAAGTTTAAGACCACATTGAAACTTTCCTCCATCACTTATAGCCCTTCTTAAAGGACAAAAAACAACAATTATAAATATTTTCTAAGACATAAAGTTACTTTAGATGCAGGCATGATCTTTCAATCAAGTATATTAAAAGACTGAATATCTTGACGGGTTAGCTCAGTTGGTCAGAGTGTGGTGCTGACGGCACCAAGGTTGCTGGTTTGATCCCCATATGGGCCACTGTGAGCTGCGACCTCCTTAAAAACAAAAACAAAAACAAAAAAAGACTGAAAAGACTAAATATCAGAAGACATACAAAAGAAGAAATGTAGGATGGATATGCCAGAAATTAGAGGCCTTTAAGAGTCTGGGTAGCAATTAAAAACAAACATACTAGAAAACAACTACTGCACTCTTATGTGCCAGGCCCTGATCTAAGTACCTTACATATATCACCATATGTAATCCTCACAACATCCTAGTGAGGGCGGTACTATTAGTCCATATAACAGATGAAGCAACTGAGGCACAGATAGGAAGTGGCAGTCCCAGGCATCTGGTCCCATCGTCTTCCTTCCAGGACTGGCCCTCGACCTCTTTCTCTACCTTAACTCCTACTCCTCTCCCCTCTGTTTCTCTGTTCCAGCCCCATTGTGTTGGTTACATACACTCCCTCTTCAAGAAGCTACATTTATCTTTTATCTTTACAAAAAGGACTACTCTGAGTTTTTAAAATAATAACCCATGTGCCCAATCCTAGTACCTAGCTCATATTTAATGAATGATTAAAAAAAATAGACCTGTGTCAACTCCACTCCCTCAGGTAGGTGCAGTGATGTTTGCCACCAAGAAGACACTTCTGCACAGGTGTTTTATATTTGCATTCCTTTCCCCATTAATCTTTGTTCAGTCTGTTTTTTAAAGAGTGGGAGCCACAGGTTCCAAGATAAAGGATTAACTCTTGAAAACAAAACATATTACAGAGAGAGAAACTGGTCCACATAACCATATTGCTATAGACAGTATGTCCCTCTTAGCATCCTAGAGGATAAAAGAAATAAGACCAATAAGGATGGGGATTTATTCATCCTTTTAGTTCTTCTTAATTTTTAATTATTTTTATTGGTGTTATTCAGTGGGAAATCTTACACCTTCACAAAATACATTGGGAGGAGAAGTAATACTATTCTTTATAAGATTGTATCAAAGTAAAAAGTAGTATGAAGAGCTAAATATGCCAAATACCTATCAATTTGTATAAATTGCAGTACTCCAAGTTTTCAGGGGTTAATCCTAAATTACTCTTCAAATTTTCTGATCAATATAAAGGAAATATTGGTTCAAATTAGGTTAAACAAATAACCTAGTCTTGGGGATGGTTTAACGAAATACCTGTATTTTCAAAAGGAAGAATGTAAATACTAAGATGCATAAGAAAAAAAATCATCCTTACTAGTAAAAGAAGAAATGTGAGAAAAATAAGGTATCATCTTTTAACATTCACCATATGGAGAAAAATGTTAAATTATGCTAATTAATGACACAGTCCAAGGAAATTAGAATCTCATAACACTGCTGGTGGGGGTAAGACCTTGAAAGAGGAAAAAAATTCACTAGAGACTTCTAATTTTACACACATCTTGGCCCATCATTTCCATTAATATGAATTCATACCTAGGAAAAATTTTGGATGTTGGAAGATCTTGTTAGATGGACAAGATGGAAGATCTTGTTGTAGTGTTATTCTAATAGCAAAAAAATAAGAAACAATCTGAGTGTGACGAAGAGAACTGGTTAACTACATAATGGAATATTTAATGGAATTGTTATCCCTACTTACTAAGTAGCCATTTAAAATAATATTATTGATGCAATAACTATGTATAGTGCCAGGTGAGTACTAGATTAATCAGAGATCACTGCATAAATTATATAGATTTCTAACCCCTATGCTATACATCTGAAACTAATATAAAATAATACTGAAATTCAACTGTAACTGAAAAAAAATAATTTAAAAAAGAGTAGAAATGTAGAGCAAGGAAAAACTTGTTATTGAACAATATTTAATAACATGGGAAATAATCATGACATATATTTTAGTAGGAAAAAGCATATGACAAATTATGATAACATGAACTCATTTAAATATAAAGAAAAATCCTGAGAAAGTACAAGATTTACTTAAAATGATTGAATGATACATAATTCTGATATTCTCCCTTTTGTTTACCTGTATTTTCTAATTTTTCTACAAAGGAACATGAATAGATTTTTTTACTAAGAAAAAAATGATTCTTTTTAACTGCTTGATAAAGGAGATTAAGGGATTTCACCTTTTCCTTAAATGTTTGCTAAGGTAATATGATGGACTGAATTTTCTCTGGATAGAGGCTCATCAGGGTAAAGAGGCTAGGATTCATCTCTCAGAGAAAAGAAAGCTAAGTCCTTGGAGATGTGGGGCTTTTCCTCATATTCTGTGGTTTAAAATGCTGCCCACATGAATAGAACAACTAGCTAATTTTCCTCTACTTTTTAAATCTAGTTCTGCCTTACCAAAAGTTTAAATAATGGTATAAATGCACTAAATAAACAACTGTTCTGGCACACTAAATTAGAGTAAGAGAGGCTTAGAAAATAAATGTAATTTAGAAACATCTTGGGAATAGCTACTTTCCGTGCCAGAATTTAACCAACTTGTTCTCTCAAATTGCATCTAGACTATATCCTACTTGAAGTTCCAAAAATACAGAAATAGCTCCTTAAATAAAGTCCAATTACATAATGTGAATGACAGTTCCAAAACTGAACACCTGAGATTGCTTTACTGATAAAGTAGGATGGTCAAAAGATAGCTGATAAATACATTTTAGAATAGATCTGAAATCTGAGAGTATTCAGAAAGAGCACTTTGAGGGTGACATATATTGTTTTGAAAACTGAGTCTACAGTGACAAGCGCCCCGGTGCTCCCTCTTGAAATGTTTTTCTTTGTGAATTTTTGTTTAACTAAATGCTAATTTAATCAGCTATAATAAGAAATCAAACTCCCATGGGGCCAAACTACTTATTGATTAGTGAAAAGGTGCCTCGGTGAAAACTCAATCAGGGATGAGTAAACTATAGCACCAATGTTTTCAAGCTTTGGAAGTCAGAGGCATCCAGAATCCCAGGGAAATGCTGGATATTTATGCTGCCCAGCCAGGGGACCTTCTCTCCTGACCAATACCAACGGCAATTTAGACTTCAGGGCATTTACCTCTTAACAGGTCTCTATAATATTAAAAATCCATGTAATATTAAGTGCAGTACAGTGTAATGATTAAGAATACAGAGCACAGGGTTTGCTCTCAGAGAAATGAATTCAAGTTTTCCCTCTACAATTGATTGTGACCTTGGACAAGTTATATAACCTTTCTGTCTGTCTTTTGTTAATATGTAAAACTGAGGTAATAAATATAGCTACCTCATTGAGTTGTGAACACTAACTAAATGCTCTAAAATAGCACAACATGAATACTCTAAAAATGGTAGTTATTGCTATAAGGGTGACTATGTACTCCTAGGAATCATTAGGCTCTTTATTTGAAATGATACATATGCAAAACATAGGGAAAATTATTAAACGTGATTTGAAACAAAGATAGTATAACTATTAAGGTTTTTACTATTTTATAATGCTTTAAATGAGCAAATATTTTTCTAAGACAATAACACAGAATCTGGGACATTTATAAGTTACCTCAAAAATAGATACAAGATTCAGAATTAAGGTTTTTTTTTTCACTTTTGAATAGAAATGCTCTTTTTTTTCCACTTTGGGATACTTGTTCTTTAAGTAATATATGAGTGTAATATATACTACATGACACAGAGTCCCATGTCTTCACTGTGAAATTATCCATTTCTAACTTAAGTTATAAGTATGATCACATTTCCTCTTTAATTTTAGACCAACACTCCATGAAAAGAGACTCACTGTTCTTCTGCACAATGACCTTTAGAATTAGTCAGCATTATGCATATGTGGAACAAGTTCATACATAACGATGACAGTGACAATTACACTTTTCTTGTTTCCTTAGAGCCCAGACTACCCAAGCCAGTGAGGACAAACCCGTTGGAAATACAATATTAAAATTTACCTTAAACTGCAAAGAAGCTGAATTACAAAGATGAAACATCTATACCCTCTATGGACAGAAAACTACCCTAAATACTCAAATAATCCACACATTGGGCTAAAATTAGCACTGGCTATTCTTACAGCTATCTGGAAATTAACAGTCAATTGCATATATTTAATGGAAAAGAGACTTTCTTGGTGATGTAGATTGATTGCATAAATGACCCCAATTACTGGCCTCTCAAATCCATGACTTTTCTTCTTTAATTTTTTTGTTCCCCTCCCAATCTGATGTTAAACCCCATCAAGTGACTTTCTTTGCTTTGGCCAATGAGATAGAAGCAAAACTGATGGAACCAGAGACTTGAGGAAGCATTTGGTCATTTATGCTTCCAATCCTTCTTCTCTGAGATCAAGGTGAGAACATACCAGTCTAACCTTCTGAAGTAACATATAATAATATACAAGTATGTGCAAGGGAGACCAGTTGTCACTGCTGAGGCAATCCTAGACCAGTCCATAGCTGGCCACATGAGAGAACCCAGCCAAGATCAGCAAAACTACCTTCCCAATCTGGAACTAACCACAGACAGAGAGAGCCCAGCCGAGCCCGGAAGAACTATCCAGGTGACCTATGGACATGTGAATAATGATAGCTGTTTCTTGTTTTACACTACTATGTTTTGAGGTAGGTTGTTACATGGTACTATTTTGGCAATAGATAACTGATATACTTGTAAATTAGTAAAGAAATCTGAGTACTGATTTTAACTTACAATTATACAATTCAGAATTACTTCAAGAGGTCTAGAAAAGTGCAGAATTCTATACTAATGTTCTCCAAAGTGTGTGTGGGGGGTCGGGCACACATCCAGGTGTTTCACAAAATCATCTGTTTGGAACTGGTATGAAACATGTTAAAATTTCTATATATGTTAATAACTCAATTTGGGGAATATGTTTTATGTATAGAATACATTATTATAGTTGCTCATATATATAATGTATTAATAAATATATGCATGTGTATTGGAGGTGCATATTTTATTGATAAATATGCACCCTCAAAATGTTAAAAGGCCAGAGTTACCATCAAAATGGTAGAGTAGATGAACACTGTACTTTCATCCTTTCACAACCACATCAAAATTACAATTAAACTACAGAACGACCATCATTGAAGTCTGAAGCCTGAAGTCTAGCTGAACACAAGTCCTATAACTAAGGACATATAGAAGAAGCCATGCCAAGACTAGTAGGTGGGGCAAAGATGCAAAACAGGCTGGTCCCACAACCATGTGTGGTGGTTAAAAACAGGACGGGTATCACAGCTGCAGAGTAACACCCTGGGGAGCAAGGGGTTCCAATCCCACACCAGGCTCCCCAGCCCAGTGTTCCAAAACTGAGAAGAGAAGTCCCTACAACTCTGGCTGTGAAAATCAGTGGAGATTGTGGCCGTGAGACCAAAGGCTGCTGGAATCCCAGGTGCAACTCTTACCCATGCATAGACTTACTGACGAACACAACCCATGCACAGACTTACTGACGAACTCACTCACTCTCAGCTCCAGCATTGGAGCAGCAGCTCGAGAGGCACCAGCAACATATAGGTAGGGACTGAGATGTCTGGCATCAGGACAAAAACAGGAAGGGCAGCTTTCTCCCAAACAGAGGTGCTGGCAAGTACCATTGTTCCTTTGTTGAGTCCCCCTACCCAACATGCAGACTCAGACAGGCACCATATCTAAGTCTTCATCAACCTGGTTAACACTGCTCAAGACACCCTGGTGATTCCCTGAGAGCCTGCCCCACCCAACTTGCACACCCACCCAAACCATTTCCAGTGGCTTTTCCATAAAACTGTCTTATATATATCTTGGCTCAGGCTATGGATTTTCCTAAAATCTCTCAAAGAATAACAAACCCCATACAAGCAGCATCTGGCCTCAGCATGTCGAATACCTCTTGCTGAGCAGCCCCAAGCCCAGCATTGATGAGAGCCAGCCTTGGATCACAGCTTAGCCTCTCCCAGGCACCTCCAAGCCCAGAGTCGGTGGAAGACACCTGCATATTGCTTTGTAGCTCATACCAAATGGCCCCAGACAGGGCACAGGCGGTGGCTGAACTTGAAGAAATAATGACAGAAAACTTCCCTAACCTGGTGAAGAAACTAGACATACAAGCTCAGGAAGAACACAGAGTCCCAAACAAGATGAACACAAAGAGGCCCACACCTTGGTCTTGACACATCATAATCAAAATGCCAAAGGTTAAAGACAAAGAAAGAATCTTAAAAGCAGCAAGAGAAAAGCAGTTAGTTACCCACAAGGGAGCTCCCATAAGATTGTCTGTCAGCTGAGTTCTCAACAGAAACTTTGCAGATCAGAGGGGATTGACATGAAATATTCAAAGTGATGACTAGCAAGGACCTACAACCAAGATAACTCTACCCAGAAAAGCTATCGTTTAGAATTGAAAGACAGACAAAGAGCTCCTCAGACAAGAAAAAACTAAAAGAGTTAATCACCACCAAACAAGAAATGTTAAAGGGACTTATTAAGAAGAAGAAAAGATAAAAACATACAAATAATAAAATGGCAATAATTACAAATTTATCAACAGTTATGTTCAATGTAAATGGATTAAATGCTCCAATCAAAGACATAGGGTGGCTGAATAGATAAGAAAACAAGGCACTTACATATGCTGCCTACAGGAGACTCACTTCAGATCAAAAGACACACATAGACTGAAAGTAAAAGGATGGACAAAGATATTTCATGAAAATGGAGACAAACAAGAAACCTGGAGTAGCAATACTTATACTAGACAAAACAGATTATAAAGCAAAGGCTATAATAATAGACAAAGAAGGACCCAGTAATCCTACTTCTGGGTATTTATCTGAAGAAACCCAAACCACTACTTCAAAGGGACATGTGTATCCATATGTTCATCGCAGCATTATTTACAGTAGCTAAAATATGGAGAGAACCCAGGTGTCCATTAGTGGATGAATGGATAAAGAGGACACACACACACACACACACACACACACACACACACACACTGAAATATTACTCAGCCATAAAAAAGAGTGAAATCTTGCCATCTGCAATAACATGGATGGATCTAGACAGCATTGTGCTGAGTGAAGTAAGTCAGACAGAGAAAGACAAATACTATATGCTCTCACTTATATGTGGAGTCTAAAGAACAAAATAAATGAACAAAACAGAAACAAACTCATAGATACAGAGAACAATCTGATAGTTGCCAGAAGGGTGGAGGGATGGGGAGGTGAGTGAAAAAGGTGAAGGGATTAAGAAGTTTAAACTGATAGTTATAAAATATCCATGGGGATGTAAACTATAGCATAAGGTATATAGTCAATAATATTGTAATACTATGTATGGTGTGAGACGGGTACTAGATTTATTGGGGTGATCGCTTTGCAAGTTATATAAATGTCTAATCACTACTATGTTTTCTCGAAAATAAGACCTAGCTGGACCACAGCTCTAATGCATCTTTTGAAGCAAAAATTAATATAAGACCTGGTCTTATATTATATTATATAAGACCCGGTATTATATTATATTATACCCAGTATTATATTATATTATATTATATTATATTACATTATATTATATTATATTATATTATATTATATTATATTATACTCAGTCTTATATTAAAATAAGATCGGGTCTTATATTAATTTTTGCTCCAAAAGACACATTAGAGCTGATGCTCCAGCTAGGTCTTATTTTGGGGGAAACACAGTATGTTGTACACCTGAAACTAATATAATAGTGTATATCAACTCTAATTGAAAAAAGAAGTTATTAAAAAAAAGTTCAGAGGCCACTGATCTTGACTCCATTTACATTTGGTAATTTTCTAATAGTAGTTCTTAAGTATGGGCTTTCATGTTGAGTCATCTTTTCAGAAATGAAATGAAGACTAATTCGCTGGCTAGCTGTCATTCTTCTAAATCTGATAAGATTTCAAGTATTTTTAAATGTTATTAGTATTCAGTGAAGGTAAACTGTATAGTGGTTTCTGCTTTTTTAATGCATGGTCAGTGTTAGAACAGTCACGTGAGAAATAAAGCACAGTCTCTTTGATAGGAGAACATTCCTCAAGTATTAATACCTTAACTGACCATACCTATTATGGTCTGATATCTTATTAATACTTTAAGGTATTTTAGATATAAAATATCTTTAACACCAAATATTTACAAGTACACACTATCAATTTAATTAGTATAAAGATTTCAGAGGTTGTGATTTTATAAGAGACTGCACACATTAATGGTTTATAATGACTTTAAAACACAGCTAGTTTACTTGGTAAACTTCGAAATAATTTTTTTAATGGAACTGAACTTAAAAATATATCTATCAGTAACATAAGCTAGTAAGAAATGTTCTCAGAGGTAAGGAAATTTATGAGAAAGATATATTCTTCATGACCTCAGAGAGTAAAGATAAATGTTAGAACATAAATTCTGCAAATTAACAAATAAAGATGTATGACTCCAATTGTATAACCAGTTTTACAATGTGCTATATCTGTAAAAGACAAGTAATTTAAAGCTTTCAACTTTGCTTTGGTATTATTTCTTATATATTAAATTCTTTTCATAATTCTACCATATATATTTTTTCTTCCCCCCTTAGATCATTCTGCCAAATTCATACATGTTCATATTTAAAGGTATTTTTTTTAAACACAAGTGGTTTTCTTTCCCTTCATATAAAAATGCGTTCCTTCTTTTTTGGCCCAGAGGTTTAAGTATTCTGGGCTACTGATTTTCTGAGAGCTCAGTTTTAATCCTTTAAAAGACAGTGGAATAGTGTGTACATGTTTACCCCGTTTCAGTTTTATTCTTTCTGAACAACAACAAAAAAAGGCTTAAGTGAAAAGTCTAATTTGAATATTGATTTCCTTAGTGTTTTGAGTTATACCTAATTCCATAAAATGAAATAAATCTGTCAGTTCAAACTATTGCAGTTGGACAGGCAAATCAAAAGTCTAGGTTTTTAAGAAAATCCATTGAATTGTTGCCTAAGTAAGAAACACAGAACCAGAGGGTGGCTAAGAGTTTGTGTCCCAACAATGCAGCAATCCAACAGAACTGAGGGATGTGGTAAGCCCCAGTTTACCCTGGTGGGGAACCCTCTGCAACCACACAAAGGGAGTGGGACATGATGCAAGAGAACAAGTTTCTTCACAGGATCATGATTTCTACTCTCCGTACCTCTTGCCACACAACAAGCTCATCTATCATGTATTTAGCTTTTTAGGGTATTGACTAGATCCAGACTCCAGGGACTGGGGTGTTCTCGGCAGGTCTGCTAACCAACTCACCATGTGACCTCAATCAAGCCAGTCAACACCACTCACTCTTCAAATTTCTCTCTCTGCAAATAGAGGATGAGAAACAGCTTGAAACGTCCTTGCCTCACCAGTGTTAGAAGACTAAATGGGCACATTCTTTAAAGTCAACATGAGTTGTGGGAATAAAGATGCTTGGTCAGGATACGATATATTTTCTCATCCACAGAACTCAGAGTGACTAAAGCAGTAGCTCACTACTCCTCACAAATTTCCTGTGCTTCCATTTCCCAAAATGTCATATGCAAATGTGTCATGAATACATAACTGCAACCATGTTAAACGCAGTCAGTGGTGTCACTGGTGATAAATATAGGAATGGAATATTTTCTCAAATTAAAAAAGATTTATGTTCCAAGGACTAATACGTGTTCACTGAAAAAAAAAATTAATTATACATGAAAGTATGAAGTAAAATAACTATGACTCTCATCCCTCAGAGATAATCACTGTCAACATTTAGGTGACTCTTCTAAATATCTTTGTGGATACACACACTATACATATACACACTCAAAATTGCACCTACCTATTTATCACCTACCTGAGTATGTGCTATTTTGCAACCTGCTTTTTTTCCCCAGTTGTTTTGGACATCTAATTCTCTTCCATAAATAAATAGATTAACAGCATGATTTTTAATGGCTGCTCCATTGTGCTCCATAGCAAGGATATACTATTTTACTAATTTCCATCACTGATACCTACTTTAAAGCATTCTGAAAACAAACCAACAAACAACAGAAAGGAGCTTCAACACCATTTCAAAAGATCAGACAGTTTGTTATGAACAAAGGGCCAGAAAATGACAGAAAACTTATAAGATCGAAAAGGACAGGAAATATACAGAAAGATGAGGAGATGAAATTATTAGAATATTTTCAAACGAATCTTGTACATATTATTTCAAACATATACTGGTATATATTCAGTGGTTCACTTACGAGATAAAATAAAAACTAAAGATGACAAAATCCCAAATTTGCAGACTTCATTCACAGCTCCAAATGACCATCCTCCCCGTTGATGTGATGTCTTTTTTTGTGTGTTTTTTTTTTTTACTTCCAAATAATCAAGTTCTATAAGCTGCCATTTTGGTCACAAGTTGAAATTTATGACATTCCTTTAAAATACCTGGCCACTTGATATTGAGTGGACAGCTGCATCCCTTGGAGAAAGCCCCAGTTGGGATGAAGCAGCCCTTTCCACAAAGCTCTGTGTCTCGTCATCCCTGGGCACTTAATGCATGGAGGTGGTAAAGCCCCCACTCACCATCATTGCTGCCCCTAGTCCCTCGGGGTTACTGTACTCTCTCTTGTGGCTTCTGACACTCTGATCAATCCATTGTAAATCATCCCTTTATTACACTCTCCTCAAATTACCCATTTTGAGTGTGTTACCTGTTTCTGGTTGGAACACTGATGAAACCATACATATTTCGTGGGTATAAAGACACTACAGTAATATTAATGAGATTTGGTAAAAGTTGGACCTACTAGTGGTTCCTGTTTACACTGTAAAATTTGGCAGACTAGGAAACTTAAAATATTTTTCTGTGAACATAATCATTTTTGTAAATAGAAACTATATCTTATTAGTAACCGACAATTTGATAAATGAGTTCCTTGGCCTCCGAGACACATGTGAGATTTACTTGACCTATTAGGTGATTTCTGATCATACTTGAAACAAATTAGTTTCCTCAGGCTCACAGTCTGAAGTGAGAAATAATTAGTTCCTGAGAGTAAGGACTACGCATGACATATAGTAGTAAACCTTACTCAGATCTGAATGATAAATCCATAATTTTAAGAAGTGCACATTCTTATTGGCACAAATTCTCTCATTTGCACTATCATGTCCTATTTACATAATAGTAGAATTCCAATAGCTAACACCAATGGAATATTTAATATCTGTCAGCTACCATTTTAGGTACATTATATAAATTATTGTATAATCCTCCAAAAGTCTTATTATTGCCTTTTTTTTTTCAGATGAGGTCACACAGCATTCATTGTAAGGCAGAGGTGAAACTTGACAGTTCAAAACACTGCGTTAAGTTTAAGACATTAAAAATGATTCATTAGAAACATAGAAATCAGTTTGATGTAATATTCCTACTAAGTCTTTTTATATCACTCTTCCTTTCTTGCATCAACCATGTTTCTTTGTAACGTTAATTAACATTCTAAGTTAAGAGAAAACTTGATAAACCCTAAGTCCGGGCCTCTTCCAAGTTTCACCAGCCACAAATGGCTAAGCCACCCAATAAAATACAATCTTTAAAAACTACTACTTTGGGTTTAAACCTGGAGATAAGAAATGGCTAAATAAATAACATTTTGGCCCCAGCGGTCAACATTACCTGAAAAATAGTAGACCAGAAGGACTAGTCTTCAATGGGATGTTGGCCAGATTTATGCATTCCCACCAGCCCAAATGTAGTTCACAACACATTGGGTCTTTCCCACAAATACAAGACAGAACGGTCCATAATGCATACCAGTAATACATACTGATTTCTTATATTTGCCATGTAATCAGTTTGCATTATCTCAATGAAAATTCACAACCTTAAAAGTAGGCACTATTATTATCCTTCTTAAGTAGATATAAGAACCCTAGTTCTGTATTCTAAACATGCCTAGAAAGTGTAAAATTACAAAATAAAATTGTGCCATATTTATCCAAACAAACCTTTGCTTCTTTTAAAGAAATGGCAATGGGTAGCCATAGTAATTGGACTCCTTATCAAGAATTTAGCCTTCAATTAATTTTAAATTAGAGTTTTAATTTACAATATAGAAATCTTAGTGGCACCTGATTTCATGTGTTAACAAAATATCATCAGGATCTAGCTCCAGCCTTCTCACTCTCCCGTGGTCATACTAAATTAGCAGCAATATGATCCCAGGATTCTCTCTTACATTCAGGCCCATGTACATTCTGCTATAACTATCTCTCCTGCTTTCCCATGTTTATGCTTTTCCTTTTCTTCTTTGTATCACCACTCAGATGAAAGGTCATCCCTTCTAATAAGCCACCCAGGGTTGCCTCTACCCTGTACCTACACCAATCACAACACCTATAGATTATATTGTAATTATCTGATCATTTGTCTACAAGTTTTTTAAGAGAGGGGTCTGTATTCGGTTTACCTGCAAAATATTTAGGAGCTTCTCAAAATCTGTTGCGTGAATAAAAGCCCGTGCAAAATTGTTCTAAGAAAGGAAAACTTCAATGCTACAGAATAACTATTTGAGGATATGCTATGAGCCAGGTGCCACACCATATACCAAACATGTTCTCCAGAGATGCACAATCTAGTTAGGGGGAAAAAGCCAAAAAAATTAACCATAATCTTATAAGTATGATTACATAACTTTAAAACAATATTAGTTACTAACAATTGTCACCCCAATAAACTTTAATTAAAAAAAAAACCACATTAGAATGCTGACAAGGGAGCAAAAATTTCTGACTATGGAAGAAGTGAGGGTGAGAGTAGACTTAATCACCACAATGTATTGAAGAGAGTATGTTTTATAAGAAACTTAGTTATGTAACTTTCTATTTGGCAGGAGCTGCGCCCCAGAAGGAAGCACTATGATAAACATCTAGCCCTTTTTTACGTATACATATGCATATTCTCTCTCTCTGACTCTCACTCCTTTGCGTTTTCATGTGTACATGCACATACACACACGTGCATGCACACACACAACACATTAAAAGCCTCTTACAATAATCAAAACATAAACAAAACTAGTAGATGCTCATGTAGCCGACTCTCCAAATTAAAACATAAAATTATCCCGGTTGCTAGGACTGAAATGTAACTGTTGTCCTGTAGTCAACATTGGCTGTTAATTCAAATTGCAGATAATATAATGATGTCTTCCTTTTTGGCAAAGCATATTGATACCCGTAAAGATAGCAAAGCATTAATACAAGAAACAAGACAGATAGCAATAGATTTTAGGCCTGCTGAAAAGCCATAAAAATATTGAATATTTACAAGGAAGAGAGATTTAAAAATGGTGAAAAGTAAATGATGGCGCCTTTAAGGCATTTTAACAATGTGCCACTGTGGAGTCAAATAAAGGAAGTAGTCTCCAAGAAGACATGTCACCTGTCACGTCAGATATCTGTTTACATTTCCAGGAGTTTCTACTCCATTGTAAAGGATGACTCCGTTTCAATTCAGGCCATCATCCCTCACGGTAATTGGTTTGCTAATTCTGCAGCACAGCTTTTGGCTTCTGCTCAGCAGTTGGCCTAAGGTTATAAACTGTACTATTTATTAAGCCTTATTAAGACTGCTGTCAGCAGTAATCATATTGCTTCTCTGCACAAAACCTTCAGTGGCTCCCTGCTGCCTTCCTAATTAAGTCCATACTCCTTGTATTGGCATTTAAAAGTCCTTTACAATATGTTGCTAACCTTCCTTTCCAGTCTGTATTCTCACCACTCCTCCAGAGGTTGTCCTATGCTGGGCAAACTGAAGTCCTTCTTGTTTCTCAAGCACCCTTTCTGATTTCTATCCTTTACTCATGAGGTTTTGAACCAGAAGGTTCTTTCTGCTTCCCATCTTTAATGGTCCATTCCCACCCGTCCCTCTTAGTGACCAAAGATTAGCAAGCGCTCCTGATGTATCTCAAAAACACACTGTCTGTTAAAGAATTTAAGTGGTATGAATGGGAAATATATATATATATCTTTATATATATATATAAAGCTTGGATGGAAAGGATTTGAGTCTAAATTCTAATTTGTTTTCTACTTGCTGATGACCTTGAGCATGTTAAGTGAGATCCCACATTAACTGGCACATGGGAGAAAAGCAATATATACTCGCTTCCCTTTCCCTGATTTCTTCAACTCAACATGGTTTCTTCTCTCTTTGCAGCACATACAAGGATGACAGAAAACATTTAAACTGTGTCCCCAGGAGTTGTTCGTGATTTCTTAGTATTTATCACATAGGAAATACTTGCGCTTCCATTGGTTATAAATCACTGATGGCACATTTACAAAACAAAAACCATCAATGCCAAAAAACAACGTTCCAAATATCATAAGTCAGTGCATCAAGTTCAGAAAGTTAACATAGCTCTTTATTTAGACTAGAAAGTATTATTAGTTAGGAATACAAAAGGCACTGTGCAGTACTACAAAATTATTATCAGATAATCAATAAAAGTAGATATAGAATTAGTTGGATTTTATTTCTATTTTGTTATTTATAATATGCTAACCACTGTATTTTTTTAGAACTTGGTCTGCTGTGAAAACTAGAAAACATCTAATTAAAAATGTTTTCTAAGGCGGCCAGTTAGTTCAGTTGGTTCGTCCCTGCATGGGCCACTTTGAGTTGCACCCTCCTTAAAAAGAAAAAAAGAAAAAGAAAAAAAAAGAATATTTTCTAGATAGCATGCAGCTAAAATAAAATCTGAAATCTAAATGCTGACCCTTAACGAACCTGGTAAAACTCTTTTCAGTGTTACTGAAAATTTGTCTTGATTAGCTCTTATTCAATTGAACAATGTTTAATGATCACTAACTGTGCCTAAGAGCCCCAAAAATTTTAAAGATGTAAGAGCCTTAACAAGAAGCTCGATAGACATTGATGTTTTTCAAAAATTATTAGTGCACACATTAATAAACCACAGTGACTACTGGAAGGGATATTAAATTCTGAGAAGAGTACAATAGGATCCTTTGTGTCAGGTACACCATTTGCACTTATTTTGGACTAATATTAAATCACTGTGTAACCAAAAGCAATGTTGGATGAAAGTCAAAGCTAAAGCGAAAAATTATCATAGAATGAATGCTACTAACAACCAGATTCATATACAATGAATATATATAATGAATATATATATATATATACATATATATATATATATATATATATATTTTTTTTTTTTCTTTTTAATTGGGGAATATTGGTGAACAGTGTGTTTTCCCAGGGCCTATTAGCTCCAAGTCATTGTCCTTCAATCTAGCTGTGGAGGGCACAGCTCACTGGCCCATGTCAGAATCGAACCAGCAACCTGTTGTTAAGAGCTTTCACTGTAACCAACTGAGCCATCCAGCCACCGCTAAGGCATATATTTTTAAAAACTACTTTTAATGAAGGCAAAGCTGAGCCTTGTCTAAAACAAATTTTTCTTTGGTTATTAGCCAAAAAAATGTTCTAAGTCAGTCATAGACAACCAAATGGATTCCCTGGCAAGCAATAAAAACTCATATGGTATTTATCAAGAATAACTTTCACAATAATACAAGTTACCACCTATCACTGAATCCCTATAACATGTTGAGCAGAAATTTTCACTTTTACAGGACAATCAAAATAAATAGGATTATAGGAGAGATAAATATATACATTATCTTACTATTAAATATACACTTTTTTAAAAAGAAAGTGATTTATGTAATTATGAAAATAATACATATTTATTATAAAACATTTAGGAAAAATAGAAAAGAAAAGAAAGAAAAGAAAAATCACCCTAAATACATATAAGAATTAAAATTCAGTCTGCTCAGTTAAGCAATAAAAATAGAGGCTTGCATCCTTTGCCTGAATTGATCATTACCATAATTCTATTTCAGGGCAGAGTTTTAGGTCTAAAACCTCCTGACTCCCTGTGTACTTCACCTTGACGAATAATAATATTTGTTCAGGAAATTTCAGTGCCAAAATAAATTAGGTTACGGAAATTGATAAGAACACTTATGTAGGAATTGCTCACAGCCCAAAGATATGTTTGGTTTTAATACTGTAAGCTGTACCCTGCTATGCTTGCTGACAGTTTTAAAGAGGTCTGCCAATTGTTTCCAAGGTTGGGCCTTAAATAGCTTTCATAATTACAGCTCAGTTTGAGAGATGAGATGTAGCTCATTTTCGGTCCCAGAGCCACATTTTCCCCATCCTAGCATTTGAAGGACAGATTGCCTACTGGGATTCTAGGGACTCATTTGTATGCTACTAGATATGGCTGAGGACATTTTCTAAGAGATACAAAAAGCCTGGGACAAGCTGATATCGTCCAGAATGAAAGTTTCCAGGACAAAAACAACAACAACAACAACAACAACAACAACAACAACAAAACTAGGTTCAAATGCTAGAATGACTAGTATCTCACAGAAATTGTGAAAATTACCTAATAACACCACCAACAAAAAGAAACACAACATTTTTGAGTGTGTCATGTTAATATATATTGGGAGTTATACTACAAACTTTAATAGACATTTTCATATTCAGTCCTCACAACAATCCTGTGAAGCCGGTTCTGCTTTCCTCTCCATTTTATTGCTGAGAAACTGAAGACAAGAAAATTAGAACATCACAGTAATGGTGAGTAGCAGAGTCAGGACAAGATCCTAAGGAGTTTGGCTCGGAAGTGTTGATTTCCTTACTGCAAGAGTAACACACTGCATACAAAGTGCCTCTTACAGCCCATTACTTTTACTGTCCTGCATATAAAGCAGGGCTCTTGGGTGATACTGTATTTAAGATGACAGTTTAATCACAACGGATCAAACACAAAAGTAGACTGAAGCCTTGAATTCTCTAGATGCTAAAAGGCTAAAGTTCTAAGATTCAAAGATTGTACAGAAATCAGGGACATGGAATAAGCAAAGCCTTATCACTGCATTACGGGTATTTACAAAAAAGTACACAATCAACATGTATTCACTAGTAAGCACAAATATAATGCATTAGGGACAAGGGATAAAATGAAGAGGAAGGTACCCTATCTTGCATAAACTTCACGTGAGAGAAAAAGCATCATTCCTATGTCGTCCTTATGATGTTGGGGGATTAACAGAAAGGACCAACCATGTCATTCTCACTTCTGTATCCTTCATGGTGCCAATTATGTAGCATCACATATCTATTATGTGCCCAGTATATAGTGCACAGTGTAGTGCATAATGGGTACCCAGTGGATAAAAGCCAAGATGTTTAACCAGGCCTAAGTCCTGTGCCTGAACGGGCCTTGCCTCATATCACACCAATCTCTTCCCCCATTCCTCATCCTCCTTGAGCACATCAGCACTTTCCCAACCCAGAAGGCAGCCCACAGGCAGGTTTCAACTTCACTGTCACTTTCATGGAGAAATTTTTTCTCTCTCCTGTATACTAGGTCAAATTTCCCTAGAAATCACTCTCATAAGATTTTTCGTTCCTAACACCTCAAAGATAATTAACACTTACTTATGTAGTTATTATATAAGGGTCAAAACATTGTAGGGTTTAAATGTGTTATTATAATCTTAACACCTAGCATAGTATCTGGTATCTGATAGATGCTCAATAACAATTAAAAAAATAAATAAATAAATAAGTGAATAAGTGAAAGAATAAACGTTTCTGAACAAATGAACCATTTTTGGAGGATACACATAAAATCACAGATGCAACAGAAACAGATAAATCCGGAGAAGCTTAGAGTTTAGTACAGATTAGATATTATTAGATATTAGATATTATTGCTGTTTTCTTTGAGATACTCATTTTAAAGTTGGTTGTTACACACATTCCATCACTCTTCTTTTGCTCATACCAATCAGTCATCCATCCATTTGCTATTTTTTGAGCCACATCTTGTATTAGCTTAGCCATGTCTTAGGTGTTCAAATCCGTCTTTGATTATCTTTTTGCTGCATTTATAAACACTTGCATCCCCACTTGGCTCAGCATCCATCTGCAGGAAATTACCTTGTAATTAATTCAGTTTTCTAAGAGACCAAGATCCCTTATGAAGGTTCAGGGCTCTTTTTGAAGGAAGGTTCTGGGATGATTTTGTACTAATGAATTGATTTGTTGAATAAAGAAAGAATCACATCTTTCTTCCTTCTAAGGAAGTCATTACAAAATAGCCAATATCTCCACCTACAAAAGGTACTTAGTAATCATTGGATTTGATTAGAAACTCAAGAAAGTAACAGGATCTTTAGTTTCCAAGACAAACCAACTTCACTGGCAAATGGAATATTAAAGCTAGAAAGATGATTACAAAGTATCAAACTGTAGCTCAGTCTAAATATTTTATTTTGTTTATTAATCCTTTTCCTCCAAGAAATAAATGAAGCCAAGTGCAAATACAAACTCAAGATTTTCTCAGTCATCTGGACCTTAGATTGCTATTGAAATAATAGGCACTTATATATTCATCATCAGCTGCTTGTTGGTCATTTTATTGGTAATTTTTAAAGAATTTGTGTGTGTGTGTGTGTGTGTGTGATCTTCTGTAGGCATTTAAAAAAAATCCCAATAAATCAAAGAAGAAATTCTTCACTTTGCTATTCAGCACCATGAGATCTTGCCATATACTCTCCAAGGTAAAACATTTGCAAGATGATCTAAGGAAGAAGCAGGATTAAAAAGTTTTCAAAATCTATTCAGTAGACAACATGATTTTATATCAAGGACACAAATATTCCAGATATAATAACTGTCAAAATACTACTTACTGGATGTGCTTGAATTCAGTAATATTAAAATATTTTTACCTTTATTGTAAAAGAATAATGCAGTGAAAAACACTCCATTCCCCCCACCCCAAAAAAAAGTAGTTAAGAAATCATCTAATTTTCCCAGCACCATTTATTGAAGAGGTTTTCTTTTCTCCATTGTATGGTTTTGGCTCCCCTGCCGAAAATTATCTGCCCATATGTATGTGGGATTATATCTGGGTTGTCAATTCTTGCCCATTGTTCTTTGTGTCTATTTTTCTGCCAATATGATGCTGCTTTTATTGTTACTTGGTAGCATAATTTGAAGTCAGGGAGAGTGATACCCCTGGATTTCTTTTTCCTCAGGATTGCTTTGGCTATTGGGGGTCTTTTGTGATTCCATACAAATCTGATGATTTTTTTGTTCCATTTCTTTAAAAAACACCATTGGGATTTTGATGGGGATTGCGTCAAATCTGTATATTGCTCTGTGTTATATGGCTATTTTAACTATATTGATTCTTCCAATCCATGAACACAGAATATCTTTGCATTTCCGTGTGTCTTCTCCAATTTTTTAAAAATAATTTCTTGTAGTTTTCAGTGTACAGGTCTTTTAAATCATTTGTTCAGTTTATTCTAAGTATTTTATTCTTTTAGTTGCAATTGCAAAATAAATTATCTTTTTCATTCCATTTTCTGAAAATATCATTGTCGATATATAGGAACACAGTACATATTTGTACATTGATTTTCTATCCTGCAACTAAACTGTATTTGCTTACTGTTTCTAATAGTTTTTTGGTGGAGTCTTTAGGGTTCTCTATATAAAGAATCATGTCATGTGAAAGTAATAATTTGACTTCTTCATTCCCAATTGGGATGCCTCTTATTGCTTTCTCTTGCCTGATTGCTCTGGGTAGGACATCCAATACTATGCTGAACAAAAGCGATGAGAGAGGACTTGTTCCTGATCGGGTCTTGTTCTTGATCTTAGAGGAAAAGCTTCCAGTTTTTCACCATTAAGTATATTAGCAGAGGGTTTGTCATATATGACATTTATTATGTTGAGGTACTTTCCTTCTATACCCATTTTATTGTTATAATCATAAATGGATGTTGTAGCTTGTCAAATGCTTTTTTTGCATCTATTGAGATGATCGTGATTTTTGTTTTTTATTTTGTTTATGTGGTATATTAGAAATAATGCAAAAGAATGAAAGTAGACTGCTATCTGTCTCCATACACCAAAATTAACGCAAAAGAATCAAAGACCTGAATATAAAACCTGAAACAGCTGCATAGAAGAAAACATAAGTACTAAAGTTATGCACCTTGATCTTAGAGAGGATTTTATGAATTTGATCTCAAAGGCAAGGGAAAATGAAGCAAAACTAAATGAATGGGACTATATCAATTTAAAAAAACTTTTGCACAGCAAAAGAAACCATCAACAAACAAAGAGGCAACCAACCAAATGGGAAAAGATATTTGCAAACAACATATTTGATAAGGGGCTAATATCCAAAATACATAAAGAATGCATACAACTCAGTAACAAATAAACAAACAATCCAATTTTAAAAATGGGCAGAGGACCTGAACAGATACTTCTCCCAAGAAAACACACAAATGGCCAACAGACATATGAAAACATGCCCAACTTCACTAGCTAGTAGGAAAATGAAAATCAAAACCACAATGAGATACAACCTCATACCTGTTAGAATGGCTATTATCAACAAGATAAGTAATAATAAGTGTTAGAAAGGTTTTGGAGAAAAAAGAACACTCATAAACTGCTTGGAGGAATGTAAATTGGTACAGCCACTAAGGAAAACAGTATGGAGATTCCTCAAAAAGTTAGGAATAGAATTATCATATGACTCAGCAATCCCTCTTTTGGGTATGTAACAAAAAAATCTGAAAACATTTATTTGTAATAATATATGTACCCATATGTTCAAAGTAGCATTATTCATTGTGGGCAAGCCATGGAAACAACCAAAGTGTCCTTTGATAGATGATTGAATAAAGAAGATGTGGTACATATATACAATGGAATATTATTCAGTCACAAGAAAAGATGAAATACTGCCATTTGCAATAACAAGGATAGATCTTGAAATTATCATGCTAAGCTAAATACGTCAGTCAGAAAAAGTCAAGAACTATATGATTTCACTCATATGTGTGATATAAAACTGAAAGTCACAAACAAGACAAAAAAACTAGCAAAATCTCATAGACACATACAACAGTTTACCAAAGGGTAAGGGGGGAGGTAGAAAAGGAAAAAGGGGGACAGATATATGGTGATAGAAGGAGATTTGACTTTGGTGGTGACCATACAGTTCAATATATAGATGATGTATTACAGAATTGCACACTTTAAACCTGTATAATTTTACTAACCAATGTCACCCCAATTAATTTAATAAAAAATTATAATTCACTTGATTCATTTTAAAAGCCATAGTTATTTTATATATTCCCAGGAAAGAAAGCCTATTTAATTCTTTTGTTTTTATTTTTTTATTTTTCATGTACACTTGACATCTAATATTATTTTATATTAGTTTAATGCATACAACACAGTGGTTAGACATTTATATAACTTACACAGTGATCCCCTGAAAAATATAGTACTCACCTGGTACAATAGGTATTACGATGTTATTGACTATACTCCTTATGCTGTACTTACATCCCCATGACTATTTCGTAAATATCAATTTGTACTTTTTAATCCTTTCCCCTTTTTACCCAGCCCCCAATCCTCCTCCCATCTGACAACCATCAGTGTATTCTCTGTATCTATGAGTCTTTTTCTATTTCTTCCTTTATTTTGTTTCTTAGATTCTACATATACGTGTAGAACCTACATGTATTTGTCTATCTCTGTCTGATTTATTTCACTAAGCATAATATACTCTAGTTCCATTCTTTTTAGTGGCCGAGTAATATTCCATTGTATATATGTACCACTTCTTCATCCAATGGTCTATTGGATAGTCTAGTGGGTACCAATCTAATTATTTTTCTATCATTAAGTTGGACTATAACTAAGCTTTTCATACAGAACAACTGCTACATGAAGCTAGTGAGTGTATCATAAATATTCTTAAATATTCTTTAGTAGTTGTGAATTAATTTCCATGAATGTAATTCCACTGATCTTTACTTAAAGTTACTATAAGTGTTTCAAGTTCTGTGTTCATCACTTTCACAATTTCATTGTCTTTGTATACTGAGTATATTTAAAAATCAAGTATTTCTTGTAGATGATAAAACTTAATTTAACTTCTTTGGAAAGCAACATTTCCGACATCCTAAAAATAGCGGTGTGAGGTGAGCAGCTTGAAATCTCCCCTGGAATTTACAACAAATTGAACAAGTATAATTCCACAAAGGACTCCCTGTGCAGGAGACAGGCAAAACTAAGAGGCGCACAACTGAAATCATTTAAAGGTGGGCAAATTGAGAAAGCCAGGGAGGAGGGAAGCGGGAAGTGCGGAGACACAGGCGGGGTGGGCACAGGACACACATAGGAGCTCGGAGTTCCGAGCTTCATGCATTCTGGAGATACTGCCATCATGGGAGAGGGAAGAATATGGACTGCTAGCGCTCTACTTGTGGCCCACAGTCTGAACAGAGGGATCAGCATATAAGACAGCTGAACTCAACGCTCAAGGCAGAGACCTCAAAGGAAAGAATGAGGGAAGAAGGATGAAAATGGCGGTTTAAGCACTCACTGCCAAGCAGAGTGGATGGAAGGTTTAGGCACAGAGCCCAGCCGCTCCTTCCTTGCCCCACACCCATCCTCTCAGTGCTAGAAGGAGAACAGTAGCAGTGTCAGATCAAAAGAACAGAATATTTGCTGTTGTCAGAACTGGGGCCTGCAGCCACAGACTCACAGCCCATCTAGTTCCTGTGAAGGGGAGATAACCTTGGGTGCAGGACTGGCAGTGCTGGTAGTAACCGCAATTGCTCTGCACCACTTCTCACAACCCACCCCGCCCCTACCCCTGTCCTCATGTATCTGGATGGATCCCTGCAGGAGTAAACAGAGCTGCTGAAATACACAGGCTCTGAAACTGGTGCAGGAGGAGCTTTGGAACTTCTGAAGCTCTCCATATCCCCCCATGGAGGCGGTGCCATGTGACCCAGGTGACCTGTTCACACAGGAGAAGCCCACCTTCCAGAGATCCCCCCATTGGTGTGAGAAGCCGGAACAATGCAGAGAAAATATAATACTACTGCATGACAGAAAATAAAAGGCTGCAGTCACATGGAAAATAAAACATTCTACCAACAACTAGTCGAAAACAAAACAAAGACTTCTTCCTATCAGCCTGTTGCAGAACCCACTCCTGTAGATGCCTAGGAAGAGAAATAATAATTAATTAATTGCCACGAATAGCCAAGGTAACAAGACAGCTCAAAAAGAAAATGAAAAGTCTCCAGAAAATGAATTTAAAAACATGGAAATATGTGCTTTAAATGACAGATAATTCAAGATTGCAGTTTCTGAAAAAACTCAACGAGATTCAAGAAAATGACAGGCAGTTTAATGAGCTCAGAAACACAATCAAAGACCAAAATGAACATTTCACCAAAGAGATTGAAATTTTAAGAAAGAACCTAATAGAATTTCTGGAGATTAAGAACTCAATAAAGGAAATGAGGAGTAAAAGAGCCAGCTTAGGTAACAGAGATGACCAGATGGAGGAAAGAATCAGTGACATCAAAGACAGAAATCTGGAAATGACACAGAAAGAAGAAGAAAGAGACCTGAGAGGTAAAAGAAATGAAAGAACTCTACAAAAACTTTCTGACTCTATCAGAAAGAGCGATATAAAAATAATGGGCATACCAGAAGGAGAAGAAAGGAAGAAGGGAACAGAGCGTATATTCAAACAAATAGTCGATGAAAACTTCCCAAACTTGTGGAAAGAACTGGATCCTCTAATCCAAGAAACAAATAGAACACCTAATTACCTCAACCCTAATAGGCCTTCTCCAAGGCACATTGTATTGAAGCTGTCAAAAATTAATGACAAAGAAAGAATCCTCAAGGTGGCCAGGGAAAAGAAAACAGTAACCTATAAAGGAAAGCCCATTGGATTATCATCAGATTTTTCAGCATTAACTCTACTAGCCAGGAGGGAGTGGAATCAAATATTTGAACTATTGAAAGAGAGAAATTATGAGCCAAGAATAATATATCCAGCAAAAATACCCTTTAGATATGAAGGAGGAATAAAAATTTTTCCAGACATACAGAAGCTGAGGGAATTTTCTAACACACAACCTGCACTACAAAAAATACTGAGGAGGCTATTTGACCTGAAACAAAAAATCAAAAGAATACAAAATCATAAGTAGTATGACACAAATAGACAAAAGCATGAAATGGCAACCCCTACACCAAATAGGAAACTATACACTTAAACATAACATACAAGGTAAAGAAGGGAAAAAAAAATACTTAAAAAAAGACGAAAAAGACAACTTGCTACTACGTCACAGAAATCAACTCACAGCATAAATAGGGATAATTTGTGACAACCAAAACATAAAATAGGTGAGAGTAAAGGTCTGAAACAGCACAAGGGAATGGAGAACATAAGCATACTGAAGAAAATGGAATACTCTAAATATGAAAATTTCTTTTACATAAAAATAGTGGTAACCACTCAAAAAAAAAAATCCAGAACTGAAATATATAACATAAAAAAAAAGAATAAATAAAGGGAAAAATCATAGAATACCACCACACTGAAATAACAGACAGCAACAAAGGCAAAGAAATAATGGAGACACCATCCTACCAGAAAACCAGATATAGAATGATAGAAAATTCTCATATATCAATAATCACCCTAAATGTAAATAGACTGAACTCACCAACAAAAAGGCACAGAGTAGCAGATTGGATCAAAAAACTAAACCCAACCATATGCTGCCTCCAAGAGACACATCTCAGCTACAAGGACAAATATAGACTCAAAGTGAAAGGGTGCAAACTGACACTTCAAGCAAATGGTATTCAGAGAAAAGCAGGTACATTCATACAAATAGCAGATGAAACAGACTTCAGGATAAAAAAGACAACAAGACAGCAAGATGGACATTTCATAGTGATAAAGGGGACTATACAACAAGAAGACATAACAGTCATCAATATTTATGCTCCCAATCAGGGAGCACTGAAATATACCAAGCAACTACTAACAGAATTAAAGGGAGAAATTAATGAAAACACAATTATAGTAGGGGACCTAAATACATCATTGATAGTTATGGATAGATCAACCAAACAGAAAATAAATAATAAATAGCAGCCCTAAAAAACACATTACGTGAAATGGACATAATTGACATTTATGGCACTTCAACCTAGAATATCAGACTATACATTATTTTCTAGTGTACATGGAACATTCTCAAGGATAGACCATATATTGGGATATAAAACTAGCCTCAGCAAATTTACGAAGATTGAAATCATCCCAAGCATATTCTCTGATCACAAGGCTTTGAAATTAGCTATCAGCTGGGGGAAAAAAAAAAAGCAGGAAAAACCACAAATATGTGGAGATTAAACAACATACTTTTAAAGAATGACTGGGTCAAAGAAGAAATAAGAGGAAAGAGCAAAATATATGGAGAAACAAATGACAATGAACATACATCCTACCAAAATTTTGGGGATGCAGTGAAAGCAGTTTTAAGAGGGAAATTTATATCATCACAGGCCTATCTCAAGAAAGAAGAAAAATCCCTGATAAAGAACCTGACGTTACACCTTAAAGAAATACAAAAAGAAGAACAAGTGAAACCCAAAGTCAGCAGAAGGAAGGAAATAATAAAAATCAGAGCAGAAATAAATGAAATAGAGAACAAAAAGACAATAGAAAAAAATTAATGCAACAAAGAGCTGGTTCTTTGAAAAGATTAATAAAATTGACAAACCCCTGCCTAGACTCACTAAGATAAAAAGAGAAAAGACACAAACAAACAAACAAAATCAGAAATGAAAGAGGGGACATTATCACGGATGCCACAGAAATACAAAGGATCATCCAAGAATACTATGAAGGACTATATGCCACCAAATTCAATAACCTAGAAGAAATGGACAAGTTCTTAGAAACATATAGCCTTCCTAGGCTGAATCACGAAGAACTGGAAAATCTAAACAGACCGATCACCAGTAAGGAAATTGAATCAGTCATCCGAAACCTTCCCAAAAGCAAAAGTCCGGGACCAGATGGCTTTACTAGTGAATTCCACCAAACCTGCAAAGAGGATCTAATACCTGTCCTACTCAAACTCTTCCAAAAAATTGAAGAAGAGACAATACTGCCTAACTCATTTTATGAGGCCAACATTACCCCCATGCAAAACCTGGAAAGGATGACACAAAAAAAGAAAATTATAGACCAAATTCTCTGATGAACAGAGATGCAAAAATCCTAAACAAAATTCTAGCAAATCTAATACAACAATGCATTAAAAATATTATACTTCACAACCAAGTGGGTTTCATCCCAGGGGCACAAGGATGGTTAAACATCCACAAATCCATCAAGTGATACACCACATAAACAGAATAAAGCACAAAAATCATATGATTATATCAATAGATGCAGAAAAAGTGTTTGACAAGATACAACATCCATTTATGATTAAAACACTTAATAAGAGGGGTATAGAAGGAAAATATCTCAACATAATAAAGGCCATATGACAAACCCTCAGTTAATATCATAATTAACAGTGAAAAACTGAAGCCCTTTGCTCTAAGTTCAGGAACATGACAGGGCTGTCCCCTATCACCTCTGCTTTTCAACATAGTATTGGAAGTCCTAGCCAGAGCAATCAGGCAAGAGAAAGAAATAAAAGGCATCCAAATTGGGAATGAAAAAGTTAAATTGTCACTTTTTGCAGATGACATGATGATATATGTATAAAAACCCTAAAGACTGCAACAAAATGCTATTAGAAACAATAAACAAATACAGTACAGTTGCTGGTTACAAAATCAATGTACAAATATCCATTGCATTCCTCTATACTGACAACGAAATCTCAGAAAAAGAAGTAAAGAAACAATTCCTTTTTCAATTGCAACAAAAAGAATAAAATACCTAGGAATAAAGTTAACCAAGGATGTGAAAGTCTTATATGCCGAAAACTATAAGACATTTTTAAAATAAATTGAAGACACAAAGAAATGGAAAGACATTCTGTGTTCATGGATTGGAACAATCAACATAGTTATAATGGCCATATTACCCAAAGCAATATACAGATTTAATACAATACCCATAAAAATCCCAATCGCATTTTTTAAAGAAATAGAACAAAAAAATCATTAGATTTGTATGGAACCACAAAAGACCCTCAATAGCCAAAGCAATCTTAAGAAAAAAGAACAATGCTGGAGGTATCATACTCCCTGACTTCAGCTTGTACTACAGGGCAACAAAAATCAAAACAGCATGGTATTGGCAGAAAAACAGACACACAGACCAATGAATAGAATTGAGAACACAGAAATAAACCCACATAATTATGGACAGATAATTTTCAACAAAGAAGCCAGAAACATACAATGGAGAAAAGACAGCCTCTTCAATAAATGGTGCTGGGAGAATAGGAAAGCCACGTGCAAAAGAATGAAACTAGACTGCTACTATCTTTCACATGTACCAAAATTAACTCAAAATGGATCAAAGACTTGAAATAATAAAATACATAGAAGAAAACATAGGTAGTAAACTTATGGACCTTGGGTTCAAAGAGCATTTTATGAATTTGATCCCAAATGCAAGAGAAGTAAAAGCTAAAATAAATTAATGGCACTATATAAAACCAAAAATCTTCTGCACAGCAAAAGAAACCATATAAAATAAAGAGGCAAACCGACAAAATAAAGAGGCAACCAACCAAATGGAAGAAGATTTTTGCAAATAACACCTTCGATAAGGGACTAATATCCAAAAAATATAAGGAACTCATACAATTCAACAACAAAAATCAAACAGTCCAATTAAAAAATGGGCAGAGTGGGGCAGACGGGTGGCTCAGTTGATTGGAGTGTGAGCTCTGGGCAATGGGGCTGCTGGTTCGATTCCCACATGGGCCAGCGAGCTGCACCCTCCACAGCTAGAATGAAGTCAATGAGCTGCCACTCGCTCCTGGATGGCTCAGTTGGTTGGAGCGCAGGCTCTCAACCACAAGGTTGACAGTTCGATTCCCAACGACAAGAATACCAGTTAGACTCCCGCACGGGATGGTGGGTTGTGCCCCCTGCAACTAACAATGGCGTCTGGACCTGAAGCTGTGCTGCGCCCTCCATAACTAAGATTGAAGGGACAACAACTTGACTTGGAAAAGTCCTGGAGGTACACACTGTTCCCCAATAAAAAAAGTCCTGTTCCCTTCCCCAATAATATCTTTAAAAAAAAAATGGACAGAGGACCTGAATAGACATTTCTCCAAAGGAGACTTACAAATGTCCAATAGACATGTGAAAAAATGCTCAACATCACTAATCATCAGAGAAATGCAAATAAAAACCACAATGAGATATCACCTCCCACCAGTTAGAATGGCTGTCATCAACAAGACAAACAATAACAAGTGTTGGAGAGGCTGTGGAGAAAAAGGAACCCTCATACACTGTTGGTAGAAATGCAGACTGGTGCAGCTGCTATGGAAGGCAGTGTGGAGGTTCCTGAAAAAATTTAGAATAGAATTACCATGTGACCCAGCAATCCCTCTCCTGGGTATCTACCCAAAAAATCTGAAAACATTTATCTGTAAAGAAATGTGCTTCAGTATTCATTGGAGTTTTATTTATGGTGGCTAAGACATGGACACAACCAAAGTGTCCTTCTATAGATGATTGGATAAAGAAGTTGTGGTATATATATACACAATGGGATACTATTCTGCCATAAGAAAAGATGAAATAGTACCATTTGCGACCACATGGATGGATCTTGAGATATTATGCTGAGCGAAATAAGTCAGACAGAAAAAGTCCATGATTTCACTGATATGTGGTATATAAAACTGAAAATAACTAAAGAACAAGATAAACAAATGAAGAAACAAAAACTCATGGACATAGACAATAGTTTAGTGGTTACCAGAGGGTACGTGGGGGAGGGTGGTGGTAGATTACGGTAAGTGGGGTCAAATATATGGAAAGAGATGGAAAGAGAACTGACTCTGGGTGGGGAACACACAATGTGATATATAGACGATACATTACAGAATTGTATACCTGAAATTTATGTAACTTTACTAATCACTGTCATCCCAATAAACTTTAATTAAAATAAATAAATAAATAAATAAATAAATAAATAAATAAATAAAACAATGTTTTCTCATTTCCAGGACAAATTGTATAATCATTTTCTAAGAATTAGACAGTTACAGGAAAAATGTCCGCACCAAAAAAATTAATAAATAAATAAATAATTCTTTTATTTGACAAAAGCCCAATGATGCTCCTAATGTCTCTGCTCTTGCAAAATTGACTCTGAGAAGTGATTCTGGAAAAGCTAATGATCATGGGGAACAGTCATATATGATCACTTCTCCCTCTATGTGTGGTTATAGTATAAGCACTATTGTATGCCTGAAGTATACTACACACAGGAGAGAAAACCTCAAGAGGTTCACAGTCCAGAGCAGAAAATAAATCTATGTACAATAAACACCTCTCCAGTGACAGAAGCTTTTCCAGGAGGATCCTCTGGTTAAATCCCTCTTGATAGGCCAATTTCCCCTTCTGCTCCCTCTCTAACCTCCACAAATACCTCACCGTAGAGTAAATGTTTTTTGTTTTGTTTTGTTTTTTTTGTTGTTTTTTTCTTTCCTTTGGGAAGCAAATGGGATTATCCTATTGTAACCGATATCTGTTTTTCTCAACTAAGTCATACTAACACCTTTGTGCACCTTGCCCAAAGAGTAGCAAAAATTGAAAACTATATAAGTTAATTTGCTGGAATAAAGTTGCCATTAGAGAACAGAGAGGAACCAGCCCACTGAACTTGCCACCAGTGAGATAATAGTAGTTTGCTCCAATTAGAGCCCCATATTCTACTTTGGAAAGAGAAGAAAAAGTAAAGGAACTGTCCCCTATTCCCTCCCCTGAAGCCGTAAGTAAAACCCTGCGTTTTCAGAATCTCACCAACAAAGAACTGATACCAATATGAGTCAAATCTGGATATGGTTGAATACAGTTCTGGATTTAAAAAAATTTAAAAAGTAGTGGGAAAAACCTATGAATTAATGTGTATCTCTCAAAGTCCTGAAATGTCCATCTTATTGCTTATTTTCAAAGAACTAAAAGTAAGCCTATCTCAGAAAGAAGAACCATGTCTCGTTTTGGCAAGCAACTAAGACAATGCTATAATCCAGCATTTCTCAAGAGCAGTACTGTTGACATTTTGACCAGGCAATCCTTTGTTGTGGAATGGTTGTCCTGGCTGGGTATTTCAGGATGTTTAGCAGCATTACTGGTCTCAACCCACAACATAAACGTAGCAACCTCAAGTCATATCAATCAAAAATGTTTCCAGACATCTGCCATACATTCCCTGAGAGGTAAAACCACCCCTTTGGTTGAGAACCATGGCTGTAACTGATATAAAGTACAAGGTATGCTGGGGACATTATCAACAGTACCTGGGGACATTGGGAAGGCTTCCCAAACAATGTAATACTTGGCTGAGTTTTCAAGGGTGAGCAAGAATTTGTTCCGAAGGCCAAAATAACCTTTTGCCAAGGAATAAACTTAAGTGGAGATCTCAAAGCTGAGAACATTCAGGGTCAGTACTAGCCATTCTTGGAACAATCCGTTCTCCAAATTGTACAGGTACAGTTGTTCCACCATGCTTTCCTTTCTCCACCATAACCCATTCTGGACACTTTACACCCTGAAAGACAGCACGATGTAATAAACAATGCTGGTCACTCAATCATTAGCTAGCTATGTGATCTTGGGGAGTTGCCTAACTGTTAAGAGTTTCAGTACCCACGCTTATAAAATGAAGGTGTTCAATTAGTAGATGACCTCCGGTGCCCCTTTAGATTAAGAAATTCTTTGATAAATCTTTCTTGTTTCTTATAGTAGTCTCTCTGGTCATTAAAATGGACACCTTTCATGTTATATTGATTTGCAGTGGGTACTAATGAAACAGCAGTTCTCAGAAGTTGGGTACTGAAAACTGATTAGCAATGCAGCCATAGTTTTCATACCCCTCTGGGGAAAATTACTCAGATTCAAAGGAAAAATCATTCACTCTTTAGACAAATCCTAGCAATATTGCATTGACAGTAAATTAAAATGCTCAGGATTTCTTTAGTTTCAAAGAGCTACAACGTTGTAATGTATACATGTTTCATATGGATATACTTCAAAATGTATACGTACTTCATATCAATATACTTCAAAAATACTGAAATGTTTCCACAAAGAGAGAGACAGGGAAGAGTGTAGTTCAATATGTAAATAGTCTTCAGCTACCTTTTAAAAACAGACTTTATTTTTTTAGAGCAGTTGCAGATTCACAGCAAAACTGAGCAGAAAGTACAGAGAGTTTCTGTAAACCCCTGACCCCACGAATGCAGAGCCTCCCCCACAATCAGCATCCCCACCAGAGTGGTACATTTGTTACAGCTGATGACATTGACAGGGCATTATTACCCAAAGTCCATGGTTTACATCAGGGTTCATTCTCGATGTTGTACATTTTAGGGGTTTTGACAAATGTATAATGACAACTCTCCACCATTAATAGTATCATACAGAATAGTTTACAGAATAGTTTCACTGCCCTAAAAATCCTCTGTGCTCTGCCTACTCATCCCTCCCTCCCCTCTTAACCTCTAGGTACCAGTGAATTTTTTATTGTCTCCATAGTTTTGTCTTTTCCAGAACGTCATAGTTAGAAGTGTATAGTACGTAGCCTTTTCAGATGGATTGCTTTCAGCTATTGATATCTGATTGCTTTCTTTTTAGCACTGAATAATATGTCATTGTCTGCACGTACCACCGTTTATTTATCCACTCACCTACTGAAGGACATCTTGGTTGCCTCCAGGTTTTGGCAGTTATGAATAAAGATGCTATATACATCCATGTAAAGGTTTTTGTGTGGATATAGTCAGATACTTTTTAAAATGTATATGAATGAGCAAGACAGAGATGGGTATCACAGATATATTCTTGACGCAAAAATAAGTCAACTTTTATTAAGTACACTTCTAATTTGCATGTTCCTGAGTAAACTCCAGTTATCTTACAGAGCCAGAAGTAACAGCTATTCTTGGAGTTAATAAGTAAAGACAGTTTTCCAGGTACTCATACAAGTGCAAAAGCAAACAATAAGGCAAGCAAACCCTCAGACAAGATCAGATCAGGGTAAGATTTAGAAAGGAGGATTCCTGCTAAGTTCTTTGAGCCATGCATACTGTAGATGCTTGCTAGTTCCTTAAGAACGGGAGATTGGTTTCAGAATACTTTGAATATTTTTAGAGTTCACAATATGTGAACATATAGGGTAGAGTTCTTGAATATAATGCTTATTATTTGGTCTTCTGTTCTATTGAAGAACTTCTTTGGTGTATCAGTTAGCTATTGCTGCATAACAAAGCACACTAACATGTAGTGGCTAAAAACAATCACTTACTTAACTAATGTTTCTGTGGATAAACAATTTAGGCTGGATTCATCTGGGTGGTTCTTTCTGTCTCACTTGGGCTACCTCATCTACTACGGTCAGGTGCAAGTTGGCTTTGCTGGTCTTTTTTGTACTCTCTCACACATCTCTGTGAATGGCTGGGACAACTGGGATGATTCAGCTCTGGACCACATTCTCTCATCTTCTAGCAGGTTAACATTCAATTGTTCATTTGGCTTCTGGGTAAGGTTGCAAGAGAGTGGAAGTATGCAGAGATTCTTGTAGGCTAGGCTTTAAACTTGTGCAGTGTCACTTCTGCTGGATTCTGTTGACTGAAGCAAGTCACACGGCCTACCCAGATTCAAGGGAAGGGAGAAGCTGAAAAGTCACCTTGTGCAGTGCATCAATACAAAATGAAGTGATTGGCATTTCTGCATTCTGCTAATCTAATCTGTGATTAAATTAGCAAGAGAACATTGTGGTTTAAACTTTGTGCTTTGGAAGTCAGCCACCAAAGCTCAAATCCCTGCTTTATCATTCACTAGTTGAGTAGTACTAACCTCTCTAAATTGTTTTATTTGTAAAATGAGAATAATAATAGTAACTACCTTATACTGTTATTATGAGTGGTTATCATACTGTTTGGCACATAGCTTCCAGTAAACTTTTTTCATGGTTATTACTTTATTATCATTAGTGTCTGTTATAAAGAAACTTTACCTCTCTATAAGAAACAAGATTATTACCCAGTTTGTGCAAAATGAGATAAGCTGCCCTTCCCCCTGAAATAATTCACCTTTAAGTCATTTCTTAAGTCATATCTGAGTACATAGAAAAAGCAAAGGACTTACTTTAGGTTAACTTTTATTCTTATGATAATGAATATTTCTTTCCAATATTTTTGACAAGAACAGAGGTGATTACCAAAATTCTCATTGCTAAACAATTCACTAATTTTAAATGTTTGGTTTTCCATCTGTCTTTAACTTTTCATTTTCTTAAATTTACTTTTACCATAATACGTCCCAACACACTGTAAGTTTTGAATAGCAGCTACTAAGCTATTAAATTAAATTAACTAGTAAAAAGGATAATTTAATCCTCCAAAACACATACCTACTTGTATCTACTAGTCATAAATCCATTCAACAGGATCATAATTCCACCGCGTATGCTTTATTTACATATCAAAATCAGATATTTTGTCTCTAAACGAGATCCAGAATGAAAGCTTGTTAAGGAGATATTTTATTACAGACCTTCAATTTTGTAACACAGGAAATTTAAATCCTATTTGTTTTCCTAATCTAAATTGGATGCTATAACTCACTATTTCAGTCACTAAAGTAACTTGCCAACTCTGGTAATAGCCTAAGACCAATTTATGTTAATTAAAAATAAAGGTTTAAAAATATTATTGTATTTTCATACTCATGGAAAAAGAAACTGATTTGAAAGGAACATTTTTGTTAATGTTGGAGAAATATTGGGATTCTTCCAGTACACAATGTTCATTCTATTTCATTCTCTTTAATGGTATTTTTAAGGGGTAGCCATGAAATCAGAATAAAACCTAGTGTAGTTGAAACTGATAGCTTGTCAGACCTATATAGAAAATGGTTTTATTCAATATGAACATAATTTCCAGTTATTCAAATAAAACTCTCTTTATTTACAACAGGAAGATTTGGCATAGTACCTGCATGTAGAAAGCACTCAATAGATGTTAGCTTATTATTATTTTGTCAGAAGTTCTTATTGCAATTATTTCATTAGTTTATCACTCACTCTATCACCATGTGTATGCCCTAGTTACCTCAAATGGTATATATCATACAGAGCATTGCATTTTGTCATCCTCCTTCACAGATTTTTTTAATTTCTTCCTCATTTGCCTAATACTTGCTGGCTTAGAAATTACTTTATTTCACAAACACTTAGTAGTATTGACTATATGCCAGAACCTATTCTAAACATTTTATGAATATTAACTCACATAGTCTTCACACAACTCTATGAGAAAGAGTGTAAGTCAACATGTGTTCAGGAGATCACTCACAATAAATATTGTGGTGTAAGGGTTTTGTTTTAAAGGAATAGATCTTTCACAATTGTGGGAGGAGCTGGGGACATAAATGTCCAGAATTGGAAAGGTCCGGAATTGGAAGGTCCAGAATTCCTGAATTGGAAAGTTCAGGAAAGTCCCCTGCCAATCAATTTGAGAAGCCAAGTATGTCCCATAACTGAATTGACAACATGAAGGGGACCTCATGGAGAGTTCAGTGGGAAGCTGTGGACTCTGTACCTTTCACCTCTGTGGGATCTTAGTCAAGAACTTGCTGGCAGTTCTGGCTGGTCAACAGCATTACTAGTAGGGAAGTACTGCTAGACATGGAGTAAGGAAAAGCTAGGACAAGCTGGAACCGACTTAAGATAAAAAACTACTCTGACGTTGTGACTCATAAATGTTAAAGGAAACGTAGTTGCAATTTACCTCATATTTCACAGTAAGGTAACACTCAAACTTTCCTGTACTAGCATATAATCAAAACAGTTTGTCTTACGTAGGATATCAAAAATTATACTTAATTGAAAGAATTATAAAAATGATCATGATTCATTAATTTTGTACTGTTCCTCTGTGCCATGGGGATTATTTTGACAGTTACCCACTCATATCACTATATACACATGGCTACATTATGTAAGACTCTTCACATATTTGTAGTGCTAGGAAGAAATGGTATAAATTTCATTTTTGTTCCATTTTAATGGGGTGATTTATTTTCCTCTTTCATGATCACCTGAAACCAATGAAATATTAGAAAAAGAAGAAAAATGCGCCTTCTAATCTTGGTGTTTCATATTTCAGAAAGGCTTCTATTTTAAATAATGTTTATTAACTATTCCCATCTATTGCTGTAGCACCCTTTTCTGAAGTATAATTTTAAAAAAATGATAGAAGGTAGATAGCATCAGGTTATAAAGCCCAAGATGAGCTATAACAACTCATTTTTATTTCAATTGTCGCTAGTGTGGTAAACAACTGGGAACCAGATGAAATAAGGATAATGAAATGCTAGGATTGGTATTGTCACAGCTGTTTCACTGAATACAAAAAAATTATAGAGATATTATTTTATATTTGCCAAGTCCTCTTCACTACTCTCTCTACTCATTTACTCTCCCACAAAGACAATGAAGGTCCCTGGGATAATTATGGAATGACTATATCCATGTCAGAGATGGGAAACTGACTCAGGAGTATTTAGGAGGCTTAACATCTAACTGGTAGTTGCTTCCATTTAAACTTTATAACATTTTAGTAGTCTTTTCAAGTGGCTTTTGAAGCACCAAAATCATATAGCAGGTGCAAATAAATGAAGACAATGGAGACAAAAGTAAAAGATTTGGTATTCCAACTTGGATGCGACTATTTAGTGGGGGAAGATTTAAACTGAAATTTTTGAGAAAATGTGAAAAAAAAGAATTTTTGTGTTCATGTACAAGGAATATTTTAAAAAACAATAAGAACCACTAAAGCAGTTATGTATCAGCAGGGAAGCTATGTTTACCCTCTGTATTACAATTAAATAACAACAACAAAAATCTCTCATCAAACCAATTAAAAAATGGGTAGAAATACTGAAAGACATATTCCAAATAAACAACATCCAAATAAACAACATGCACATGGAAAGGTGCTCAGCATCACTAATCATCAGGGAAATGAAAATCAAAACCATGATGAGACATCATTTCACACCTGTAAGAATGGCAATGATCAAGAAGACAAGAGATAACAAGTGTTGGTGAGGGTGTGGAGAAAAGGGAACCCTTGTACATTGCTGGTGGGAATGGAAACTGGTGCAGCCACTATGGAGAAGAGTATGAAGGTTCCTCAAAAACTTAGAAATACAACTACCATACTATCCAGCAATCAACGACCGAAAAGAAATGCAAACAGGTTGCTAAAGAGACATATGAACCTACTACTTATTTGTAACTTATTTCTCTGATATTGATAAACCTGGTTCCCATTATCTGCAATTTACATATATACATATAAATATAAAGTAATTTCAGAATTGCTACTGGGTACTTCTGTGAGAATTTTTCCATCTAGAATATGGTGTTCATACGCAGTTCTTTATGTGTCCAGCATCATAGTTTCCAGTCAAAGCAGTGTTTTCTAAATTTATTTAGGTAAACTAATTTTTCTCTACTACTTTCAGGAAGGTTAGGTCATACATTTGTAAAAAAGTTAAATTCATTTGTCAGTCTGCATTCTATCCTGGGATCCCTTGATATCCTGGTTGATCTTTTTAAAAATGTACTTGCCTACATGGAAGTTCACATTTGTGATATACATTTTATGGACTTTGATAAATGCATAGTGTTTTATATCTGCCATCCAAAGTAATATACAGAACAGTTCCATCACCCTAAGAATTCCCTTGTGTGCCCCCTTTTATTTGACTACTGACCCCTCCCCCAAACCCTAGCATTCACTGATCTGTTCTCCATCACTATACCTTTTCCAGAATGTCAATCAAGTGGCATCACATAATATGTAGCTTCTTCAGTCTAACTTTTTTCACTTCACAAAATACCATATACTTACAATTCATTGATAAGATTGCTAATTTCAATAGTTTCTTCCTTTGTATTGCTGAATCGTAATCCATTGTATGGCTATATGACAATGACTTGCCCGTTCATCAGGATGGATAAGTGAAAGGATGGATATCTAGGTTGTTTCCAATTTTTAGTGAATGAATGAATATGTGTTGGTTATGAATATGTGTTCAGGTTATGAATATGTGTTGTAAACATCCTCATATAGGTGTTTGTATGAATATTGGTTTTATTTTCTCTTCAGTAATTATCTAGGGATGGGGCTGCTGGGTCATAGGTCAAGTGTATAATTAATTTTTTTGTTTTTTAAATTTTGTATAATTAAAAAACTGTTTTATTTTACCTTTTTTATTTTTCACCATTCCAAAGGTGTGTGGCAATAAACATGTCCCTTTAAAATGTTCTCTAATTTTAAAGATTTCATCTTTCAAAAAGAGCAATTTGTCATAATTTGTGGTTGGCTGTACGTCAACTGCTAGAAATATGTTCCTTCCCCCTTCAACCATTAAAATATTGTATCTCAAAATGCCCTGTCATTGGTTATTTAATCATCTAATGGATAGTAAATCCTTAGAATAATTATGGTCTGCTTTTTAGGTAAAGATTCCCTTAGAAAAAGGTTTTCTACTATTTTCCTAAAATATACATTCAACTACTTTCTTAAAATGTAGTTTAAACTGAAATAGCTACAATTATCTAAAGAATATGAAAGTATTACGTTTCCCTTGACTAATAATTTACTGTGTTTATGAAAGTACATAACATATAGGAATATGAAATCCTAATGGTAACTATATGATACAATTATATCAAGTACTTAATACAATTTGATAGTGAAAACATATAAACACAATTATAGAATTCTGTATAATAGAATATATATATAAAATTTACTAGAAGTTACATTTTCAAAGTCCCTATATTCCTAAGCTATGTCATACTTTTTTATGATTATAAATCTGAACTATATCTATTTTTAATCCACCTTATATATTTCATTACGCATAAACACCTTCAAGAAGAGGGAACATGGAATAAAGAAGTATCTAGATTATTATTTTGGTAACATTTAAGTCTTTAGAGATTTCCAAAGATATAGGTATAATATGGTTTTTCCTATCTACTGTTTTATACAGACTGTTTAAATATAGATTTTATAAGTGCCCTCTCTGTGGCGCACTCGGTTAGCGCATTTGGCTGTTAAATATAGGTTTTACAATGTGTGATTTGTACTTTTACTCATTATACAAATTAGTGGTTTGAATGAAAAATTCAAAGCATTGTTATGAATTAGTGGCTAGATTATGATTCTTAACTGTATTGTGAGATTATCCAGGCCCAAGTATGCTATAGCAAGCTAAATAATGAACAACTTTCTCAAGTAAGTACCATATGCAAAGATGGTATGTATTATCATTGTATCATTAGAAAACTTATTTTGAATTATTTCTCCAGTGGTGAGAATAGATAAGCTAATGTTCATCTATATTGTCTGTACTATTTTCCCTTTAACACAATATATTTGTGAGATCAACTAGACTTACAGATGCAGACTGTAGCAATGAAGAGATTTGGTAATCAACTCACTTTATAAGAGGACAGAAACAGAAATCATATGGAAGCTATGACTTAGAAAGGAAACTAATGTCCAAGTTAAGTGAAGAAGTAGGAAAGGGGAGGATACAGTGGCAGTCCCTCCAGATCCCCTGTGAGGGAGCTTTATGGTTCTCAAGGGACCTGGGCAAATTGTTTGGCAGCTGTACACAGCAAGAACACTTTCTGTTTAGATTCAATGTTCTTTCAATTGGCATATCTACTGGGTGATCAACATATCCTGTAAAGAAACACCAAGCCTTATTTAACCTTTCCAGGAAATTACTCCCCTGTTTGCCCCTCTCTTCTATAAAACACTTAATCTAGGTTAGGGTAATGGCTCAGTTATAATAGATTTTAAACAATCTCATTCTATAGCTCCTTAAAAATATGCAGTGTCTCTGTAACCAATTTTTAAAAAATGATAAATCAATAACACCATCACTCCTTATAATAAGATATATGTTTTACATATTTGGCACCACCTTACTACTTTACTTCCATTTCAACGTGAACTATCGATAGATCCTTAAGATCTAGTAATATTTCCTCATATCTCCTTCTCTGTGACCTTGCTTACAATGTGACTTACCTGGAAAAGTCCTCCTCTCTTCACCAACCCTGCTCAACTTTTATCTTCTTCAACTGCCTACTAGACATCCTCACTTAGATGTGTTAAAAGCAACTCAAATTCAACATTTTCAAAACTAAGCTCATGAATCCTTTTCCCTAATTCAATCTTATCCCATTGTCTTCTACCAGAATTAATGGGCTTATCCTCTGGTCTGTTACAATAAAGCAAACACATATGTTAGGCTAGAATCTCCTGTGTGCGAGAAGTCCTCTGTGCAGTGGGGGAAATTCACTCTCATTCATGACTGGAGTTGGCACCCATTGGTCATTCAAAAGTATTGCGATCTCACCTGGCAACAGAGCACCCTGAGGGCCACCGCCATCTGTAGTGATGCAGGCAGGTTAGTGCCCATTGCCCTGGTTCTTTTCAAGGTCCTGCATCTCTGCTGCATCTCTGCATGTCTAGGGCAAGGAACTCTTTGATGAGGCTGGGAATCCTTTGTGGTACCATGTAGCTATTCCTGCTGATACCACCCTACCTCTGGGGCAGTGCTAAGGAATAGTATAAGGATGTCACTATCCTCCATGTTTGATTGGTATTTCTGGATTATAGATGTGCATGTGCCATTTTCCTTCTTTTACATTTTGTATATTTAAAATTTTTCTTTTTTGTAAATGTATTGCTTTAACCATAGGAAATAAATTAGTGTTTGGAAAAACACTGAAAAAGAAAGAAAACAACCAGGATATAATATATATATATATATATATATATATATATATATATATATATATATATATATATACATATATATATATATATATGCTATTTTTTTTTTAATTCTGAGTTAGCAGATCTCAAAATTATGTACAAATGTATCCTTACTTCATTAGAAATTAACCTATGGTAAAGAACATTTGTTATGGTAAGTGAAAAACTAAAGCACCACAGACTTGAAATCTCATTTTAAATAGAGCACATGTTTTCATTTCTTACATCTCAGTATTCATTTCTCAAAAAATATTTTAAAGAAGGAACACGTTTTTCCCTCATCACTCAAGTCAAGGAGTGTGTGTGTCTTGATCATGGAACATTGGCATCATTTTAATGAAAATGGTTTAATATTTATTTATGTGACCATATGCATAACACCATCTATTGGTGCAAAAGTTTAAAAGGTTGAAAACAATTGCAAAATCTGCACTTACTTTTGCACCAACCTACTACATACACTTCTTAACAATGCATGTTCCAAATTTCACTTAGGATATTAATCCTAGCAGAATCAGAGAGTAAAATATTAAATTATTTTTCTCATCAAATATAATCTCTGAATCTTTTTTAAACTTTAAGTTATAGAAAATGTTAAATATACATATATAAGAGTTGGGGAATAATATAATGAACCCACATGATTCAACAATTATCAACTCCTCACACATTATCCCTAATTATCAACTCATGGTCAATCTTGTTTTATCTATACCTCCATTGACTTTCTTCTACTCCAATTATTTTGAAGCAAATCTCAGACTTCATAACATTTTGATTTCTACATTGTTTTCAAGGACAAACTCAACGAGAGATTAATGGCATATATACGAGTAACCAAATGTTACCTTCAATATGATAACACTGATTTTCCCTTCTTATACAAAATGTAGTCATAGGAACAAAGTTGGTAGTCTCCTACACAGAGTATTTTTAGGGGCTCCAAAGATCGTATGACCACAAAAATAGATCCGTTAGTTCTACCTACTGCCCAACAGTGACCTAGAGGCATTTCTTAGAATTAAGGCATTCTCTCTACATCTCTCTTGACAAATTACACACAGATTGCCTAGAAGGGAAAGTGTATGAGGCAGCCCATTAATCAATCAGTTTTTGAGCTATACAGATCATAAGTACCCTCAGTGGGATAGAGCAAAAATGGGACAGAGACAAGAGGAGCTATCGTGGGATCTCTAAAGAGGAGGAAACAAAAGAGCAGAGGGTACCCAGTAGGGAAGTCAGATACCAAAAATCACCTTTGCTGACTTCATAAGTTTGTCCCTATTCCTCTTGATTTTTCTCGGTCAATCATGGAGACAACAATCAAAAGGAATATGAATGAATCATTCTCAAGTGGAGCTACTAAACTGAACTTTGAAGAAGTTAGTCATTAAAATTTCTAGTGACTCATTCACTTAAGACCAAATTTATTGGAGAATCTTATGTGTGATTCTATTTGGGCAGTCAATTCGTATTCATTTATAGAAGAATAAAGGTCTTCTGGAATAGAAATTAAAAATAATTTTATTAATCTTCCCATTAGCAAATTAACTATTTTGTTTCTCAATAGCTAAATTCTTCTGCTGAATTATTTATTCTGCTGATATTGTTATGATTTTCTAAATTCTGCAGAATAGAAACATAAATAGACAGTATGTGCAATGGTTATAAACGTCACAACAAAAGCCAGACTGCCGGGGTATGAAGACCTGCTCTGCCACTAACTTGCAGTTTGAATTCTCTGTATCACAGTTTCCTCATGTATAAAATGGCGGATAATAAAAGTTCCTACCACTTAAGGATGTTGTGAGAGATTTGCTGAATTACTGTATGAATATGTTTACGAAAGCACCTAGTATAAGACGTTGCTCCCCCCAGCGTCCCCCACCCCCAGAATATAAATTTCAGAAAGGGCAGTATTTTTTGTTCATTAATGTATCCTCAGTGACTAGTACTGGCACAAAACAAACACTCAATTAATATTTGTTGACTAAACAAATATATAAAACTTTAGTTATTGTAGAGAAAATTTTATACATGACTGTGCATTACTTATTATGGCATTAAAGAATAAACATGCTAAACAATTCTGCCGATGTATAAATTGTAATTAAATAAAAATCAAGAAGGAAGAAATTGCAGATTCTATGATTGCTATGTATATTCATGATGGCTAAATTTAAAAGTCAAGAGCAAATGAAGCTAATCCATGTCCAAAAGGCAGTGAATGCCCCAGAGATTCGTCCTCCCAGTTAATATCTGAAGGCACATATCAAATATGAAACTAGCTTTATTGAGATTGAATTTTTACTTCTTTTCAGGGGATAAGCTCAATTTTGATGTCAGACCTACATAGTAGAAAATAACTGGGAAATGGGAATAATTAGTCTCTTACAAGCCTTCCAAACAGATGGAACATCAATGAGTTACTCAACAAGAATTAAAAATGTCGATTAAAAACTTATGTGGGCTCCATAAACATAGACATCCCAGGATTCCTGGGTAGACAATATTCAGTTTATTAATCAACACCTTGCTTTCTTATGAGAAAACACAGCCAAATATGGAGATGTTTCATTTCCTAGCACTGGCAGTATGAGATGTTTCACATAATTTAATTTTTCAAATAACCCGAACTTATCCCTCTTATATAGTGTTAAAACATTTACATGGGCATTTTCCCAAAATGATGTTAATTCTTCCTTGCTTTTTGTTTGTTTGTTTGTTTTTTGCACATAGCAGGCATTGATTAAATGTTATGTTGGATAATTTAACCTTTTTATAATGACTCAGGGTCATCATTACCAAAATTAATTATTGCTCTGTGTTGTAATACAGGAATACTCTCGGGAGGTTCTAAGGTTTGGAAAGCTATCTTACTAAAGGCTCCGGACTGCCGTGATTCTCCATGTCTTATTAAAAGGATGGGAGTAAAGGGGAGGTCTATAGTGAACACTCACTTCAGAGCCACAGGGCTCTGCTTTTAGATTGAGGTCATTCAATAATCACTCCCATTCCCCAGGAGCTGTGTATTGACTGCAGAAGCTGCTTCTTAGAGGTTTGAGGCTATCCCAGGACAAAAACTCTGCTAAAGTGAGAGAGGGCAGAAGGGTTTCACTGGGTAAAGGGACTTCTACTGAACACTAAAGAGTTTTGCACTATCAGCTTTCCAGGCAGCTCATTGGTCTAAACTATTATAATGTTACAGTAATTAAATAGGAAGGCCATTAGACTGAAGTGGCTCTAATGCCTTGGTAGCCTATGTAAGCAACCAAAACCTAAGCCAAAGTCACTGCACTTCAATCCAAGAAAGTGGTGAGACCTAAAAACAACCAATCACAAACAGCCAACAAGTTTTTCCCAAACAAAGCAACTGCTTAAGCTATAGCCAATCAAATAATTGCTTTGCTTCAGCATCTTCTCTAGAAAAACCTTGCCTATGGTCTTGTCAGTGGAGCACTCCTAGCCTCCTTTGGTGTGGCACTGCCCCATTCCAATCCAGGTAGGCTCAAATAAACTCTTGAAAATTTTCATGTGCTTCAGTTTACCTTTTAACAATAGGAACCTGTGAACATCAAGGTGCAAGAAAATAAAATGACAGAATTTCTTAGATGCTGTGCCACTGAAGTTCAACTTAAAAAGTTTCAAGTTCTGCGAAGCTTAGTGGTAATAGATGACATAGCAGCAGTATTAGGCCAAGAGCAAGGTGGTATGTCTTTAAAGGACTGAGCCAAATGCACAGGCATGGGTTGGGGACATCATTGTCCCAGTACTTGCTACAGGGTTAGCCAAGCATTTTATTTGCATCTGAGCCTTTGAGAAGTTTTTCCTGAGATTGGGGAAAAAGGGATTATATTTATCTTTATCACTCTTACAGTGAAACTCCTAGCTTTTACTTTTTGATGAACTTACTGCATTTGTCACTATTACTTCTTCCTCCCCCTTGCAATTTGTTGCTTCCAATTTGTTATTGACTGGGAAGCCACAATTTAAGCTTTCTAATATTGAACTTACAGTAAAAGTACTATACGCCTGAGAGGTTTACCCATAAAAAGCACATAGGCAATAGACATCGCTGTATCTATTTTAAAATGTAGAAGAATTTTAAACTTGATTCCTAGTCCTTAACGTGTTCTAAGGTGGCTAAGATTGCAAAATAAATTACCTTGAGATAGATAAGGTGTTATTGTAAATGGCTTTAGAGCCTCTGATGTCACGAGCTTAATACTGATCTGATGCATAGTACTCAAGTGTTGGATCATAATGAACATTTTATGGACCATAATGAACATATGAACAATCTCATTACTTGGAAAAATTGAGTGTACTTGTGTGACTCATCTATCGCATGTGCCCTCCAATAATCTAATTGAAATTAAATTCTAGGAGACATGCGATCCTAGAGTTAAAATGCATTTTTTTTATTCTTAAAATTTTCCACGTAGGAAAAGAGAAAATTATTTTGAGTTCTTCTGATGACCCTAAGCGTTTTCCATTATCTACTAAATATTCCAATGTCTTCATAGTGTTGCTTTGAAAAAGATTTACAAGTAAAATAAAAACAGAAGTAAAAGAATGATAACCTCAGAGAAACACCCAACAATCTCAAAAGAATGATTTCTTTTCCAAGATTCATGAGAACAATAGCAAGGGGCTCCGCCTAGCACAGAGTGATTATGTCTAGATGGAAACAGAGTGTTGCTATGGAATTCCTCGCAGCTCTCAGGTAGTCAGTGCTGGTGATGGGTGCTTCAGGTGCAAATTTCCACTAAAAACTAGAAAGAATGGGTTGCCGTGTGCAGCATGCTATTTACCATCGACTCCTTACGTTGTATGTGACATTATGTTTCAAGGATGGCTAATCTCCAAATTCAGTAGTTCTACATGTATTGATTCTTATATATCTTTGAGGCATGGCACTGATGACCATTCTCATCTTTTTAAAGCTCTTTTTGTGTTTGTACTCAGCTTCCAACACAATTTCCTTACTTGAACCAGTATCCTTTCACTAACTCATGAACTTTTCATTTCTAGCTTTGTATTTCAGGCTCCTCATTGATGGGTTACTGAAGCAGCCAAGAGAGCTTCCTGAAATGTGTGAAGGAAAATGATCAAAAAAAACAAAAACAAAAAACAGAAGAAAGCCAAAGAGAAAAGTACCCGGATTCAACTGAAGCACCAGCCGACTCCACCCAGAAAAGCTTTGTGAGAACCCACAGAAAGGAGCCCAAGCTGCTGGAACCCATTCCCAAGGAATTCATGGCCTGACTGGTGTACAAAAAATAAAAGACCTCAGTACTGTTACAAATATTTCTCCTAATTGAGTAGAAGTGTGGTGTCCCCTCCCCCAAAGAAATATTTAAAGAAAAAAAAGACCCAATACAATTTCCAACTTCCCCTTGCCTTAGGGAGAGGACAGGAGAAGGAAAACCGAAGGCAAGAGAAAGATGAGAAAAAACTCCATTATGGCTTCTCCACTGTTGAGGGTATTAACATAACAAGCAATGCTTTCTGGAGCCCTTCTTAATTGTTTAGGCTCATCACTCCTCAAGACAGTGTCCAATTATTTTTTTTTGTAAGAGATGCAGTAACTCCCAGAAATGCAATGCTTTTTGTGAAATGGCTAACTCAGCGAAGGGAGAGACAACCTCTGTTGAAAAACTGGTTTAGGGAAATATATGAAGGAACTCCTTCTTCTATGCCTCATTCTGATCCTTGATCTTAAAAATCAGAGAACTTATTTGTTTCTCTTGCCTGATTGCTATGGCTAGGACTTCCAACACTATGTTGAAAATCAGAGGTGGTAGGGGACAGCCCGTCATGTTCCTGAATGTAGAGCGAAGGGCTTCAGTTTTTCACCATTAATTATGATATTAGCTGAGGGTTTGTCATATATGGCCTTTATTATGTTAAGGTATTTTCTTTCTATACCCATTTTATTAAGTGTTTTAATCATAAATGGATGTTGTATCTTGTCAAACGCTTTTTCTGCATCTATTGATATAATCATATGATTTTTGTCCTTTATTTTATTTATGTGGTGTATCACATTGATTGATTTGCGTATGTTGAATCATCCATAAAACTGAAAACAACAGAAGAACTAGGCAAACAAATGAAGAAAAAAAACTCATAGACACAGACAATAATTTAGTGGTTACCAGAGGGTAAGGAAGGAGGAAGGTGGTAGATGAGGGTAAAGGGGATCCAATATATGGTGACGGAAAGAGAACTGACTCTGGGTGGTGAGTACGCAATGTGATACATAGATGATGTAATACAGAATTGAACACCTGAAACCTATGTAACTTTATTAATAAATGTCACCCTAATAAACTTCAATTAAAAAAAAATCAGAGAACTTAAAACTTGAAATTGGCTTTCTAGTCCAAATCTCTAATATTGAAGGAACACATTGCCTCCAGTGAATTTTCCAGGAGTGGAGGGACACTAAGAGTCAGAGAGACCCTTGGACTATTATCTATTTGTAGGCCGGAAGCCCTTTGCATTAAGCAGGGTTCTTATTCACAGGAAATGCAATCTAGCTTACGTAAGTAGAAAGAAAGGGTAATACATAGTTATAGAAGTTCCCAACCACAACACAAGAATGTTCTAGAGGAAATCTTACAGTTGCTGACACCGGCCCTGCTCAGCAGCTATGATGCCAACCACGGAAGACTAGCAACCATGGAAGAACTGAGTGCCTTTGCTTCTTTCCTACACTTGCACACACTCCAAGATTTAGACAACTGAATAGAGCAGGAGTAGAACTCTAGCCACAAGAAAGACTTGAAAAGATGCTTTTTGAGTTTCCAGCCTCCTTAGAACAGGAAGATATGCTAGAATGGGAGTCGAATGGGTATTAAACGAGCCAACCTGCAGTGTCTACACCATGCACTCACCATACAATGCATGAGTTTGCTTCTGTCATGAAGAACAAACTGGATAATGAGGCCATGTCAAAACTTAATTAGGAGTGTAGACCCTGGAGTGAAACTGCTAAGGTCCAAATCACATCTTAGAGACTACTTGGTGAGATCCAGGACAGTCATTTATTATCTGTGCATTTATTATTTTTTTTCATTAAGGCAATATTTGTAGCTCTTAACTCCTCGGGGTAGTATTGAGGATTAAGTATGTTAAAATGTAAAGTTCTTGGAATGCTGCTTGTCACATACTAAGTAATAAATAAATGTTAGTTATAATTATTTCCAAGAAATTGTGGGTTTTAAAAAAAATGATGTATGCTGAACTAAGATCTGTGTGCATCTTTATCAGAAGACAGTTTATATGAACTGCAACAAATGGAACATATGATCTTTGCAAAGTACCAATGAAAATTGTCTCCCTAGACATTCTGTCAGCTTGCTTTTGTAATGTTGATATTAAAGAATGAAATAAATTTGTCATTAACCTGCCTCAAATTAGGTAATTATCACAGCCTATCATGGCTGTCTTAGGCAAGGTAAAGAAAACTTTCAGACACCTTTCTCCACTGAAGGAATTGCACAGTATTGCCTCAGGATGTTAAATTTTGAGTTTTGAACAAAACTCTACTTCCATCCCTGGGGGGAAAAAAAAAAAATATATATATATATATTTATATATATAAATTTATATATATATTTATATAAATTATAAATATAAATTTATAAATATTATAAATATATATTTATATAAATATATATAGTTATATAAATTTATAAAATATATATAAATAAATATATATATATATATATATATACACATGATCTAGACTGGAACTAGTCTGAGAAATAACATGTTCTTTAATATTATTTTGAGTCAAGAATTTAAGGACAGTAAGACAACAAAAGCTTTCAATAATTTTTAGTATCTTAGACAACTGGAAATCTCCATCTCTATAGTAAAAGAAACAAAATTATGGCCAGACCAAAGAAAAGAGCCTCCCTGGGTTTTGCATATACCTAGAACAGCTCCTCCTGGCATTTCTTGAGCACCTCTGTTTGTTAGAAAATTCTTTCACATAACGCTTGGGAATCTGTCAGTCAGATTTCCCTCACTGGCTAGTTCCTCACCTGAGCACTCTATGAAATCATGCTCTCTCTTCACACAAAGAGTCGCAGTCCTGGGATAGCACTGTCAAAGACTGGCAACTGCTTATATGTGATGTAGCATAGCACAGTCATTAGGACATGGGGTCATACACTCCCTCTCCTCAGTCTGTGATCTCAGGGAGGCACACTAACCTCTCTGTGCCCATTTTCTTATCTGTGAAATGGGAGGTGATAAATATCCCTACCTCACTGGATTGTGAGACCATTGATTAAGGTGATGAAATAAGTATTAGTTATCCTTAATGATATATTACTATCACTGTCACCACAGACTGCAAATTGCCCTTAGAGTTAACTAACACTTTTTAATTAAAACACCCTGAGATACAGTTGTATTTTCATCTCCCTTTAACGTGCAGGCTTCATTTTGTCAGTCTCTTCCACAACGTGATGGAAGTGAGCTCCATCCACGTGATCTATCACGTGGAGAGATGACGTACTCTCCCTTGCCCGTTTGTTTTTGCTCCATACTTCTAATGCAACTGATTATAATAGGTATGGGAGCTCATCAAACTTCTGGTTTATACTGACTACATGGACAAATAAAATCCCTAGGTCTTTTCCTGAAGAGCTTCTATTATGCCAAGTACCTCTCATTCTATAGATTTATGGGTGATATATATATATATATATATATATATATATATATATATATATATATATATATATATATATATATTTTATCCTAAGTGATACATGATGAAATAATTCTGCTTAGGGAGAGCTTTGTCTTGGCTTGTGTGACTTATGGGTTCAGACCCTTTAGGAAAATAGAATGAACCAAATAAAGATGATCCCCATGAAACTGAAAGTCCAATTATCTATTTGTGTCCTCCACTGGACTATTAGCTACATGAAGCCTGAGTCTCAGTCTTGATCATTTTTCATCTTTTGGCCAAAAGCATGCACTCGATACATGCTGAACTGCTAACCTCTACACAGTGAATAAATGGTTTGCCCTCTTTGTTTTTATCAACCATGTGCAAGATAATCCTGATAGATTTGTGAACATTACATCAATTTCTTCAAAATGCAGTCTTTCAAATGATGCAATGACAAGGCACACATCTGGTTTACAACCAATGCTTCATGTTAATGCAGTATTGCAGCTGCCTAGAGAATGTAATACATGTCATCAATAATACATTTCCAAACTAATACAGCATGGCTTATTACAGACACTGAAAATAAATTTAGATATACAGAAACCAATGATGTTAACTATGTAAAATGCTTGGAAGTTTTACATAGAGAAATTTTAAAACAACTTTCTTGCTATAACCTAATTAAAATACTGATCAACACTGTTCTTGACTCATTACACAGGCAACTCAGGAGATGACACCTGCTTTTATGATCATTTATTATTAATAATGGGAAAACATGATTTCCATTAAAGTAGACACCTTGAAATGAAATGAGCATGTGCTTCAGAGATATGGTATTATTGCATTTCCTTCCCCATACTCTTCAGGTCTCCCTGCTCCCAATACTTCAAGATATCCAGCGGGGCAAAAAAGCAAAAAGAGCATTACAGTTCTTTCCAGGTAAGCCCAATTTTCTTCCTCCCCAGAGTTACTCGAGATGCACAAAAACAGAGTAGCTAAGAGCGAAAATTTTGGATGTTACCTGTCAGAGGTTTAGACCATTTCCCTCCACTTACTTGGGTAAATTATTTAACCTGAATTAGCCTTAGTTTCTTCATATATAAATGATTACTCAACTCCAAGGATAGGTATAACATTAATTGGGATTCTATTACAGAGCACCTAGCACAGAGCTTAGTATGGAATGCAGTTCTACAGTCTCCCCAATCTCACATACCACCACCTCCCCCCCAAAAAAAAAAAATCCCATACACTATAGTTCACAGACCTGGAGAGGAAAATTTGGAGTAGAGAAAACAATACGAGATTGTTGGGACCCTGTGGCAGGGATGGGCTGTGGGGTGAAAGAGCTGTCGTCACAATCATGGTTCACGGGGAGAAGGAGTCCCAGGTCCTAGAAAGTGCGCCCATGATGTTCAGGAGGCCGAGAATGGCCAGCCTGGCAGCCCCTCTGGGGCAACATTAGCGTTATTCATGAAGGAATTCAGGACAGGAAGGAAACATCCTCAGGATTTCCGTTTGGAGGATTTACAATCAACTGAAGAAATAAGCAATGAGAAAATATGGCATTATGGTACATTGTATGTTTAAAACAAATTAGTAAACAAAGAGAGAAAATGTACCTCCCAATTTAGGTAAAGACTTCAAAAATAACAAAGCTGGGAGGGACTTTCCATTTCATTTCCATCTTGTAATTGTTCCATGAAGAAATAAAGCATCCAGGGAAAATGTGATGTGATCAAGGACACAGGGCTAGTTACTTCAGAGGCAGGACTTAACAATGGGTCTCCTGACTTTTGGTGAATTGAAAGTTTGATTTTCAGACATTTAAAATCAGGTATTGATAACATATTGGCAGGAAAACTTCATAGTATGTAAACTATCAAAACAAAGGGAAATCAGCTGATAATTTAGAAAGATACGTTTAGTTTTGATTATTATTTATTAATTTGGTTAAGATAAGAGATTAAAATTAGTAATCATTTCACTCATCTATACGCCACCTGGAGTTGCCGCATGATAGAGGTATATTTAGACCACTGAAATCAGGTGAATTTTTTAATGAAAAGTTTGCCTCAAACAGAAAGTCACTGTAAAAAATTCAATAATGCAGAATATTCTATAATAAGGAAGATTTTTTTCATGAACAAATCAACTCCAATGATTTGGTAGACACTTCAGATGAATATATTATAAAGGGGATGTGATGAGAGAGAAATCTCATTCAGACCGACAGGCCTAACGAGAACAGGAAAGACACATCCTCTTACTTTGGATCCCGCATCTGAGAATGGTTGAGGAGCTTGGAGAGGTGGCCTCATAGCCATTATGGAACTGCTTCCCTGTGTTTTCTATGCTGCCGGGCTACCTTATTGAGATTTTGCTCTCGCCCTCTCTCTTATGTGCAATCAACTCTTCACTCTCCACACACTTCCTCTCTATTGTCACAAACGTACTCAAATCTTTCCAATCTAAAGAAATTCTTTTTCCATGATCCTGATTTCACCTCATGCCAGCCTTTTTTCTCTTATTCCTAACATTCCAGTTTAATAAAGGCAAATCTATAGTCTCCATTTCCATCCCTCTCTTTTACTCATAAGCAGAGTACATTATGATTCTTACCCCATCATTCAAGAGAAATTCGTCTCCCGTGCCAACGAGGATCCTAATTTTCACACTTAATAATTTATATTTAGTTCTGATTCTGTTCGAACTCTTCGTTATTTAGCTACCCACTTCTTATGGAAACTCGCTTTCCTTTAAAACTTTGCATTGATTTTCTCCTCACAAAATTTGAAGCAAACTCCCTCAATTAAATATCCTGCATAAATAACAGGTGAATTTGAAGTTGAATTATGGTAGAAGTGAACATTACTACTCTATGTTTCATTGAAACGGAAATTCACATTTTTCACTCTCTCATTAACCTCTTCCATACACAGAAATCATATCTAGTCCTTTAAGCCTTTATCAAAAAAACTACCATAACATCATATATCTGATAAGGATCTGCATCGAGGATAAATAACTTTTATAATTCAATAATCAAAGTCAAATAATCGAATTAAAATATGTGCAAAGGATATGAATAGCGCTTCTCCAAAGGAGTGCCAATAAGCATATAAAAAGATGCTTAACATAAACATCATTAATCACTAGGGAAGTACAAGTCGAAACCACAATGAGATACTACTCATATCCGCTAAGACAGCTTTATTCAATAATAAGTGCTGGCAAAGATATAGAGAAATTGGAACACTCAAATACTGCTGGTAAGAATGTAAAATAATGTAGCTACTTTGCAAAATAGCCTGGCAGTTCCTTAAGAAATTAAATTCAGAGTTACTATCTGACCTAGCAACTCCCATCCTAACTATATACCCAAGTAAATGTAAATAATATCCACACAGAAACGTGTACATCAATGTTAATAGCAACATTATTCATGCTAGCTAAAATATGGAAATAACTGAAGTGTCCATCAACTGATGAATAGACACATGAAACGTATAGCTATTTATATATAAAAATATAGTCCATATTTGGATATAGTATATCTATTCAATGGACTATTATTTGGAATGATTTGGATTAATGAAAAGAAAGGAAGTACTGATACATGCTACAACATGGATGAACCTTGAAAACATTTTGCTAAGTGAAAGAAGGCAGTGACATAAGACCATATATTGTAGGATGACATTTATATGAAATGTCTAGAACAGGCAAATTCATAGAGACAGAAAGTAGATTACTAGTTGCCTATGGCTAAAGGGGAGTTAGGTTTGGGAGGGAATGGGGAGTGACTATGAATGGGTATGAGGGTTGTGATGATGAAAATGTTCTATTGATTATGGTGATGGTTGCAGAACTCTGAATATACTCAAAGTACTGAACTGTATATTTTAAATAAGTGAATTATATGACATATGAATTTCATTTCAATAAAGCTGTTATATACTTTTTTAATACCATGACAACCATAATGGGCAGGAGTGGCTTCCAACAGCACATATTCCTCTTGAATGTTTTAAACATTAAGGAATTGTTTTTAACTTGTACCCCAAAACATTGGTCCAGAGTTTACATCAATTGGATGTCACAGCTAACAGAAAAAGAAGCATGATCTTATATGCTTAAATTGTTCCCTTTCTGTCAAAAAACTTTAGAACAGCTGAAACTGTTAGTTAAGTATTACCAGAGAGATCTTCTGCATATCAATTATACCCAAAGTCATTATTTTTGGCAGTCACACTATAACTCTATACTCCAAAGAAGCAATATTATACCATCTGTTCTTAAATGTGAGCATGCATCAGAATCACCTGAAGGGCTCACCAAAATACAGATTGCTGGATCCCACCTCCAGAATTTCTAAGTCCGTAGGGTTGGGGTAGAGCGTCTAAGTTTCCTGGTGATGCAGATTCTGCAAGCCCAGGAAGCTCACTGTTCCACAGTAAGCGATTTCATTTTTTGTGGTCTTACTTACAGATAATTTCACCTCATTGGCTCAAACATAGTTATATTCAAAAATCAAAGCTGTTACATGAACCATACGGTAGATTAGAACTACTGTAGTAGAAGAATCGCTTGATTGAGACAAAGCTATTGCATAAGACAGTGGTGTACTGGATGGGCCAACACTTGAGCTTGAAGGAGACGGTGCACCTTAGGCTGTGGGAGCAGGTGTAGAATTGGAAGTTCACAAAGAAAGTCAGGAATCAGTGAGTCAGATTAATGCCAAAGAAGTAGAAGAGAGATCAATAAAGTTTTGCTCCTGGGGGCAACCAGGTGACAGTCACTAGGATATCACTGCATTCTTATTGGCCTTTAATTCATGAACCACATTCTCAGCTCTGTGCAGCCCAATGGTACAGCTGTCCCAATGTTTCCAATACTTTCTTGTGTTGCTGTTTCTGTAGTACAATGAGCTTGACTGTGTGGCTGACATACCCACCCTCATTATTTCAAAGTTATTCCTATAATAACCTGTCCCTACTTAAGACAAAGCAAGTAGCTTCCCTTGAAAGTCCAATGAACAAATTTCCAAAAACGATCTTAATGTGACAGATTGATGGGCCAGCTCTATAAACTGATATCTGATACAGTTATGTGCTTATTATGGACTGGTAGCACACATCTGATAACCACATGATAAAACTGGCAAAAACAGAGCAAAATAAATAAATAAATAAATAAATAAATAAATAAATAAATAGTGAGCTCGTTGTACTTATAGGAATACACAACCAAAAAAAGACAGCAGTCTCATGTTGCACTAGGTCAATCCAAACCTGATTTGTGTGTTCAGTTATCACCATGTTTTCAAAAGAAGCAAAGACAAAGTAAGACACGTAGAAGGATCTAGAAATCATGTAAGTGAGTACAGGTTAAAGGAATCCACAAGTCTTCTTTGAGAAATTTTAAAGAAACGGAGAGGAGGAGAAGATAATAACTTTTATCTAATGGTTTTAGTGCTGTCCCAAATAACAGCAACTATAAGAAAAAGATTCCATAGTCTAAATTTGGGAAACCCAGATTATTATATCTTCCTTTTAAATATCTACAGTATAGGTAGGCATATAGAACACTGCCTGCCATGTATAGTATGACTGCTCAATAAATATTTGTTGAATGAATTGACCCAATAAAAAATTTGTGAAGTACCGAAATTAAATAATCTTCTGTTTGAATGATTGTTTCCCCCAAATAATTTGACTGGGTTTCCCCACTTCCTTGCGATACGTATTAACATATGTCATGGAATTAGTGGTTTTTAGAAGACACTTGGGAAAATGTTCTGTTAGATACACCATATATGGCTCTAGGTACAATTAAAAAGTAGTGATTAGAGTAGTAGCCTTAGAGCCAATGTAGGGGAAAACTTGTAATAATCAAAAGTGCCCATAAGTTTAGTACCTATGTTTTCTTCTATGCAGTTTATTGTTTCAGGTCTTATGCTTAAGTCTTTTATCCATTTTGAATTAATTTTGGTACATGATGACAGATAGCAGTCCAGTTTCATTCTTTTGCATGTGGCTTTCCAATTCTGCCAGCACCATTTATTGAAGAGGCTGCCTTTTCTCTATTGTACGTTTTTTGCTTCTACTAAACTTATGAACCTTCGGTTCAAAGAGCATTTTCTGAATTTGACTCCAAAGGCAAGGCAAGTAAAAGCTAAAATAAATGAATGGACTATATCAAAGCTTCTGCTTAAAAGCTTCTGCACAGCAAAAGAAACCATCAACAACATAAAGAGGCAATCAACTGAATAGGAGAACATTTTTGCAAACAAAAGATTATTAGTGCCTCCGATAAGGGGCTAATATCCAAAATATACAAGGAACTCATACAAGTCAACAACAAAAAAAACAAACAACCCAATTGAAAAATGGGCAGAGAACCTGAAGAGACATTTCTCCAAAGAGGACATACAAATGGCAAATAGACATATGAAAAAAGGTTCAACATCACTAATCAGAGAAATGAAAATAAAAACCCCAATGAAATATCACCTCACCCCAGTTAGAATGGCTATCATCAACAAGACAAATAGTAACAAGTGTTGGAGAGGTTGTGTAGAAAAAGGAACCCTCATACACTGTTGGTGGGAATGCAGACTGGTGCAGCCGCTATGGAAAGTAGTGTGGAGGTTCCTCAAAAAATTACAAATAGAATTATTACATGATCCAGCAATCCTTCTCCTGGGTATTTACCCAAAAAATCTGAAAACATTTACATATAAAGACAAGTGTGTTCAAATGTTCATTGCAGCTTTATTTACGGTGGTCAAGACATGGAAACAACCAAAATGTCCTTCGATAGACGAATGGGTAAAGACGTTGTGGTATATATACACAATGGAAACTATTTGGTGGTAAGAAAAGATGAAATAGGACCATTTGTGACAACATGGATGGATCTTGAGATTATAATTCTTGAGATTATAAGTCCGACAGAAAAAGTAGAGAGCCATATGATTTCACTGATATGTGGTATATAAACCGAAAACAACAAAAGAACAAGACAAACAACTGAAAGAACAAAAACTCATACACATAGACAATAGTTTAGGGGTTACCAGAGGGTAAGTGGAGAGGGAAGAGCGGGGATCTAGAATAGGGTAAACAGGGTTTAATATATGGTGATGGAAAGAGAACTGATTTTGGGTGGTGAACACACAATGTGAGATATAGATAATGTATTACAGTATTGTACCCCTAAAATCTATGTAACTTTACTAACAATTGTTGTCCCAATAAACTTTTATTTAAAGAAAAAAAAATAATCAGAAGCGCCCATAATCATAATGGGCGGTCCATGACGCTGAGAAGTCACAGGAAGGATTTTGAGCAAAGACTGGATTACCACTTGTTTTGTTGACGGAACTCATGATTTGGGTAATGAGCTAAAATAGACCAGTAATTCCCAGACTCTTAGCTTTATAGAAGTATAAATTTTAAAATTAGAATTGGAGGCTTACTTTTGAGCTAACCATTTCTGCTTTTATCAAGTAGGGACAAAATTATCATATATTACCTTCATTTCATAAAAGGAAGACCACTGTATTACCAAATAATCACATACAATATCATTTCAGATTAAAGAAATAAATTTAACAAACTTAGACCAATATTATCTTCATTTTTCTCCTTTTGTAAAAAGATGCTTTGTCACTGACTGGCCCTTGTCCATGAACCCCTATTTTGTGACCAATGCCCTATACGACTTCACAGCTTCCTTGCAGAAAATAGCCTATGATTTTAGGCAAATGTCCTGTCAATGTCAGCCAATAATTTATGATGATGAAAAAGACAGTTAGAAAGGGCAGAAGATGACAGAACATCGATCTGAGGAAATTTCCTCAAAGTGTACAGGTTAAAAATAAAGAGCACAGAATGGGAACAGAGCTGTTTTATTTTCTTAAATATCAAAAAACTTTTCATGTTAGCTCAAATAAGCCAGAGCTCTAATTAAGAGCTGAAAGTATAGCCACAAAACTCTTCGGTGTCCAGTGACAAATGTCTGCATATATCAGACACAGAATAACTTTATGGCAGTCAAATCACTTTACCTCCTGTTCCAATGTTGGGCTTTTTTTTTTTTTTAATCAAAAATCTTCCCACCCATGCTATATATACACTCTCCGTTACAATACGGGGCAGGCACTCAGATTGAACTCTCTGTTGAACGTTCAGCCATTTGTGAGCTCAAAGCACCTGCTGAGTACCAGGTGCCAACAATGTGTAGAATGACCTCATCCCTGTCCTAGCGGTCAGCTGTCCAGGTAACATTCTTACTGGGAAGCTGCAATTTAATCTATCTCATCATATATGTTTTCGTAACAGCTATAGCTCCATGCTTGATTACAACCAATCACATTTATAGCCCGCCAAATATAATAAGCAGTTTATAAATGTGTTTTATTCTCTAAATGCTTAAAAGCTGAACTTGGAACAAAATGGAGGGACATCAAGCAAATCATCACTTCAAGAAAATTACCTTCTCTTACTCAGTTCATAAGAACCCAGGGTAATAAATATAATGCATGTTTGCACCAGACAACTGAATTAATAGATGCTTTTCAAATCTTTTCATGTCATCATCTTTACAGTCATCGCAAATATCTAGTTTTCTGTAAAAAGATTAAAAAGAATATTATGGATTTAAAAGATCATCAAAATTTCAATGAGATTCATTCTATGCAAATTCTGTATCTGAATGTAATTTTCTGATACTATAAAAATCTCAGGGAAAAAGTCTAAATGAAAATGCTCCCAGTGACATCAATTAGTTTGCATTTTAATTTTTTTCTGTCGTATTCACGAAAGCACTTTGTATCACTAATCTAAAACCAAAGAGTAGTTAACCTAAGCTAATTTTTTGTCAAATGTTGGAGTAAAACCAATTTTCAGTTACAGCAGGAGTCTATGAAGCTAGTGTGCATAAAGCTGAAAAAAACCATCTGGAACAATCATATCCCTCCTACATGAAATTTATCAGTTGGAAAAGATAGTGGATGTCTCAGACCCTCAGCTTTCTACCACAAGCTCTCAGATGAAATAAGGAGATCTAGGGCGCTTGACTCGTTAGGAGCCACTTCGTCAGTGGAAGTTCTTCTGTCTGTTGCTGGGCTGCTCTGGACACTTAGCACTGAAGTTGTAAAATCATGCACCATTTTATCTAAGCAGACCTAGAGCAAAGGAAAATTTTCACTTGAGTTCAACTGGAATCTATAATTAATAGTTTCAACTCACCAAATACCATTTATGTGACCTCTGTAAATGTAAATGTGAGAGCATTTAACTTTCCAAATTCTGTGGAATCAAAACACATTCAAAGGCTCAAAGCCTCGTTATTACAATATATAGTCATTTCTTATTACTTGGGAGTACCGTTAACAAGTTAAGAAACATTGAACAATGAACTGATTTGTGTCCATAATGAAAAATGAGTTTACTGAATAATAGGAGGAAAACGTTAACACTATCTGATAAAGAAAATGCAATTTTTAAAAAAGAGAAGGAAAATGCATCAATGTTAAATATGAGTAAAAAGAAATAGCAGGAAAGAAGTAAATGTAACCCTATAGAGATACTCCCTGGATATCAAATGGTAAAGGTACATCCGGGATGAAGGATGGATTAACCATGCCTCCTATGTAGGCAGTGGCTTGCATAGGTCTAGTAAAAGAAGAATCCAGTATACTGTATATTATATGCTTGCAAGATCATTTTACCCCATTCTAGACAATGAAGTCATTTTCAAGCATTTTCAATATACTGCATCTATAGCCCCACAGTGCCAAATGAATGTAGCAGATATCTATGAATGATTTCTTCTGTGATCTGGATAATATACCATTGACAATTACTATTTTGGATTCGAGCCAGTTTGAAATAATTCCCAATACAGCAGAATGTCCAGGCATTTTTGTTTTATGGTCCAATTCAGTTAAAACACAGACACACACACACACACACACACACACACACACTCACACACTCACACATACACACGATGGAGGAGGAGTGGGATCAGTACTGTTTCCAACTTTTATTTTTGTCAAGACATTAAAAAAAGGAAAAACAACTTACCTTCTATCTATATAAATAGTACCATAAAAGAAACCATATTTTACCACCAAAAGAGTAGAAAGGTCATAATCTTAGAATAAAGGTGAATTCTTTCCCCCAAGAAAAGACACCTAGTAATTTTATGCCAACAATCTCTCCAAACCACGTGTTAGCCCTTGGATGGATGTTATATTACATTAGGTTCCTCACAAAAACCACATACACATTAAACAACCAGTATACAATAGATACATTGCTTAATGCATGCTTGTATGTATATCTTGAAAACAGCCTTAAAGTTTGGGGGGAGAGATTTAAAAATAAATGTAAAATATAAATTGGATAAGTGATAATCTCAATTTCCACAATTTATAAAAACATTCATTCGTTCAAACCATGTTTTCCGAAAATAAGACCTAGCGGAACAATCAGCTCTAATGCGTCTTTTGGAGCAAAAATTAATACAAGACCCGGTCTTACTTTACTATAAGACTGAGTCTTATATAATATGATGATATGACGTCATATGATATCATATCACGTCATAGCATATATCATATAAATTGGGTTTTATATTCATTTCGCTCCAAAAGAGGCATTAGAGTTGATTGTCTGGCTATGTCTTATTTTCGGGGAAACAGGTTAAATGTGAAACTCCTTACTGTAAGATAAAACACTTCAATAGATGAAACCCCTTTTATATTATGTCCTTAATTACTCAGATGTATCAGATTTGTTGAGTCTTTTAAAATGGATGGTACTGAGAGTCAAGCTTTATTTTTGAAAAAGGCTTTTCATTAACCGCCTCTTTTTCTTGCGTTACATCTTATTAATCATATCTGCTGAGTGTTTATATTAAGAATATAAATTGTTGTCATAAAATTTGAAGATGACAGAGAGGTCCTTTTGAAATAGAAACCAGACCAAGACTCTGCTCTCAATACTCACTGAATTTCACTGCATTCATATTTTATATGAACTTTTGTCAGCAATCTAATAAGTGAGCCACCGCACTGGCTTCCTTCATGGTTCCTCAAACACACCAGGTACATTTTTGTCTCAAGTCCTTTGTCCTTCGGCTTCTCTGCCTGAAATGGTTTCCTCTAAGCGTTGTAAAACTCATTAGCTCTCTGCTTAAATATCACTTTGTCCAAAAGGCTTTTCTTGACCAATTCCTCACACCCCATCAGCCTCTTTACTCTGATTATTCTTCAAAATATGTATCACTAATATTATAAAATATATTTGTTTATCTGTTTATATCTATCTTCAACACTAGAATGTAAGCTTAATAAGAGCACGAAATTGTTTCATTCATCGTCCTATCCACAGTATTGAAAATTGCACATTGTAGGCACTCGAAAATACTTGTTGCATGAAGAAATGGTCAAATACAAATGTAAGAAAATATCTTGTAATTTACATAAAAATAATGCAGTGCTAGTCTACATACAATTAAATTATATTAATTCATCTATCTTCACAGGAATTATTTTTAAATTCCTATAAAGAATCATAACATCAAACTTATTCTTTATACTTCATGTGATGTTCCTTTTTAAATGAATGACTCTAACTCTTAATGATCATCCAATTGGGTTAAAAAGTGGATTTTTGTTTTCTCAAATAAACCATAATAGCTTTAAAATAAAGGTGAACTCTCTTCACAATCTTAAAAACAAATAACAAATAAACAAAGAAATAAAACCCAATAAACAAGCAAACACAAAAGGAGGATGGGAGATAAGAGATCTGACAATTAAGTTCGTGAACTTGTTGCAACAATGTTGCTAACCTTTCTTGATATCAAAGGGATTATTCATCATGAATTTGTACCAACTGGACAAAAACCTTTAACCAAGTTTACTATTTGGAAGTGCTGAAAAGATTTTGTAAAAACGTTAGATGACCTAAACTTTTCGCCAACAATTCATGGCTCTTGCATCACGACAATGCACCAGCTCACATGACACTGTCTGTGAAGGAGGTTTTAGCCAGTAAACAAATAACTGTATAGGAACGCCCTCCCTACTCACCTGATCTGACCCCCACTGACTCTTTCTTTACCTGAAGATAAAGGAAATATTGAAAGGAAGACATTTTGATGGCATTCAGGACATTGAGGGTAATGCAACGACAGCTCTGATGGCCATTCCAGAAAAAGAGTTCCAAAATTGCTTTGAAGGGTGGACTAGGTGCTGGCATCAGTGCACAGCTTCCCAAGGGGAGTACTTAGAAGGTGACTGTAGTGATATTCAAGAATGAGGTATGTAGCATTTTTTCTAGGATGAGTTTGTGAACTTAATTGTCCGACCTGGTATATACCAGGATAACACAAATCATTGAAAATTTCATACACCAATGGCAAAAAATGTTTAAGATTTCATAGTCAATTTAACTTTTATCATGCTGAAAATAACACAGCTTAGACTACATATCGATTTCAATTACTGAAATTATTTCATAGACCATTCACTGGTCTTTATTTAATTATTCAAGTCCAAAACAGGCTGGTGTTTATTAATTCCAGCCTTAGGTTGGAATGGACCGCCCAGTTTTATGTTAAAGCTTCCATGGTAATATTGCTGGGATCATTCACTGTAGTTCTTTCACGTGAGAATAAATTATGATTCCTCTGAGAATGATGAAAAGACATATTTCAAAGCATATTTATAGGATTGGACGATATTCGAAAGAAAGATGATACATATGACCCATTATGAATCCCTGAAAACATTTGATTTTAGTGTTTATATTTGTTCCTAATACTGACTGTGAATTGGTGATGATCAATCGACTGTTTCTAATGACTTATGACCAATGATGAGGTTGGGAAGAAGGGCTAGTCAAGCTTACAGGTATAGGCTTTGACTATGAAAGAGTGAAACAAATTGGTCCCTGTGGGAACTGAACCTGCAACCTCATACTCATTAACTTCACAAGAAAGCAAACTCCTCTAAGCAGATCGAAACTTACCAAACAATTTTCTTCAAAATGTGATTCATGTCTAGTTGGCATTAGTGTTTAAGAACAAAAATAAAATTTTCCATTTTACTAATTATCTGATTATTCAAGGCGAAAGAATTTGAGGTAGATATATGGAGAAAAATATCCAGGAGGTTTCCTATAAATGTTTAATTTTTAACAAGCTATTTCTAAAGGCCCATAGCTCAAAGCCAAAAATGGTCAGAGACTCTAAAAATACATGTTTACTTAAAGTGTCAAGCCCAAATCAAAATACTATTAATCATGTTAATAATGAAGCGATTTCTATTTGAAAAGGCATATTATGACTAGAAATACACATTGGGATTTTTCAGAATTCAGTAAATTGACTTGCATCCAAATCACCATACTGTGACTTCAAGTGTTTTGTAATTTTGGGGACACATTTTTATTTCTCTTGAGTTTTCATTTTGGCTATATTATTCTCTTCTCTCTGCCTCTCCTAGGTTATTTGCTCCTTATTTGTTCTCCTGTAAACTCTACTTACTCTTCGTCTACTCTCTGGATCTATCCTTTGCAAGCTGAACAGCTCCACTTACATGAGAATTCTTAAGTTTTAGGCTCTCAAACCCACTTTCCTTTCCCAGTACCTAAATATATTAGTCATTCATTCAACATGCTCTTACCATGCAGAGAAATACAGTATCTTCCTCGGAAGGTCTCATCTTTTCTTTTTTTTTTCCCAGTTAGAAACATTAGCTTTATATTTATATCTAACCTTTTCCTTTTTTCCCTCTTCTCTAATAATAAGTTACTGACAATTCTGACTTTTACCTTTTACTGTAAAACTTCCCTGCAATATCTACTTTATTCACATTTTGCTCTTTGTGGGTTCTTATTCCACCAAAAATAAAGACAATTCAAGTCTCTACTTCCTCTGCCATTTCAAATTCTGTCCCTGAGAGTCTGCCATTGAACAATGTAAATAGGACAAGTTGTTTGCAGAATAGTGGCTAAGACAACTTTTGAGGAAAGATCTCAATTCCCCACCCCTCTTAGAATAAATAGGCTGCTCCTCTTTCTCCAGATTTTTTTTCCTCCTAAATGCAGATGCCGAAGAATAATAAGGAATGATTCACTTCTTCTTTTAATCATTAAGCAATTAAGATTTGAAAAATATTATAAATAATGTGAATAATCTCACAAAGCAAAGGATCTACAGTTCTAATTTTGCATCTTTTTCAATTCTAACCTTCTAACACTATTACTTTTGCATAAGGAAGATAATTCAAATTAGTTTTCATCTCTGAGTAGAGCATTGTTAAACTTCCCAATATTCATAATCTCATTTTATATCATAAGTATATCTAATAAAAACTATTCACTTCTAAATTTAGTCAATATGACAACTTACACAATTCATACTTTGTTATATTTCCAATCTATGGGTATGCATGATGGAATATTTTGCTGACATTTGATAAAATTCTATTAGTCAACTGTAAGTAAGTATTTTTTAGACAATTATCAGCACATTTTCGATATTTATGAAGGACTACGTCTAGTGAAAGAGTTAGCATACATGATGGAAATAAAAAAGGAGATGAGTTGATGAGACATTTTCTCATAAATACATATTTTCTGTACAGCATTGGTGTCTGCAATCCAGGGAGCTACAATAAGATGGGGTCTTGCCAGGTACCCTGAATGGCACAGAACTTGTGACCAGCAATATTGAAATAATTTTCCTCACAATAGAAGTATTTACAATAGGAAAAAAGAGAATTAGAAAACACATGTAGATCCAGGCCAGATGGGTTAAATAAATAACACTACTGCTAGACAATGTCACTCAGCCTTTACATGTAATGATGTCACTCTATACCCATTAAATACGGAGATGGTCACAGAAACTGTTCAGTGAAAAGAGAAGATGGCAAAATACCCTGCACAGTTAAGGTCCACTTTTGCAAAACTATGTCAGTTTATGTAGAAAAAAATATATATTATACCTCAGTATTTATAGCAGTGGTTTTTATGAATAGTACAATTTAGGTCACATTTTATTTCTGCTTTATAATATTCTGTACTGTTTGACTATTTGAAATTAACATACTTATTTTTAGAACTAAATACAAAAGAGATGCATCTGCATTCCTGAAAAATAAGCCATTCCTTCCCAAGCAGGAAAAACAAATATCTATTTTGTTCTCCAAAGCATCCTGAACACAGTCCTACCTTTTAGAGCCCTTAACCACATTGAATCAGTTATTTGATTACTTGGTCTTCCTGGATGAAATATGAGCTCCTGTGAGAGAAGCTGTTACTTTTCATGAGCACTGCATCCTGGATTTAGCACAGGGCATGGCACCTTATAGACGATCAATAGATTCTGACTGGCTACTTGGCTTTTTGCTTTCATCTAATGTCTTCTTTCGCCTATACCTGGCTCTAGTTAACTTCGCTGCCAGGAGCCACACAGTCTTTAAGATACTGTGGACAAAGCCTGACGTGTGTGCAGGCATCACAATGAAAAACAATTTGAGGTTAAAAAGACGACATTTGGCAAAATCAGTTGAGCTACTACTAGGATCTCTCTCCAAATACTTATGTACAGTAACACTAAAATAATGAAAACTGAGGGTGCAGTGGGTCTGGGAGACTAGAAAGGACTGGATTTATTAGTGGAGGCCCTCTATAAGAGGGGCAATTGAAGAGCCATTTCAGTGGAATTATAGCAAAGTGCTGATATCTTTCTGTTGTCCTTCTGTTGTATCATGATGAAAAGCTGACCATTTCTAGCCTGTAACATTTAGCAAGCAGAACTACGATTTATATTTTGTAGTTTAGGTCGTTCACGTTATATAATTTTGGAAGTTCAACTATGTTTCTGATATCAACAACCTCCTTACCGCCCCTAGGAGATTACAGGGCGCCGCCCCGACTCCACGCCCATCCTCAATACTATCCCAATGCCGGATACTGTTCCCAGGTGCAGATACTCACTTCCTGCCATGAGAGGCTCCAGGATAACTACATTGGAGGAAATTATGGGAAACGTCCTGGTTGGAAATGTGAAGGAGGGCACTGGTCTTGAAGCCACATGCATATAGCAAGGGTATCATTTTGACAAAAATAGTTTCTGTATTTACACCAGTAGCTTGGTGGTCAGGGGCACCACCTAGCTGCCTGCATTCATTTCCTAACTCCACTAATTAGAGGCTGTGTCACATTGGGCAAATTATTTTACTTTCTGTGCCTAACTTGTCCATTCATGGAAATGCAAAAATAATGACACTACATTCCTAATAAGGTTATTGGAAGGAATACGTGGGTTAATATCTGCTGGTGTCTAAAAAAGTGCCTGGTACGTGGTAAATGCCATGTAAATGCTTACTCTTTGTCACATTTACTTAGCTTGCATGCTGTAGAAAGGGTATGTTTTAAAATGTTTTATGTGTTATATATAAGATATAGGTATATATTTTATAAGATATATATGTTATAAAAATATTTTCTAAAGGAGGGATTGAGGATTATTATCAGGGAAGGAAGAACTGAAAGTCCTTTCAAGCACCCCTTGGCACCACACCACTGCCCCCTTTGTGCTATAGAGAGAGGGGCCTTTTTCACCTCTTTGTGCCTCTTCATGTCTCCTGTTTACCTCCACTATCAGCAACAATTCTTTTCATCTGATATTAGCTTGTAACTTGTCACCTGTTCACGGATGTCTGCGATTGAATCTGCACAGCCCTTTGTCTCTATCTCAACCAGCATCAGCTCAATCCTTGTCTCCCTCTGGTATTTAGTTACTAAACAGGAATATCCATGAAACAGCAATTGTATGTCACCATGTGACTCTTAAAATCCATTCCCATCACTCTCTGTACCGGATCGAAACTATATGATTTCCTAGAAACACTGAAGTTTCATAGATTGTATTTCTTTTTGAGGTTTTGCAGGAAGACCAATTATTTTAAACTTTTTTCAAGGGTCATACACATAACTACTAGAGAAAGAAAGTTTTTTTGTTGTTTTTAATATGTAAAAAGGTAATTTTCTTTTACAGGGTATTTAAGAGCTGGGTGTGTTGCTTGGGTAATTGTGAATATGAATGTAAGGATCTTAACCTATATTTTCTAAATGCCTAGGTTGTATAGGAATGACAATTAGGCACCAGCTTTCCCATTAAGCCTTAGAGTTAAACATTAAAATCATTACCTGGATACAGTCAGATACGTAAAATATCACGGTAGGCAGACCCAAACTGTTCACGGACTGAAGAAGGTTTTGACTATATACTCAATGCCAACATTAGAGAGTCTGCTTGGCAGAAGCGGGATTTAGAAGAATCATAGACACAAACACTGCAGTGTTACTCTAACTCCCAGCCATGAGGAAGCTGTCCTGAGAAGCAGATTGGGGTATCTGGCAGATACATCCTTAGTGACAGACATATCCCACCAGGTGTGCTCTATCCTGACTCCTCTGAGCATTGGAAGCATATGACTCTCCTTGCTTTGATTATGCAATATCAGCCAGACTTCCGATTTAGATTCCCATGTTTTTCCACCCACAGTTACAGACTTCACTGGTCAGGTCAAATCAAGCACCCTGTGCACTTAAAGTTACGTATCTCATTTTAAATTAATAATCTGTCAACCCAGTTGATTTTACAATGCCACTTAGTATTTTCATACCCTAGTTTCTGGATTTCAAAACAAAGAGCCAGACCCTAGGCTATAACAATTTTGCTAAATTAATGTAGCTAGGTGAGGAATTCCCACAGAAAATTGATGAGTCACTACACATCTATTCAAATGTGCATAGGACAATGATTTTCAACATATAGATTAGAAATGTTAGGAAATATAGAAGAATTACAAAGATCAATATGAAAAAGAAGGTTAATGATTTCTAAACTGTAAGTGAAATAAATCAGTGATTTGTTTTGCATATTTTAGATTTACTTCTTAAACTTCCTTGCCAGCACATGCGGGAGCTCAAATACTAAGAGGGAAAATGGAGATGCCAAACCCCACACAGTTGTACGATGGAATGACTGATAAAACAAACTATGAGATCCCTGTATGGAAATCTAATGTGGAACATTAGTTGTAACCAGAATTAAGGATACTGCTGAATGAAAATATTCAAGAATTATTTCTGTAAAATTTGAAATTTTGACATGGAAAGAATTCTAACAAATTTCATATATGTAGATTCTAAAAGATACTCCTACAATTTAAAATTTTCTTTTAAAAAGAATAAAAACATTAATTTACCATTAAATTACTGCTTTGCATTTTTTCACTCATTTACACAGCATGAATTTATAGAATGTCTACTCTATTCTATAAATGTCTAGGTGCTGTGCTGGGCAATTGGACTGGAACTACAACATACAATCTTCCCTTTTGTGGAGTTCACAGTAGTTTGGAGGGCCCTTAATCAAATCATTATATCACATAAAGACAGCTAACACTGGACGGTCTCCAGGGTTAGACTCTAGGAACCAGGCCATACCATACCCTATGTTGACATATGAGGATCATATCTGTGTTTTCATCTCCCTCTCCTTCTTCTTCATCTTCTCTCCCGCTACCCCGCTTCTCCTCCTTCCCTGTTCCCTCCCAGTCCTCCTTCTCTTTCTTTCCCTTCTTTAGCATGCAGCCTGCTTTTTGAGGCTTCACTTCTCACACACATTTGCCAGGGATATAATTCCTTTAAATAAATATGTCCTTAATATCTACCAGGGGTTCAAAGGAGTGTATAAGTTCTACAGAAATTGCTTAGTTTTTTATTTTAATAATAATGTAAACACATCGCTTGTAATAATTCACAATTTAAATACTTTTTCATTTATTTTTACAGAATATATTTTAGCTTCTTTAATTCCTTTTTTTTCCAAACTGAAATCATTAGCACCCAGTAGGGATCAAAAAACATATTCTAGAGGGGCCATAAAAATTAGGCCCTACAGAAACACTATTCTAAATCTAAACAAATAATTCTACCCTTTGCCCGAAAGAAATTGCTTTCTTAACCAAAAATAAACTCATGGAGATAAGTTGCAGAAACCACTCTTTAATTTAATGCTATCTATATTTCCAGCACAGATTAAAGACAAGGATGAGATGGGCTCTTACAAAAATGGAAAAGATTACTAGGTTTTTCTTATGTTCACATATTAAATACTGTGAATGTGTATGACATCACTTATTCAACTCTTTATATATATAAAAAATCCGAAGTTCAATAAAATGGCTTTAAATTCATCCCTGCTAGTATTGCTCTTGATTGCCATACAAAGTTGTTGGTATTGATTTTGTTGCCATACAAAGTTGTTCAAAAAAAAATCTTCATACTTCTTTTTTTTAAAATCACAAACAGCTTTTAAAGATGAACTGTAAGTCAAAGATTATTCAGAATGCCAGCTCTTTAGATAGGAACCTATAAAGGAATTTTATCTTCCGTATTTGATTTCTATTCAGTTTGATTTGGATAGATTTGTTAAAATTGGAAGTCTGAGAAAAGTACTGATGAGACAAGTCTATCCCACCCTTAGAGCCATTCTTACAGCTTGTTAGTCCTGTATCTGGAAATAAACAATAGGTAGGAACACTGAAAGTTTATGTTATTCCTACTCTTCTCTCCCCCGGGGAATGTTGGGAAGAAAGGCACTGAATGTCACTGAGATTCGGTGTGAGGCTTGAACCGTTTCCAGGGTCCCCAAATACCATAGTGTGGAAAGTATCAACCTTTTAACCCTAGGTTGCTTTCCTTTGCCTAACATAAGACAACAGTCTCTATTAACCAGATTTTTAAAGTTCTCTCCCTGCTCCAGTTCTGACATTATAACTTCAAAATATTGCTTCATAATATACATGTATTTGCATTCAAGGTTAGAAAGTAATTCACTTACCATGATAGATTAGATACGGACATTGCAGCAACGTAGGGAGGAGCCTTGTCCAGCAGTCTCCTCTTGATATCAGAATAGAAAGAGTAGGTCAAGTGGACAAGATAATTGAGAATTTTAGCTTTGCTACTGGAATGATGCACAAACCACTCAGTCACTCACAGTTTGAGAAGACCTATAAAGAAAACGAAGAAAGTGATGTGTATAGTACTTGGCCTGTATGACTTTTGGGATTTATTTCAATGAGGTCACTAGTGTTATCATGGTAAAAGACACCACCCCAAAAAATGTGAACTTTTTTCTTAAAATATAAGACATGTCATAAACCAAAAATAAAATGAAACCAACTTATGATGAGCTGAATGCTTAACCTTTAAAGTCAACTGAAAGGTTAAGGTAATGTTATTCCTGAAGTATGCAATTCCTTGCTCATTCAAGGAAAGAACAGAATGTGTTTTTAGAAGCAGCACATTTATTCACCATACAGTCAATCAGTTATGCTCTCTAAGTTTTATATACTTGCGATAAAAGGATCAGAACAAAGATCTTGATTAGCCCATAACAGATACTAAAAAAGAGTTCCTTCGCACAAATATTATCATGTCCAAAGGTTTAACAAAAAAATCATTCACAAGTATATCTGAGTGAATGAGAATTTATACTGAGTAACATGCGGGAAGTAAGTTGTGTGTATGTACATAACAAACATATCCACACACTATTTGTTGAGCACCTACTGTGTACAGTGTCCTATGTTCTTGAACCAAAATCTTCTAAGGGTATGATTAAGTAAATGGTACTAGGTTAGGAACTTTAATTAGTTCAGGTCATTAATTCAGTAGTGTTTAATTAAATAAACATTTACTGAGCATATATTATGTGCACTGACACTATCCGAGGTATAGTTCAGGGATAAAGATGAATGATACATGAATAAGACATTGTCCCTGCCCTCAAAGAATGTCTTATGTTAAAAAAACATAGTCGTAATAAAATAGGGTAAGTGTTCAAATAAAGGTTTACACAGAGTATATGTGAGCACAGATGAGGGGTTTCCAGACCAGTGTTACGGATTTGGGAAGGATTTCTAAAGAAGATATGCCCGAAACTACTACCATTAGGTTTGGCTGCAAATTTCAAAAAAATCTAAAATCAATGAGGCTTAGAAAAGACAGAGTTTATTTCCCTCTCATATAAATAAGTCTTGAGTCTCAAGAAGCCCAAGGCAGACATGGCAATTCTATGGACACCAGTGATGGAGGATCTTTTCTCGTCATTGCACCGTTTTCAACATGTGGTCCCCTTCATGTCCCAAGTGGCTGCTGAGCTCCAGCAAGTGTGTCTGTGTTCCAGCCAGCAGAAAGAAGGAAGGAGGAAAGAAGGAGGCTTCCTAAAATTTACACATGCCATTTCCACCTGCATTTCATTGGCCAGAGCTTAGTCACTTGACCACTCTTATTCTAAGGGAGATTGGAAAAGGCAGCCATTATTCTAGGAAGCCATGTTGTCAACTACAAACTAAGGTGTCTTTAGAAAGGAAGAGGGTAAAGTGGGTATTGGAAGAAAACTAGCATTGTCTGCCATCATGTTTGAGACTTTGTGAACTTTACCCGCAATATTTTATGATTCTGTACCTACTACAAAGTGGGAAACACGGGGCAAGGGAAGGTGCAATCAGTCCATTGTATGTTGGAAATTTAAATATTTGATATGTAATTTTAAATATTAAACTTCAGTTTTCTTAAATCATTCATAGAGCCAACAACATACTTTGTGTGCCCTACTATTTACCAGGTTCTAAGTACTAAGGACACAAAAATTAATAAAATACAGTCTTTATACATAAAGAATTCACTGTCTAACATAGACACCACCAGGTAAAAAATAAAATAATTGCCATATGAAACTATTGTTTTTGTAGGTCAAAATGGTCAACTATTTCCTTCTTCTTTATGGCCAAGTAATACTCCACTGTATAAATGTACCACAGTTTCTTAATCCAGTCATCCACTGATGGGCATTTCGGTTGTTTCCATGTCTTACCATTTGCAATGATATGGATGGACATAGAGAACATTATGCTAAGTGAAATAAATCAGATGGAGAAAGACAAATACCATATGATCTCATTTATATGTGGAATCTAAAGAGTAGATTAAATGAGCAAACTAATCAGAAAGAGTCTCAGAGATACAGAGGAAAGCTGAGGGTTACTAGATGGGAGGGGGGTTGGGGATGAGGGAGAAGGTGAGGGGATTAGAAAGCACAATCAGTGACCATAAGATTGCCGTGGGGATAGGAAAGTCAATTTGGGGAATATAATCAATAATGTTATAAAGATTTGGTAGGGTATCCGATGGACACTTGTCTTATTAGGGAGACCACTTCATAGACAGTGTAGGTGCCTGACCACTGCAGTGTGCACCTGAGGCTGAATAATACTATAATGACATCTATAATTATAGATAAATATATAGATATATTTGTCTATATAGTCGCAGGATATGGAGTACAGCATAGGGAACAGAGTCAGTGGAATTGTAACAGCAATATATGATGTCAGAGGGGTAGTAGATTGCGGAAAGGGGGGGTTATCACTTTATGAGGGGTGTAAATGTCTAACTATTGCATTGTTTGTACAACTGAAAATAATAAAAAAAGGAAGAAAAAAAGCTCAAATATTGTCAATGTATATGGTACAACTTAACATAATTGAAGAGTTGATCAAGAAAGCCTCTTATTCCCTTAGCTAGACTAAACTTGAGACACCTTCTACCTGACTCTGGGCCCCAGACCTCCCTTTTCTTAGAGCATTTACTTTAGAAAACTTGCAATTGTAAATTTTTTCCAGACCCCTTTGAGATGTAAATCTTCTTCCAGCCAGTTTTACAATCCAGGGATGTCTTTCTCAAGAACTTGGGAGCCATCCCTTTGAAATGGAATCATCAAAGGAGATAGCACTCTATTGCCCAGTCTCGGTGGGAGGATAGAAGCCTAACTTCTTTAAGTGCCAATGAGGAAACAAGTCTAGATGGCTTTTCACATTGGCCAACCTATCCCTAATAGCCTGCAGTACTTTTCTACTAGCTCACCCCCAGCACCTAAAAGCCCTCCTACCTTTTGTTTCAGCAGAGTTGAATTTTGATAATCTTATATTGAAGGCAGATTTGTAAAATAAAATAAATACTAGAGAACTGCATTTTTTTTCTGATTTTGAACCTCGGCATTTATAAGAATAACATATTTGAACAAAAAAAAATTCATAGTAACCATTCATAATGATTACAAAACTCAGTCTGACATTCATTTTGGTACTACACCATCTTTTAATTTTATTTGCATCTTATAACTGATTTATTTCTTATATATGCACCCATAAGGCACGCAAAAAAATTTAGTGAGTTGAATTACACAAAAAAACTTCTTATGTTTACATTTGTATGACATGATGTTTTTCAAAAGCCTTGTAGATGTTTGTCATTACATTAAATGATATTTAAATGAGGCATTGCTTATCAATGCAACCTTTCCAGAGAAAACATCTTTAGGATCTTCAGGCAAGTTTAAATTTTCTGTTCATTTGATAATTCACAATCTTTATACAAAACCCAGTATCAGTCTCCACAGTTATGTATTCATAGCTTTCAGCCAAAATTCTCACATGACCAAGAGCTACCATCTGCCTCTTTGTCACAGTTAATAAAAGTAACTCTTACTGTTAGGAAAAACTTTTCAAAAATATAGGGAGTGATTTGACTTTCTCTGAATGCCCAGCCAGCATTGTAAGTTTGTAAGCATAAGTACAATTGTTCTCTTTAGGTCACTCTTGTAGCATGATGCTAAGGAAAGTAGTATGTGAATTTAATACAAGACCCCTCATTGGCATATTTATTAAATATATGAACAACCCTAGAACACAACAATGGATTATTGGGATTATACTTTACCAAAATAATTCCTTTAATCATTTTATTCATGAATAAAAATTTGGGCTTCAAAATCAGCCAAAAAGAATACTCTATCCCAATATGTTCATTTAATTGTCATTATTTTGCCATTTAGTCACATAAAAGAAATTCTGTAAAGTGATTCTATTTAAGCAAAAGAAGCATTTTCATAGCTTATTCCCATGAATACACAGATGATTTTATATTTTTAAGATGTTAAAATTCCATGATTATCAGTTTAAGTAACCTACCATATAATAAATGTATAATTTTATACATTCCGTACTTAAGACAGTAAACCCGTGAAAATTACTTGGAGGAAGAATGAAAATGATTAAAGGAGTTGACCATAAGCACTTAAGTGAATCCCATTGCTTTACCTAGAGAAAGGAGAGCATGGAGCCAAAGGGGATACTAAGCATTACAGCATAATTTCAAACTGGGTGAGACCAACGGTCCATTGGATTTTGTTTAAGTGATGTATTGTACAGGTGACGAGGTACATATATATCTTCTAATTCCCTCAAGGGCATTATAAGAGCTAATGGGCATAAAATGACGAGTAAAATGCATTAGGTATGAAAAGAACATTTTTACACTAGAGATTCAAAATAAATATTAGCAAAATAAATGTTATCAAGGAATTATTAGAATATTTTAAGTTTTCTAGAACGGCTTCCTTTTTATTATCACATCAAATCAAAGGCCTTTTCCATGCTTTCTGTTTTCCCCATAAACTAACATAAATATTCCTCAACCTAGATTCCCTACTCCAGTTGAGCTTGCCTACTTACAATGTTTATTCCTGAACCCCGACTCTACTACAAAGTTCTGATTCTCCTCTATGACCTGATGTTTTCTTTCCCCTCTCCTTGCACATATCCGAATTATTCAAGAATAATACAAGGCCCACAGATTCTGTGAATTCTTGCCTCATAGTTTCAGGTTTCTCTGATCTCCCCTTTTTCTCCACTAACCTACATCCAATTTAACAATTAAAATGTTTTGAGCATTAAACTGTGTATATACTTTTCATGTGTAAGTACCAGGTACTCTCCAGGTGTTAATAAAGTAAAGAACAAAATGCAATACCTTAGCAGTAACAGGGCATGAATGACTGAAAAATATCAGTTCAAACATTAACTTTTTTCCATATTATATTCTCACACTTGTACCATGTTTCTCCGAAAATAAGACCTACCCCGAAAATAAGGCCCAGTTAAGATTGTCAGTCAGATGGACGCATTTAGTACGTTATGACGATATTCCAGAAGAAGATGACATGACTGTATTAGAATAAATGTAGATTATTGTACATGAAAAAATAAGACATCCCCTGAAAATACGCCCTAATGCATATTTTGGAGCAAAAATTAACATAAGACCCGGTCTTATTTTGGGGGATATATGGTATTATGAATTTCAGGACCTCCAGAGCTTTGGCAGAACATAAGTCAATCATGGGAAAGATGATTTTTCTTGTGAAAACTCTTATTTCATATATAGATAAATCCTTTCATAAACAAGAAAACCAAAGTAAGAATCTTTGGTTCTTAAGATGTGGAAACAATAGGTCCTGCTTTGAATTTTTATAATTTACATTATCTTGTTATTAATTTTTAAAGTAAGAAATGTATGCATACAAAGCAAAATCAAAAGGATATGCAACAAAGGATAAATATCTCTCCCTTTTCTGTCCTCTGTCCCAGCCATCCAGTCAGTTCCCCTTCACAGAAGCAACTACTATTATTACCAGTATCTTTATCCTTAAAAGATATTCTATGGGTGTTTATCTATTAGGTTGGCACAAAATAATTGTGGTTTGTGCAATTATTTTTCTTTTAAACCACAATTACTTTTGCACCAACCTAATATTTCAAACTCCATATCTACCGTGTTTCTCCAAAAATAAGACCTAACCAGAAAATAAGCCCTAGCATGATTTTTCAGGATGACATCCCCTGAACATCAGCCCTAATACATCTTTTGGAGCACAACTTAATATAAGACTGCGTCTTATTTTGGGGGAAACACAGTATCTACCTACCTACCTATCTCTTGGTTTTCACAACATGATAGGCTATGATATACACTTTCTTGTTTTTTCACATGTATGCATAACCATATGTCTATATACAATATTTCCCTATCAATACACATATAGAGGTGCCTCATTACCTTCATGGGCTATAAAGCATTTCATTGACTGGATTTACCCTAACTTACTGGCCTGTCTCATACTGAAGGAGATTTAGTTTGTATCTGATATTTTACAATTACATACAATGCTTCAGTGTATATCCTTGTATATATGATACAATGTAGATGTATGTTTGTGGATAAATATCAGGAAGTAAAATTTCTCGGTCAAATCTGTACATATTTTTAACTCTAGAAGATAACTGGTAAGTTGCCCTTCATAGTAGTTGTAGGGGTTTACAGTCCTACTAGCAATGTATTAGCATAGTCATTCTGACATACTGCGTCTTAGAGTCCTAATAAACCAGGTAAATTTTACAAATACACTTCCTGATGTGTATTCATTTTCCAAGCGAGAATTACTTGTGCATACATCCAGTCAATCAGGAAGCCTGGTTCATTCTACCTCTGAGGTATCTTTGGAATATGCCCACGTTTCTCCATTGCCACTACCTCTGTCCACGATCTTCTGAGGCCTGAATACCAACAATGGTCTCATTACTAGCCCCCATAGCTAGCTTAGCTGTCATCCAAAACATTCTTCTGCAGCACACTGACGGCTCAGTGGTCTTGTGGAATGCCATCACTTGTTTTTTTTTTTACATGAGAGCTATAGAATACAGAGGCAGGGGCAATGAGGCCAGAAAAACATGATTTCCAGATATGCTTCTTCGTAACTTACAATCTCGGAAAAATTAAGCACATTCCCGTGCTTGTTTCTTTATTTTGAAAATAGGAATGTTACTAGTACTTATAAGATCACGGTGAGAATTTTTAGATATTAATGCGAGAAAGGAGTTCACTGCCTGACACATAGGAAGTGTGGGGACAGAGCCCCAAAAAGCAGTTTCCAGGCTCTCGGCCTCCCATAGAAAGGTGCTGGCTCAGGTAGTAAATGGCCATCGACTGCGATCAAATGGCCATCAGCTGTGGCTAGTTGGCCGTCAGCTGTAACCAGTGAGCCATTAGCCATGAATATAACTGCCGTGGCTAGGCTAGCAAAAAAAAAAGGGGGAGCTAGCAAGAAGATGGTGGCTGAGCCTGCAAGCAGCACAGTGAGGGTTGAGAATTGTGTTGCTCCTGGTTCCTGTGTCTCCAACCCAGCTGCCAGTGAGAGTATAGAGATATGACTCCCCTACCTATGGCTCCGTGGGTGTGCCTTTTTGGCCTCACCATATCCTGTGTTCTTATGTGGGGAGCGGGAGCAGGAGACCCCGCCTGACACCCCGCACGACAGGAAGAGTCCAAAGACTGATAATGACAATGATGAGCAGGAGACACTGATGAGAATGTGTGTCTGTCCCAATGTCCTTTAACGGCTCTATTTTGCCCTCATCGTAAAGCCCCAATTTCTCGATATCATTTAGAAGACTCGAGGTGGTCAGAGACCTGCTTTCCTTTTCAGCTTCCTCTTTCACTGAGGCCTGCAGCACCCTTCCCCAACCCCCCACACACTGTATTTCATCTAGACCGACTTTCCTGAATGTATCTGTATCTCTTCAGCTTATAGGCCATTGGCATGCTAGGCCTATTGCCTGTTACCTGCATCTCTTTCCTTTTCCTTCCTGATGGCCTAACTTCTAACTCATTGCACCTCAACACAGACGGCGTTTCTTCCAAACTTTCCTATTCCTCATTAGTTAAGCCTCCTACGTTCTCTCATAACACTGTGCTCTTAATCCACGACAATTTTTAGAAACAGTGATTTGAGTCTTTGGTGCTGCTCTGCATTTCCCTGCAGATTGTAAGTTCCTTGAGGACAGACAACTAGTCTTAATATAACCTACGAAACCGAAGACCTAGCATAGTGCCTGGGACAGAGAAAGTATTATACATGTTTGTTGGGGGGAAAAGAAAAAAGAATGTATGAAATCAAGAAATGTAAAATTCTACAGAATACTGAACTAAAAGCAGTGTCTCTTTTACTTTGAAACTATAAATCTATTATTTCTTTATTTTTGGTCATATTTATAGGTTCTCAACTAAAATGTCATTGCTTTTTACAATATATTTTTATATTTGTTTGAAACTTGTATATTAACTATGGAATATTAATTATGGAATCTTTGGGTAGAAGTCAACCCATTTTCAAATCTGTTTTGCTTCTCCATTTTATCCAGAATATGGTTTAGTAGTAAAATATGTCAAGTAACATCTCTTTGTTTGGATATGCAAAGTGGGGTCAAACAATCCTGATATTCTAGCTACTTCGGCCATTATCAGACATGTGTCTCTCTAGAACAAATGAATGATTAACGTGAGCACGGATGTAGACCAAACAGCAAAAGTACCTTCCTACTTCTTTTTCTACCCTTTTGATACCTAGTCTGAAAATACAGTCTTTGCAGAACATTGAGAAAGCCCATGCATTAAAACTTCAGATCAGGACAGATGGTAACCTTGGAGACAAGCTATTGCAAAGCTTTACGTGTCCTTTCACTGCCATGCAGCTGTCATTTTACTTGTATTAAAGCCATTTCATGGGAGGTATTAGTATTCAATTGAGCATGTCAGTAATTGGTCTAAAAGCATTTATCACAGGGACTTGGCTATATTTGTGATTATCATAAGTACCCACTTCAGAAATATCTCCCATTTTCAAATTATAGGAAGTATTTTCCATAGCCAGAGAAAGGAAGGGTTATGGACCTTAGAGTAATTATTAAGTAAATTATCACACTAAACAAAGATCACCTTAAGAATAATTGTACCAGATACTGTTGTAATTTTCAGAGAAAAATTCACTTTATTCTTATATGAACTACAAAGATACCTTTCCACCTATGCTTTTGTGCTTTGATCTCATTTTCTCTTGAAGCATAATGCAATCATAAGCTGCTCTGTTTACTACATCTTTCATCTCTGCCTCTTCCTGTTCTCTGCGTCCAATTCTATACGACCTGTCCTCAGCTCAGATATGACTTCAAACTCTTCCTCTCTTATATCTTCCCTTCACAAACTCCACAAAGTGTTACTCTACATCCATTTCCTCCCCTTTTCATCACTCACTTTTGCTTTTTGAACTCCACTCCAATACTCTTATCACCAATCAATTGGCCAATATTTAGCTCTTGACTCCCAGAGCCTTCTGTCAGACTCCACTCTCTCTGTCCACTTATCCTGAACTCTCGTTGGACATCCAGGATGCTGAAACATCCAGGTCCTCCTACCTGGCTCTGTTCTTCATTGATCCATCATTGTTCTCCCATTTCTTTATGCTGACGTTCTTCAAAGTTCTGTCTCAAGTGACTTTCCTCGTAGACAATACAGAGATTTCCACCTATGGATGTGATCTTTCCCCCTTGATTTCCAGGATCATTTTTCTAGTTATTTATTAAACAGTTGCCAAATCTTGTATTTTGGGTTTTTTTTTTTGTTTCTTTTTTTACTGCTGAATAATATCTCTTTAAGTCATCGTCTCCTTTTTATTCTTACCACCACCATCACTCATGTTCAAGCTCTTTCTGTCTTTTGCCTTGACCAGCTTTTTTTTTTCAGATTTTTAGAGCATCTGAAAATAAATTTAAGTAATTAATTAATTAAAACCCTTTAAAATCTTATAATGGACCGACATCCTAATTTTAAAATTGGTTCTTTGGACAGTTTAAAATCTTCAGTGTTTGTTGGGCAGCGTGTCATCGTTTGGAAACTGAGCTCTCCCACTCCCTGAGCACTAGTGTTGTCTGGTACACCGTTTGCAAATCAGTGACGGGAAAGGTTGCACTGGCCTTCAAACATGTCTCTGATCCCCCAATCCATATTACAAATTAATTGTATTAAGGCAAGGCACTTACATATGCAAATTCCTTATTTTTTTAAAAAAACCTCAAAGTCATTATGTCTAAATATGATATTTGGATCCTGTTCCATATGGTCTATACTATATTTTCAAGTTTGTCTACACTCATGTGGGATTACTATTGTTAACTGGACTTGTTTCCACCCTCTACTGAAAGCTTAGCCCCTCACTCTGTATATTGGAACGAGTCAAAATAATAAATTGAATTCTCAGTTCAAAACTCAAGCTTTTCTGGTATATATTGCTGTGCTCAAGGGTAGCACTAAATAAATGAGTTTTTTAACAAGTATTATATAGCTACACAGGCTAATGTTTTTAGAATCTACAATAAATTTGTAGGAGCCCCTCAAGGTTCAGTCCCAGGTGGATCACCCAGTGGAAAGGATTGCCAAAAGTCAGGTTAATTAAAAACAGAAACAAAGCAGCAGATTGATTTTTTCCCCCTAAATAATTGTTTCAAATGAAAAAATATCTTAGGCATACTGAATGAATCTTTCTGTAGTCTCGGAACATAAGCACTTTAACATTCGGAATTAACTCGGGAGAAGTGGGGAAAACTTGCTTGCAATCGCAATGCAGTTTAGGAATGTGCTCCAGAGCCATTGCTGTTTCTTTCTTCAAATACTTCTCAGGCGTTGCTTCAAGACCCTGCACAGTTCAGCCTGGGGAACCTCATTTGACCCTCATTTCAAGCTACCCCCGCTCTTCCTGCTTCCCAAGGCCTGACACCATGGGTGCCTCGTTCCTCCTTGAATAAACTAAACACTTTCATGCCTATGTATGTTTCAGAATGAACCGACTCATCATTATGTTCTCACTTCCAGCAGTATCTCTCCCCTCCTTGTCCGGAAAATCTCTTTGTCCTGCAAAGTCCAGCTTAACTATCAAAACTCCTATAATTTAAAACTTCATAGAATTATGTCCCCTTCATAACTGTACCCTTCTTATGATAAACATAGTTCTATTGCAATATTTATCATATTTTACTAATGTTAAGGTTTACCTATCCAGTAAAGGTGAGCATTTTATGTTAATAATACATTATGATATTATTTAACTATTTAAGAGATAGTTATTTACTTAAAAACATGGAATTTAAAATTTCTGGCCATGAGGGTAGGGGAGAACCCTTCTGTTGTAACAAATACATAACCAGAGAAAAGAGATAGTAATACTCATTTAAAATATATTTATTTGTAGATATCTTAGAAAAACTACAAAAGCAAAAGTAATCTCAAAGTTATTTATTCACTTATCTGGATCCTACTAGTTCCTCACCAGCAATAATTATATCTTATTTTTTTCTTCATCCCTGTACTCCCTAGTATACTTTATTATCTAAAATAAACAATCAATAAATATCTGTTAAATTGATTTTAGTTGAATTGTTATATTATGGTCATGCAAATTATTGATTTTTCTTCTTTTTGACAGTGAAGGCATCTGCATAAGAGATATTCAAATAATAGATAAAGAAAAAAACAATCTACTTCCAAGAGAAGAAATCTTAAGGGGTGAGACTTCCCTGTTTTAGGGAGTGAGACAGTTTTCACAGACATAGATTACAAGAAAAAACAATGTGCAAGTAACTCTTTGCAAGTGTTTTCTTCTTTTGGGCATTACTGGAAAATACCCAATATGATCAAAATCAATCAACCTCTTAAACAAGTCCTTTCAATGAGCCTGGAGAACAGATTTTTCTCTAAAAGCCGTTGACTTTCCTTTTGCAAGGACAGACATGCTGAATTCAAACTGGGGAATTTCCACTTTTAGAAGTTAAATACAAAGTACCTCTAAACATCAGAGAGTTTTACTGACGAGGCAATAAAGCCACAACCTATAAAGGTACACAGCCCTCTCTGTAGACGGTTGATGTTGCCACTGGCAAAATGAATTAGAGGTGGAAAAATAGTTCAGATACCCAGGCTAAGACAGAAAAAAAAAAGGATTTTCTTAGCTTATCATCCAAACTTTTTTTACAGCAGTGCCTACTCAACAAGTTCTTCATCACTCTTGATTTTAAGAAATAAAAATTAATTCTCAACCCCAACTCTTGATGTTCCTGTGAGATTTCACACCCCTAAGAAAGGAACTGTCAGAAATTACAACCCCTTGAATAATGACTGAATACCTCCTTTTTTGACCAAACTTTCATGATTTGAGAATCATATAACAGGCAATTTACTCTTCAGCGTTTACTTCAAGACCCTGGGGTGTCCAGAGTTGTACAAATACATAGGTTTTAGTTTACCACCTTTACAACATTCACTTAAAAGTTGTGTGTAAACATATCTTTGGATGTTTAATACCCTGATTCTTTTTCTTATCCTCTGAGAAAATGACATTCACTTTCAAAAGCCAAATTTTATCAAGAAAACTGGTATTAATGAAAATTTGTTAGCTACCTTTGTTAATAATAGCTTTCTGTAATTCACTGGGAAAAACTGCTGTAACCTCATTACCAAAAAAAGCTGCTTCCTCTGTGATCTTCAAATAATACTATCTCGCTTAGTTTTGAATCTTCTGTACCCTTGTAGACTTGAAGTTGAAACTAGACTTCTTAATCAAATGATCAAACCCTTTCATCATGTTCTTCAGATCTTCAAACGTGTGTAGTGTCTTTAGTAGCATATGTGTGGTTTCAAAGACTATGATTGTCTATCGACTGCATGGGGTACTTTTCTAATTTTTCTAACACCCCATACTATGCTTGAGGAACACAGTGAAGCTTTCCAAAATCAATAATCGCAACATGATCTTATCAAACTTGTCTTACAAGTCGAAAAAAGCCTAGGCCTCATAGAGAGATATGTGAAACCAGGCTTATGTCTTTTATGTGTTCATCTCTCAATATACTTTATACCTCCGATGTTCCTTTTAATGTACTGCATTTCCTAGACCTCTTGTACTCACCAATTTTATTTACCATCTTTTTCATTTCTTTAGAAAATAATGACATGATCCTGGAAAGAGAACTGCTGAGCTATGATGAAAGAATACTTTACATCTATATACAAGGGCTTCCCTGCAACTTAACTAATTCCCATTGTTGCACTATGTAACATTTGTTATGGTAGAATTTCTATTTAAATAGTACATTTTCGGTGAAAATTTCTGTATAATGTTATAGCAAATATTTGGATAGCAAGTGTTGAAATAGTGAGGGCTATCTGTACTGCATGTATATACGTGTTTACTCATTTCTAATTCAGAATCTTCGGGTGAGAAACATTTCCCAATTCATTCCTCCCAGCTCTAGCCAGAATTAATTGCAGCCAATTAGGAGCCCCTGTTATAGTTTCTGCATATTTCTTATATTGTGTGTGTGTGTGTGTGTGTGTGTGTGTGTGTGTGTGTCAACTGCTGTGTGTCAGGAAGTATGCTAGGGCCATAAGAATACAATGTGTTCCCACATTTTATTATGGATCTTGCAGCACAGTAGAAGGAAACAAACAAAAACAGAAATACACTAATGAGTTACAGGAACTAAGGCAAATGTTCTTGTAAGTAGTTGGGGCACAGAGAGAGAGACATCGCTGTTTGCTCACAAGGAGGGTAATTTCAGCAAAGTGTTCATTAAGGAGTTGTCACTTGACACAACTGCTGAAAGATGCAGAGGGTGCAGCATTCACCAAGACACAAAGGGTATATGAAAGAGCAGGATGAACATGGTATACAAGGGAATCACGGGCTCTTAGAGCACAGGAGTGGAGGTGAGTTCATGATAAAAGGTAACAGCAGAAAGGGATACAATGGCTAGCAGATCAGATAGGACCTTGAAGTCATACAGGTAATTCTTATTGTGCAGAAATTTGATTTTTATCAAACAAACAAACACGAAGTCTGACAATTAAGTTCAAGAACTTGTTGTAATGATGCTGCTAACCTTTTTTGATAGCAGAGGGATTATTCACTATGAATTTGTACCAACTGGACAAACAGTTAACCAACCAAGTTTACTATTTGGAGGTGCTGAAAAGGCTGTGTGGAAAACTTAGATGACCTGAACTTTTCACCAATACTTCATGGCTCTTACATTACAACAATGTACCAGCTCACACGGCACTGTCTGTAAGGGAGTTTTTAGCCAGTAAACACATAGCTGTATTGGAACACCCTCCCTAATCACTGGCCCCCAGTGACTTCTTTCTTTACCTGAAGATCAAGGAAATAATGAAAGGAAGACATATTGATGACATTCAGTACATCAAGGGTAATACAATGACAGCTCTGATGGTCATTCCAGAAAAAGAGTTCCAAAATTGCTTTGAAGGGCGGACCAGGCGCTGGCGACAGTGCATAGCTTCCCAAGGGGAGTACTTTGAAGGTGACCATAGTGATATTCAGCAATGAGGGATGTAGCACTTTTTCTAGGATGAGTTCATGAACTTCGTTGTCAGACCTGATAACACAGAATTTCACCATTCATGCACCAGCTGACTAAATTCTTCCTGTCCACTTCTTCTACTGGGAGAAAGGCCAGAATCCTACAGCATCCTCTTTCCATCCCAGTAGAGATTTTAAAAATTGGGCGCTAGCTGACCATGCACCCTGACCCTGAGGAGAGGAGCAGTAGTTTGTGGGAAGAGGGTGTGTGCTCCAGGCAATTGTAGACTGAGCATCTCATCTTCACCCCAACCTCAAATTACCAAACCCCTGATAACCATGAAACCCAGACACTAGTGACATTTCCATGCACTCTTAAAGTTGCCGACTACCTGGTGCTGTGGAGACAGGGAATATGGGAAATCTTCAGACTTTTAGCCCTTTTAGAATGGGACTCACTCAATTTATAAAATGTAAGCTAATTTTTGAATTAGCAGCCATTTGACTTACAAACATTCTCAGGAATTTATTAGGTGAAGAAAAGGAAAGCCTATAGTAAGAAATTTGTATTTTGCAACTGACATTCGTCTGTTGCTGTAGGCAGCTTAGGCAAACTACCTAACCTCTCTGGCATCAGTTTCCTCACTTCCTTGTGAAGTTGTTATAACGATTAAACAAGTGAATCCACACAAAACACTAAAGCAGTGCCTGAATCATGTAAAGTACTCAATAAATGTTAGATGCTTTCATTATGTGCAGTAGCTTCCCCAGTGTTCATTGCTCCTTCTTCCACAGTTTAAATTTCCATCTTAGGATATACGCTCCTTAAGTCTCATGTGGTTTGGATGCAGGCCAATCAACATGCTACAATCTATAAGTGATGGTGATTGGTTCACGGATAGGTACATGGCCCAATAACAATGAGATACTAGGAGTCCCTTGATGGGGAGCTTTAAAGTTTCTCATTTTCTTTCTTGCTGTACCTTAAAGTTGAGAAGTTATACAGCCACCAGCTTGCTATCACATTGCACCTGAGTCTAGAACCAACACCATGGAAGACAGAACTGAAATACGAAGAGAAACCAGTTTCTGTTGACATCATTCAACCTAGATCTACCCCTAAAATCTTCAGTGGACATTAGATCCATTTGGATTAAGCACTTTGGGTAAAGTTTTCTTTAATTTGTACATGAAAGAGCATTATCTGATAAAGAAATTATGCTAGAGGCTGTGGAAAGCAATGGAAGAATTTTAAGTCAGATACAACATTTAAAAATCTCATTCTAGCAGCACTGGGTAGAGCTGGCTGCGGAGTCAGACAGAGGGTAGGAAGACAAATTACGAGAAATTTATAACAATCTAAGTAAGAAATGATGAGGACCTAAAAGAAGGTAGCTGGGATGCGGATGGAATGGTAATGGAGGAGAGACAGAAAGACATTCAGTGACTGCGTAGGTCTGCAGAATGAAGAAAATCAAGACATCTAGGATGACTCTCAGGTTTTTCACTTTGCTGACTTGGTGGGTGGTGAGCCCATTTATCTGGATAGAAAATATACAAGATTGAGTAACATCAAGAGAAAAAAATGAATTAAGGTTTTCACATATTGAATTTCAGATGTTCTGACATAACCAGGTAGAGATATTAAGAAGGCAATTAGACATGTAGATCTGACACTCAGGCAAAAAGTTTGGTTTGGAACTTTATACTAGGCAGTAATTACCGGAGTGGTTTAAAGCTATGGGCATTGATGAGTTAGCCAACATAGAGTGGAGAAGAGAACTGTGACCACAATTATGGGGACTTCAACAATTAGGCACCAAGAAAGAGGATCCAGTAAGAGAAAGTCAGAAAAGTGGGAGGAGATGAGATACTACCATGTTTCCCTGAAAATAAGACGTAGCCGGACAATCAGCTCTAATGCATCTTTTGGAGCGAAAATTAACATAAGACCTGATCTTATTTTACTATTAGACTGCATCTTTAATATAATAACATAATATAATATAATATAATATAATATAATATAATATAATATAATATAATATAATATAATATAATATAATAATATAAGACTTGGTCTTATGTTAATTTTTGCTCCAAAAGACGCATTAGAGCTGATTGTCCGGCGAGGTCTTATTTTCGGGGAAACAGTATATCAGTGAGTGAGAAGAGCAGATTTTCAAGAAAGCAAGACATCAACAGTATGAATTGTGGCTTGGAGGTCAAGTAATAAGGAGCACTTTTTCCTTTTGCTGTGACACTTTCAGGAGAGGGAGGAGTGGCTCTGCCATTTCAGAGATTTAATGTGAAGTGAGGACGCTGATAGATTTAGAGTGGACTACGCATTGAAGAACTTAGTTTGTGAGCAGTGGTGTGCCTGTAAATGTTTAAACACTAGTGTTAAGGTGTGGAGGGGAGGTCTGATTTGAACCATTTGACAATTTCCTTCATGTAAATGACTCCAGTGTAGCGGGGCGATTTCAGCCTACCCGAGTGACATTATGGAAAGCAGAGTTGGGAAGAGGTGTTCAGGACTGGCTCTCAGGGGCCACACTGGTTGAGCTGGATCCAGCACACCGATCAACCACGCGAAATACCTGGTGTCCAGACGTGGGTACAAGGCATGGGGAGCCAGGAGAGCGGGAACAGCTAATGCAATATATAGAAAGTGGAGAGAGAGCAATGAAGGAATTTCTTGAAGAGGAGAGATCAGGTCAAGAAGAGGTGGAAGGATGAAACTAGTAGAGAACAAGGAAAAAAAGGAAAACCTCCTCCGAAGCTTGACAACAGGATTGAGGTTAGATGTAAATAGAGAAACATTTCTAAGTACAGAAATGGAACTTGTGGTACTTAAGAGAGAGTTCATAGTCTTCAATTCCTTTGACAAGTGGGAAGCAAGATTATTTGGTCAGTAATTAGGTGGCACTGGGCTTTCGGAGGCTAGAAGAGATTATGTGGGGAATAGGAACAAATGGAGATCAGGCGCAAGTACTAAATATATACATGTATGTGCGTGCGCACACACACACACACACACACACACACACACACACATACACACACACTTGTTCTTCCTCTCTATCTTCCCCCACTAAATTGAAGTCTCTCTAGAGAAGTGAGAGTACCTTTTTCATCTTTGTTTCTCTACATGTATCCTAATTCATTTAGTTGTCTTTTAATATTACTATTTGTGGGTAGGTAGGTATATAGGTATACCAGCTTGGCTGATTGAATAAACAAGGAACTAAATATCTAAGTACCATATTTTGTTATGTATAATGTGCTCCCATGTATAATGTGCACTTGCATTTCGGGCCCAAACTTTCGGGGGAAAAATCTTTCACTTTAATTTTTTTTAATTCAAATTTTTATTTGTTTACATTTAGGTACTTGTTTTTTATATTATAAAGGAATTTCAGCATTTATTTTTTAACACATTATAGTACAAGAAACTTCATGTAACAAATAATTACAAAACACAAGAACAGATACAAGGTACAAGAAATTGTATGCACCGGTAACAAATTTACAATATTTACGCATCACAGAAGTCCAAGAACTCTTCTTCATTGTAAGTTCGTCGTAAGTTCAACAAAACCGATTATCGTATTCCAGGGTATTATTTTGCATATGGATATCGTTATTAATTTCTAGAGTTACACTTTTAACTCATAAGCATAGATAAAAGAATTAAAAACATTTATATAGATACAGAATTAGTACTACCCATATATAATGTGCATCCTTATTTTTCTCTCATAAATGTGGGCAAAAAAGTGCACATTATGTAAGGCAAAATATGGTATTTCTACAAGGATGTACTATTTCTCAATCCTTATTCAAATCTCATTTATCTGAATTTATATATCATATATTTGGTACTTGTAGTTGTCATAGACATATTAGCACATTTATTTGCAGAATAGTGACCTTTGTCCCAAGGTACAATTTTAAATAAAGGTGGTGGTTATAAAAGAGAGAACATACACATAGATAACACAAAAAGTACTAGAATTCCTCTACCCAGTTTTTATAGGATATGTGGACTAGAACTTTCAGTAGCAGCAGTTGAAATATTTTCAATGCTCTTGGGTCAGACAAGCTGTCTAGCTTGGATCTATCACTTAATATCTCCTTTCAGTGTGTTTATATTTGCTTATTTCTGCATTTTGAAGAATGCAACTTTATCTCATGTATCCTTGAGACTACAGTAAGATTTGCTCTAAATGTTTTGCAAATATCAGTAAATGTTGAATCAAACAGAGGCTTTAACAGAAAAAGTTTGAGATCCCTAAAACTGTAATCGGTAGTATAAATATCAGCCATTGCTTCCTGCTCTATTCCTTGGGGACTTTATATTCTTCATTCATTCATTCATTCATTCATGCAATACATATTTAAATGGCTATTATATGAGAAGCACTGCTCTATGTGCCATGAATACAGCAAAAAAAAGAAAGAAAGAAAAAGCTGCTGCCCGCATTTGATTGATATCCTAGTGGAGGAAGAAGACAACAACAACAAAATAATTAAGGAATATATATGTAATATCAAGAAATCATAAATGCTAAGAAAAGAAAATGAAGCAAGGTAAGGGACCAGTGGGTGATGAGGCCAGTATTTTAGATATGGTAGTCAGGGAAGGCCTATTTAAAGAGGTGATATTTGGGAAGAACATATAAAAGGAAATAATTTAACACCCTTCCTAAAGTATTTAGGGATTTTAAGACATTATATCAAAAATAACAGTTTTACCAAAAATTCAGCAGCTCAGTGGAACCTTGTAAAGTCTATTAATACACATACATTTGCTTTCTAAATGGAATAAAATAAAGGTAATTTAAGTGCTTTCTAGTGACTTGGGGTGACAGATCACTGTTATGATCCATTTATACCAGAAGCCTTTCTTTCTTTTCCCTCACTAACAACTGTTTTAATTACAACCTATCAGTTGATTGCTGCAGATTCTATGAGTATGATATGAAAAATCCAAGCTACAATTAAAAGGATTCAGTGAAAACAGTCAAAATATTCTGAATGATGGTTTTAAAGTTTGCCTACTAAAGAGGTTTTGGTTATAGGCTCATATAAAAGTTTTTCAACAGCTCAGAAAATTCTGTTTTGTAAACCAACTACGGGAAAAGGAACATACAAATACAACAAAGTTGTTTCCATAGCAGACCACATAGCTAATGTTTATTAACTGCTTACTTTATTTCATACTTTCTTCTAACCACTTTATCTCAATTAATCCTCCAAAAGCTAAACTCCCTCCCTCAGTTTTATTGTCTATAAAACAGAGAAATCAGTAGTACCTTGTTCAGTTTCACTAATAAATTTATGATGCACCATTTATTACATTTAGCAGAAATGGAAGTATATATTTTTTTTAATCAGCGGAAAGAAGAGACTAATGCATAGAGGCTCTGAGACAGAAATGAGTGTAGCTTATTCTAGGTACAGTAAAAAGGCCAGTGTGAGTCATTAAAAATGTATACCTCAAATGGCAGTGTGTGCTATTCTCCAGAATAATACCGGTTACCTGTTTTATCTGTGCTTTTGTTAAATTTGTCAGTGCCTATAGCTGAACACATGCAACGGGGGAGTAACTCCCAAATAGCAAGATATCAAATGAATTTCTCAATGTAGAAAGGGAAAAAATGTTAAGTCCATTCTTAAAGAGAAACATGAAATCCAAAATGTGAGTCTCCCTTTAAGAAAGGAAATAACTTTAATTAGGAGAAAACAACAACAGCAACAAAAGCACTGTTGTGTATTTAGGTGTTATACGGAAGTCCCTTTGATGCACTTGATAAAACAGAATATTCACAACTCTATTTGCTAAGGACTCAGATCAAAACCAGATAGTAAATTAAAAGGGGGTGGGTAGGGAAGAAAAGAGAGCAGTGTGATAACAGGCAAGTACATATTTCCTTTCCGAATAGTAAATTTTTGTACACATTTGAAGAATCACAACATAGGTTTCAGAGAATTACACGTTATAAAGCATGGGTAGTTTAGGATATCGGGACAGTTCATGAATTATACTTGTAAATCATTTCAGACATACAGGTACTACTGATTTCTCTGTTTTAAAGACAACTTACAATGAAAACTCTGAGATTTCCCACTGCAGAGTTCAGAATTTGTTCTCCTAAATCTATTAAAAGCCAAATTAACTTTCTCAGATAGCTATTATAATTTTACGTCTTTCTTATCTACAGTTTTAAATATTGAAATAGAAATATTTCTGATAGTACTTAAAACAAAAGACGATATGGAGTTCTGTTTATACTTATAACATAAGAGAAAGGTGATTAAATTGCCACTTGAGACTTTATACTTCCACCCCATTTCTTTGATGGGATATTTTATTTTGCCCCAATAACTTGAAGAAAAAGACATCACTTCAAAAACATTTATATTTGGTATTTGAGGCATTTAGAACTTTATGTGACATAGTTTAATAATATTTAGATAATTTTCAAAGCCAGATCAATAGGCATTTGAGAGGTTGTTCCATAATGAGAGTTTCCTGTGGGTACAACACTACAAAACTCAAAAACTTGAGTTCTACTCCAGGATGGTGTCAATAACCTGCGTGATCCTGGGTTAGTTATTTAAGCAATGGCAATCTCGGTCTATCTTTAAAACAAGGAAGCTGAACTAATCATCAGCCTGGGACACCATGAAATAATACATAAAATGTCAATCACTATGCCAATAATATTTATTATTTATCAATATTGTTACCTATAGTCTTTATAAGTTTTAAGATTCTAATGTAAATTGGAATAGCAAATTTGGAAAATAGTATTGAGGTTCCTCAAAAATTAAGAATAGAACTACCTTATGAAAAATAGTATTGAGATTCCTCAAAAATTAAGAATAGAACTACCTTATGACACAGCAATTCTACTTCTGGTTATCTACCCAAAAAATTTGAAAACCCTTATTTGTAAAGATATATGTACTGCTGTGTTCATTGTAGCATTGTTCACAATTGCCAAGACATGGAAACAACCTTCAGCTGATAACCGGATAAAGAACATGTGTACATAAATATAATGGAATACTACTCAGCCATAAAAAAAGATGAAATATCACCATTTGTGCCAACATGGATGGATCTTGAGAGCATCATGCTAAGAAAAATAAGTCAAATCGAAAAGGACAAGAACCGTACAATTTTCCTCATTTGTGGGATATAAAACCAAAAACAACAAATAAACAGAAAAGGTCATAGATGAAGACAGAATGGTGGTAACCAGAGGGGAAGGGGGTGGAGGGAGGATGACGAGGGTAAAGAGGTTCAAATATATGGTGACAGAGGGAGACCAGACCTTGGGTGGTGAGCACATAAGTATACAGGTGTTTTATTAGGTTGGTGCAAAAGTAATTGTGGTTTAAAGGGTTTAAATTGCAAAAACCGCAATTACTTTTGTACAAACTTAATATAAATTTGTACAATGGGAACTTATATGTTACTAACCAATGTTACCCCAAGAAATTTAATTTAAAGCAAAACAAAACAAAAAAAGCAGACATAGTGATAATCACCGCCAGCCACCAGACCCAAACCACTGAAGATCAAATCAAGTATTCCTTTGATAAAACGGCATGCCTTTATACATATTATTCAATTGAGAGATTCCTTGTTTTTCACTCATTGACAGCTGGTTCAGCAGAAAGGCTGGCAGATGCTTGGGTCATGCAGCCAAATCTCATAAAGCGTAGTGGGCCTCAGGCGATGTAGAGGTGATAACTAAGGATTAAGAAAGAAGTTATCACTTCTAACAAACATAAATTTGATGGTGTGTCTGACACATTTAGGCAAAGTATGTTTCAGGCTTCTTTATATGTTTTGTATGTATTTTATGGACAGAAATCTTATTTCTATCAGAAAATCTTAAGCAGGATGGTATGTTAATCAGTACTCTGAAGACAAGTACTACAAAACACAGGCTAAACCTCTACATGCCCCCTTAACATGCCCCTGCCCCAATAACGGCCACTAAACTGACTTCTAACAGCACAGAAAGATTTTGCCTGTTTTTGTATTTTATTTAAGTGGAATAACATAATGTGTGTTATTTGGTGAGAAATAAAGATTCCAGAATTTTGCTGTACTGCTCTTTAAAGAAATTTGTAAATTTTGAGTCCCTAAATATGAAATTGTATTCCATAGACTAGTAACATGAAATGTATTTTATTATATTCTAGTTAGGTATATAACAATGTTCATTCAATACTTAATTATTCAGAATGCCTTAGTCACAAATCATGATTTAATAATAACATGGTTTACTCTGTATCTCTTTCTGTCTCTCTTTCTATCTCTCTCTGTCCCTCTTTTCTACACACACACACACACACACACACACACACACACACACACGGTACATAAATATCCCCCCCCACCCCCAGGTCTATAATATTCTATTAGGTACATCCTATGAGTCAGTGACAGTCTATATTTAGGAAGTTCTCTGAGTTTTATGATAAACCAGTTTCTACAAATGTTGACATATATAGTAAAATATACATTAAACAATTTAAAGAAATTTTAACTTTTCTTAATTTATGGAGTTTCCTTCCTTCTATATTTCTCAGTTTATACTAGTGTCACATTATACATAGCTCTTACTTTCAGTTTTCTTATTTAGTCAATAAATCCATATCATGTACAGACCATGTTTAGACTATAAAGTTATTCTCTCATAAGGATTCCTTCCAAACTGTTTTTATTCATTTAACATGCCATATGATGGAGATATTTTCGCCTTTAAAAAGCTCAATTAAAATCTCATCTGGAAATGAGACTGTTCATGAATCATCTTTGTACTTCTATGCTAATTACAAAACTAAATGTTTTAAGTCATGCTTATAACACAGAGCTATTTCCCAATTAGAAAATTCACTAAGCTTATCTGCTAGATGTTAAATTTAAACATATTTGCAAAATGCAAATACAATTTTATTTATGAAGGGTTTCTAATATTCTATCATCATGTTATGGACATTTGCCTAACAACATTTGAATTAAGCTCAGTGTCTAAATGACTCTTGCGAGTATAAGCCATTGGTCAACATTTCCAGATCATTAAGGAGCCATTCTCGTCCAGTGTCTATGGTATGAAATAACAGGAAGTTTTGTCTACTTGCCATGGTGCCAAAAATTCTCCAATTTGGTATTCATCTCCTAAGAATGGCTGTAGGAGTTCACCAGTAATAAAATACTTTCAGAGGAGAAAGCTACAATCAGTGTACTGGGGCTTGCCTTGTGCCTCTCCAAACGCCAGTTAGTAATGAGACTGGGGGCCGGGGAGTGCAGAAAACTGTGCTCTCAATTACTTACAGCTGGTGGACATAATTTGAGTCCATGCGTTAGTGTGAATTTAGGCACAAGTCTGCACGTGAAATGCACAAGTGAGTAGCAACACATTACAAAGGGATTGGTGGGTTAGTTATGCCTGGGAAACTCAATTCCTTAATGACAAGAGTCAGGTCCCTTGACCCCAAAGGAGGTAACTTATAATGCCATCATCCTGGGTGCCCGGATGGAACCCACCCCGTCTCTGACTGCCACTGCAACCACTGAATGCCTGCAATAAAACTGCTCCTCTTCCCTATAGCACACAGTGCAAGCCGGGTGTCCTTGGTAATCCATGGACGGCTGCAATGTTTACTCCTCATCTGCACGCAGTACGCACTGTGCCCGACCTGGAGGAACTGTGATCTTGTAAATCTGCTTTTTCTGGGCTAGTCTTCCTCCCCTCTCCCTTGTTCTCAATGGGTCTAAGGAAAATGAGATTGGTATTAAAGGCAACTTTTATATTTATATCTTGTGAGTCTGCATTATCTGGGTAAAAACCCACTCTTTTAGAGAAAAATCAAAGACCCTGAATCTGGTTCTAATTCTTCACCCAAAGGATTAGTGTTTAATCAATTTAGGAACCAAATAATCCAGGAATCATTTAGCTCAAATTATTTTCTCTGATTTTCCATCAGTGAACAGTGTACAAAGTGATTGTGACCAAGCGGGTATGATGAGCTGAAAAAGGGAGAACAGAACGAAAGGTCCAAACTGGCATATCCTCCCATGGAAAACAGTCTGAGGAAGGCACTGCCTTTAACTCTGGATGACAAAGAAGGCCGTGTGAGGATACTAGCAGGCATGTGTTCAGATAGTTTTGAGCATTTACTACATACCACCGTTCCATTCGGAAAAATCCAGAAATCAAAGAAAGAATCTGATTTCAAGGAGCTCAAGGTGCAGTGTGGGTGAGAGATGTAAATGAACAATGAAAATATTGCCTCACTGTTGTATGCCTGGGGATCAGAAGAGGAAAGTGGGGGGTACAAAGCCACTGAATAGAGCAACGAAGGCAGATCTGGGCGAGTTATTGTCAGAGTTTTTAAAAATTGCCAATTGAGACATTTTGAATGAGGGAGGAAACATATGCTAAGGCCTAAGAGCTGAGTATGGCAGGTTTAAATGGTTAGGAATGGCCAAAGCATAAGGGTATGCCTGTGTGTGTCTGTGTTTAAGCTAGGACATGAAATGAAACAGGAAATTAAGGTATGTTTCAAGACAGGTATTAGGCAACTTTTTTTTTTTTTTAGATATGACACCTAAAATACAAGCAATCAAAGAAACATAGATAAGTTGGAATTCTTCAAAATTAAACATTTTTGCATGTCAAAGGACACTACAAAGAAAGGGAAAAGGCAATCCACAGAATGGGAAAAAATATTTGCAAGTTGTGTAAGGCTCTAGTATTCACAATATATAAGGAACTCTTAAAACTCAAAAAGAAAAATAACCCAATTAAAATGTGGGCAACTACCAAATTGAAATATTGGCTAGTATGTTTAGAAATTAGGGCTGTCATACATTGCTGATGAGAATGTCAAAGTTGCTGTGGAAATCAGTTTTGACAGTTACTCCAAAACTCAGGCATAGTGTTACTATGTGACCTAGCAATTCTACTTCTGGGCATGTATAGCAGAGTACTGAAAACATATATTCACACAAATACTTATACACGGAAGTTCACAGAAGCACTCTCATACTAGCCAAAAAGTGGAAGCAACTCAAATGTCCATCAACTGATAAACGGATAAACAAAATGTGGTATACTCATGCAATGGAACACTATCCAGCCATAAGAAGGAATGAAGCTGTGACGCAGGCTACAACATGGATGAACCTTGAAAACATTATGCTAACTAAAAGAATACAGACAGAAAAGGTCATATTGTATACGACCCCATCTACAAAAATGTCCAGAATAGGCAAATTCATAGAGACTAAAAGTAAATTACGGTTGCCAGGGGCTGGGAGAGGGAGGTGTGGGAAATGATTGCTAATGGGGATGGAGGTTATTTTGGAGGTGATGCAAATATTTTGGAATTAGATAGTAGTGATGGTTGTACAGGTTTTTGAATATATTAAGAGTCACTGATTTGTACACTGTAAGTGTGAATTTATGGTCTGTGTGTACTATTGTATCTCAATTTTTAAAAAACAATTTAATGAGTCAAAGACACAACAATTTAATGAGGGAGCTGGTGCCAGAACTCAGACCTGCGAATTCCATCTAGGTTCTCACTGTAGTAGCATATTGTACTTCTCATTTTTGGAGGCTCATATACAAATCTTAACCTCTTGAAATGTCAACAAATGTATTTCAGAATTGTTTCTTTCTTATTTCTTGGAATACAGAAAACATGTTATGAAAAATTATACAAGTCCTCATAACTCCAGCAGCCAGCAAAGGAAATGCAAACTCTACAGACATAATATTAAGCCTAAGTCTCAATTATAAGGTGCAAGTCTCTAAAACCCAATTTTTTCTTAGCTTTTCCTATGATCAGACCTCATCCTAAAAATTCCATTCCATTTCCTACTAACAAGTTACTTAGGCATCAGTAAAAATCTAATTTGTTATGACAAGCACTGTGAGTTTCTTAAATATACATGACAAATTCTTAAGTGTCAGCTTTTCTCCCATATTTTAAAAAGTGAAGATCTAACCTGAAGAAGATCCAACTAGACGGAGAAATACGGCAAAGACAGATTCTTAAAACAGTAACAGCCCCAATTTTGAAGCTGTTAATTTCTCAGTTTAGTCTAAATTTGCCCTTGATCTCCTCTCATATTTGCCTCCAAATTCCTAAGCACGTGACTTGATTTCATAAATTCACAAATCCAAAAAATGTTATCACTTATTTTGTGGAAAAAAAAACAAAAAAAACTAGTGTGCGATTTTTTGAAATATCTAATAGTAAATCAAGCTTGAGTTGAAACAGACAAGTTGGTCAGAGTAAACTGAGAAGAGCTATGAAAATCATAGCACAACCCAAATAACCTATTATGCAACTCTTGACACCCATGTCCCTAGGGTGACGCAGTTTCTTCCAGAGAGGCTTCTACATCATCCCCCCATGAGGCTGAATCAAAAGCAAACACATGAGAAAGACACTTCTATTTCAAGGAATGAACAATTATTCCATTCAACATTACATCTTAAGTCTTCAACTAAGTGCAAGGGAGCACTGTAAATACAAGTAAGATATAATTACTAACCTTAAACCGATCGGTCTAGTGGGGGAAAGAGAAGAAGCAGAATGTATAAAGGTCAAGAAGTATAAAATAGGTTGGCAGTTCAGGAACCAAGAAGTCTGCTACGGCTAAATCATAGGGCAGATAACTGGAGAGTGGCCAGGATGGAGCGAGGGAGGGAGATAGAGTTCAGAGTGTAGCCAGCATTGATTAAGAATTAACTATATGCCAGCTGCTGTGGTAAATGTATCACGTACATTTTTGTTTTCACCTTTAGTCCTTAAAAAGAGTCTATACGGCAGATCCTTATTTTGACCACCTATTACAAATGAGAACGCTTAGATAGAGAAGGTAAATAAACTAATACCTATGCTACCCAGCAGATAAGAAGGAGAACTGTGTTTTTATTGCAGCTTCCAGATTCCAGGTCCTAAGTCTACCACAAAGGGTCACATGTACAAATACAAGCATTTGCATTTTCCTTGTAGATGAGAAGGTATCACTGAAGAGTATTGCACAGACAAGTAGCACAATTAGCTTGACCCCAAAGAATGATGAACCTGACCCCAAAATTGAGCGTGGAATAAAGGGAACAGATGGCACAGCAGGCACAGCAGATCACTAAGGACCAATGCAGTAATCCAGGTTGGAGACGATGGAGTCATGAATTTGGGCAACAGAAATGAAAGGGTCAATGATTCTATCAAATATTAATTCAAACAGAGATATTTAAATTTCTACATCATGACTATGGAATGAGAAATATACTTCTGATAATCCCTAACATACGTACATCAAATGTCCTGTTTTAAAAACATGGTAGGTGATGCGGAATCCTCTTACGGTACTATTCCTGCTCAGGGAGGTCTTCTTTTTTCCTATTACTTCATTTTTTTATCTTTTATTCTTGGCTGTAACACAAAATTGTCACCCTTTCTATAGCTGAATCTCAGAAACAGGCTGACTGGCACTGAACTTTAACATAACCCCCACAGATAGCTTCTAGCACTGTTGTGCTTATGTTCTACCATGGCCTTCTGGACAGGTATGCCTCCTTTGCTTATTAAATTTGTTTTTAATTTATAAAGTGGGATTTTTTTTTTAATTTAAAAGAGAATTTTCCAGGATAGGAATAAAAGCAATAATAAACACATTATCATAATCTTCCTCTTTATTGTTATGAAACTAATCTACAAACATCAGTGCATCTTATACCTCCCAAATTCAAAAGGACTCCGAAATACTCATATCAGGGCACTGTCTTACGATGCACAGAGCAACAAAAGACTACCATCTTTGAAGTACAACTTGCATCCTGATTATTTAGCACTTGAAAGAATGCTAGAAGACCAAACACATTATACATTTTTCTTTGATTTGGTTGGTTTATATTTCTCTAGGAGTTATGAATAGGCAGCATCATTAACTGAGGAGATAGCCACTCGAATGGAGGGAAGAACACGTGCCTACTTTTTGAGAATAGTTGTATGTGATCTGAGATTTAGAACATCACTTTGAGGAACTTTTACAATGTAAGTAACTAACCTGAGGAACTGTTAGTAGAGAGACCTGCTATTTGCACCCCCTGACTGACACTTGGCATCCAAAGGAGCTGCATTAGACACGGGAATGTATTACTGATCATGCGAAGCCCTTGATCCACAGTGTTTGAAGCAACCCACGTCCTTTAAGCCTTCCGGTTCCCATTCTGATTAAGCTAATTTGAACTGAATTTGTGCCACTGCAGCTGAGACAGTCCTGGTTACCAATGGAAGAACAACAATAAGTTAGTTTCTTCTTTTTGAAAACACATAATAATAGAATACTGGTTAAAAAAGGGTACAGTATGTAGTGAAATAAGTTTATGTTTTGCTTATCAGTAGATTAATTGGAATTATGAATTATTCATAATTCTTTTGGCGCTGAATGACCAACTTTTAGAGAATCCTGCTGTACAAAGTAAAAATGTATTCTTTTTGGAAGAAACATTTATAAAGAAAGCCAATGATAAAATCATTGATAAATGATAAATCAAAAGAGACTTGCTCAAAAGTATACAATCACAGGAATCTAAAGATTTCAACAACATTTAAAACAATGTGGACAGCGGTATTTAGCAAGGCACATTTTCAATTGAGGACAATGGAAAAACATGAGTGAATATACTTCATGAATTATGCATTGTATCAGAACCTAATTTGGTAAGCATTCTGACCTCTGCTATTTTTGTGCTGGTCTCTGTTATACTTCCAATTAATCCGAAAAGAAATTAGCATAGTAGATAATAAATAATGTTATAATTAAAGTCAGAAATCTGACAAACCCTTATAGTAATTTAACATTTAAAAGTGTGAAATTAGTTTTGAAATTAAAATGAAATCAAAGAGTAGGAGCAAGAAGTAACTTCTCTCTGGTTCAAGCTATCATTTTTAAAAAGATATAAAATTGTTCTTTATATTTTTATTCTCCACACAGTAGTTCAAATATGAGTGAACTAAACATAAGATAAAATTATAGCGAGCAATGAGTTAATAATGTAGACTCTGCATTCAAACTGAATCTAGAACATAAAAGAGTCTGGCGGCTAGAGACAGGTGAAAACTTTTATAGGACACCTTCTTCTTGAAATTACAGGCAAGTATTTTCATCATAGATGTGAAATTAAAATGTTTATATATGTATGTGTGTGAATTTTCCTAAAAGTTAAAATGATCGAATGATTTCTCTCATGAAGGAAGTAGTAATTATATCTCAATTACAAGTTAATTCCATTTACAAAATATGCACTATTGCATAAATATGCACTAAGCAAATAAATTAATAAAAAGGCACCATCTCCTATAAAGGTGAACAAAGCTTTCAAGATGGCCCTCAACACTTGCCCACTACCTTTCGGACTTGACTCCCTATTGCTTTCCTCTGCTCACCCAGCGCCAGCAAGCTGGGCTTTTCAGTGCTGCTCAAATGTTCCAGGCATGCTCTCGCCTGCACAGATGTTCCCTCCGCCTGGAATGTTCTTTCACCTGATATTCACATGGCTCACACCTCATCCTTTGAGATTTTGTTCAAGTGCAATTTTCAAGAAGGCCTCCCTTGACCACTGTATTCTAAACTGCCTTGCAGGGTCTCTCAGCTCCCCTCACCATGCTCTACGTCATTTGCTTTCTTTTTATCACCTTTTAACAAACCACACAGTTTAATTTTTGTTGTATTTTTGTCTATTCTCCATCTCCTCCTCTTCCTCCTTCTCCTCCTTCATTTCTATTATGTTTTGTGTCTCTGTTCCCACAACAATGGGCAGGAATCTGTGTCTGTTTTTCCCAAGCACTTAGAGAAGGAGGTTGTAGGCATTCAAAAGATATTTATTGAATGACTAATTGAAAGGTTGAATGTGACAATTTGGAACAAAAATAAATACCCTATAGAGCCTCCTAGTTTCTAATATCAACTTATAATCATCAAAATGTAATTTAATTAGCAACATTGAGAATTGTGTATAAGAGGAAAACTATAAGTAATTTGGGCCCAGACAATACACCCTGGCCCAGAGGATGGCAGAAATGCATCCCAGTGTATTTATTTGGAGTTGCTTTTCTCTTATAGGCCTAGTAAGTCAAAGAGGAGGGGAGAAAGATAATTTCTGTGACCTAATAACCTAGACAATGACTCCAAGACTCACATTTTCAATAATATGATAGATTGATCTAATGTGCATTTCCCAATTCCTACTACAAACACACAGAAGTGATGGATAAAATATAACAACAAATTGAGCTTGGAAGAAAAAAGGAAAATCCAAAAATGAATACAAAACAGACAGAATGGTAGCCTCAAGAGCTACGGATGGGAAACAAGCACAGGCATAGCCTCTAGAAATGTAGTGGCAGGTATTTACATCCATAATAGCATAAGGGGTGTGGCAGGAAGCTGGAATAGAGGCACCTTCAAAAAAGCCAGAATTCCCAGTGTATTACCCCTCAGTGGGAGAATTATATACTCTACAAAAGGGACAAAAAGCTTGTTTCTGTTCAAAGTTCTAAATTGAGTAGGGGGAAGAAAGGTTGATATGGAGGGAAATAGTTTTTCTGATGAAAAACAGAAACCCCACTTTGTCCCCTTGAGGGTGCAAAAACCAAATTACACTGACTGCAGAGTTCAGAAATATTGAAGTTGAGAAATAAAGAAAAGGGGCTAGAAGATGATGGAAAACTGCTTTTTAAAATACTCTTGTTTCAGATTTTCCAAAAATAAAACAGTTGTTTGCTCAGAAAGAGAAATTTTTAATCTCAAAAGAGAAGATTATTTAGATGGAAATATAAATAGTAGAAATGTGTTACACAGAAGAAACCCTAGAAATAATGATGACCCTTATGGAAAAGATTAAAGTGGAGAATATGTGCGGTAGGGAGGGATTGAAAGATCTCTGGCTTAGGTTAAAATAAAATTTTCTAATAAGAAGCAAAAATCAACCGGTAACTTTATTCTTTTTTTTTTTATCTTCATTGAATAGAGAATGAACCTGTTTGTCTTTCAAGAGGAAGAATTTAGGTTAGAAAACAAAACCCACTTTTTTTTCAATATATTTTCCTTCTTACCCTTTTTGTCTTACTGAAATTATGCTACAGGCAATGCTGACATTTTCACATCCATGTAAACACAAGAAAATTTGTCTAACCAGAGTATCCCAACACTCATCCTATATAATACTCTAGACCAAGCTGAAACAATATCATTTAGGTTTTTCATGTGTTAAAAATAATTTTAATAAATAGTCCATTTTCAAAACTGCTTAAGAATTTTTAAAAGCAATCTCTTATTAATTAATAGAATTCTCCATTTGTAATCACAGATTTAAAATTCCAAAGGATTTTATTATCCAATCCTCTCTTTAATCAGATCAGAAACACAAATTCTAGAAAGTTCCATGCCCATGATCAATCACACAATAGTCGGGAAACTAACCTGGGACTTACACAATTATATCACAAGGCATTAAAGCAAAGTAAAATTAAGTAACTTGAAAGAACAATTTGCTTTGTGGGTACAATGTCAAAAGAATGGAATCACTATGCCTAATTCATCTATTTTGCCTATACATACTATAACTCAGTTTTTTGTTTAGTTGTTATTTTATTTGTCGTTGTTTTATTTTTGCATTTTAGCCACATTCATTAATTGATTTACTTGAAAATAAATTCATTGAGTTCTTACTGTAGTTCTGGCTTTGTGCTGGACACTGATGAACCCCCCCCCAAAAAAAAAAGAAAAAAAAAAGGAGGATAAAGTTCTGTTAGTGCTTTGTGTTTTCTCTGGCCTAACATACACTTATTGGTTATGATCTTGTCTAAAATTGCCACGTAACCACCTATTTTCACGTCATTTTGAGCTTCTAAAAACTAGCCTCAATTAAATGTTGCTTCTAGGTTTATGTCATACACATACCATGTGGCAGGTTCTGCTCTAGGTGCTGGCGACACACCTGTGAAGGAGATAAACTCCTGGCCCTCATGGAAATTGCATTATAGAGCAGTGGTTCACAAACCTGGCTGCAAATTGGTGTAATCTGGAAAGCTTTAAAAACCTGATTCCGGTTATACCCACAGATATTCTGATTTAATTGGTCTGGGGACTGGCCCAGCCATCAGGAGTTTTAACAGCTTCTCAGGTGATTCTAATGTATACCTAAGGGTGGGGACTTCTGGTCTAGTACATTCACTTGCATAATCTTTGACTTTAGTTTCACTTGATTTCTTATTGTCCATAATTGTAAGTATAACAACTTCTGAATCCTGTGAGTCCTTGTAGAGAATTATCGAGCCTGAGGGTGGTCTTGGAGACCCCCAATACACCACCCAGTTTCTAAGACCATGGTCAAGTCTTACTAACTTGGAAGCTTTTCCTCATCCACCCCTCTTTGCTTTACCCCTTCTTTGCCACTAAATTGCATATTGTCTTATCCTTTCCTATGGTTCATTGATTTTTTTCACTTAATAAAATCTTACTGTCCCAACCAGATAATTACAGAACTCTCGTGAATAACATACATCCAATGCTAAGCCCATTTCAAACATCCAATAACAAATCTGTTATATTAAATTAAATTATTGGCAACTTTAATAAAACGTTAATCAAATACTTTTAGACTTTGCAATTCAAAGAAGATGGTTATACTGAAAATATTTAATTTGTTTGTATGCTACACTGAAAAACAAGTATGAAAAGTAATGATAGGTTCCCCCCCCCCAACTAGCTACCCCTACTGGTAAGTGAATAATACATTATGGTCATGTCATTAGCAGAATATTTTTTTCTCTCCCTTCCATTTAATTGTTCACACATGCAATGAACTATTTGAATATACTAATAAAGTTTCATGGTAAGTTGGTAAAAAAGAGATCGACTCAGAGTCCAAAAATATATTTATATGAAGCAAGCACTATTCCACCAGTTCTTTGCAAAGGGCACTCAAATCTCTGTTTTCATTTTATCATTTACTATCCATTTAAATATATTTCAGGTGCTTTTTAAATCATAAAAATATTACAAATACGCTCTCACTGAAAAGGATCATAAAGATAATCGAGCTCACTGAGGAAATGGAAGCTCAGAAAAGTTGAGTGATTTGGTCCGACATAGAACAATTTAACGAGGGAGCCGATAACAGAACTAAGGTCTCCCATTTTCCATCTATGTTCTAACTGCAGTAGCATATTGTACCTTTCAACTCTGCAGGCTCATATACAAATCTTGAAATTGTGCAAACATATTGCAGAAATGTTTCTTTTTTATTTTTTGATATTAAAAAAAATGTTACTGGAAAATGCACAAGTAATTCCAGCAGCCAACAATGTACTTCCCAAATATTTCTGGTAGTAAAATGCTCCCCAAATATTTCTGGGCAACAGAGACCAAAGGGATGGTTATCAGAGAGGAGGGGATGGAAGGATGGGTAATAAAGGTGATGGGGAATACAGTCAATAATGTTGTGATAAATTTGCATGGTGACAGGTGATTACTAGAGTCAGTGCAATGATCACATTGTAAGGTATAAAAATGTCAAATCATATTATTGTGCACCGGAAACTAATATAAGTAATATATATTGCATATGAACTATATTTAAATTTTTAAAAAAAGAAAGGTGTGCCCATCGCTTGGTTGGGTTGACTGGTTGCTGCCCTGTGGCTTCTGCTTTTTCTTTTCTCTTCTGCCACAGCCCCCTCTAGTGGGTAATGCCTGGTCCACATGCTGGATACTGATCCCAGATACCTACATGACTTGCAGTCACCCACAGCACTTTCACTGGGTGCCATTTTCAGTTTGACTTAGGCTTGCTGGTACCCCTGGATGTAGCCACTGTGCTGGGTTCTTCTGCCAGTTCTGGGGGGTACTGCTGTTTCATATCAGACACCATGGCTATCACTTGCCAGACACTGAAATCTCCCTTTAGGTAGACTGGAGATATACTGAGTCCCTCAAATGCAAGAATTTATGCGATAGAGAAAAACCGAAGTATATGACACCATTTCTTACGTATTATTACCTCAAACAGTCTTAGATAGAGCCCTTCTTCTCCCTGGAACTCAAATGTTAATGAATGAGAAGATCTAAAAGTAAAGATACCAGGCTATTCATTCCAGCAAAACTACTCCAGGCTTTCTCCTGAGTCAAACTGTTAGTAACAGGGTTATGTCTTTTCCCTAGAAAGTCCCCCAGTTTCTCATCCAAATGGAATTCACAACAGTGGTTGTCATTTTCCAATCAACACACTAAGGGGACATTCTTCCATTGGTACAACTGGTTTCCCTTGGGAATGCTTCCTGGACGGGGGGAAATGGAGGGAGACATGCGCCAGGTAAGTTGAATTTTTTACAGAAGATGTGATCAAAAGATGGTACATTCCCACCAAATATTATAATTATTAGCGATCACAGTCAAAATATTCATTCAAACCTGTAACAGCCCTAAAGATTCCAAAGCAAATAACTATATATTTGGTATCTCAGGGTCTAAAAGATCAGTCACATTGATGATGACTGCTGGCTGTATATATGTCTCTTTTATAATTTCATTTTATAAGCAACAAAAATAAATTGGAAGAGATAACATTATCTAAATGTACTCTTCTACAGACCTTCATATACAAATGCTTTCACCTTTAAAGACAATTTTATCTTCTAGCAAACAATAAAAATGATATAATTATATAATACCATTTAATCAAATAATCTGTATATTTGCATACAAATATAAATGTAAAACATATGTTACAGTTTTCTCTATATGGACATCTTCCTAAAACATTCAGATTCAAGTGAAAAATATCAATCAAGAAAAATAAATACAATTGGCAAACTTCAGGTTGACTCAAGAGTTGATTTGCATTAATAACGGCAGTGATAATGGATAACATTTACAAAGCATACGCTTTATTCTTTTTCTACAACATATACTGTTCTTTAACATAGCGATGTTTTGTTATTGTTCAGTTTTTACTTAGTTGAGAAATGAAGCTAAAAGTTGTACAAAAAAGTGTCACAACAAATATATTTTCCAATTAATAATCTAGTCTTCTCAACAAAATGTTAATATGAAGTTTTTCCAACATCAAATACTGTAGATATTTGGTAGTTCCCAATCAAAGAGGTGTTTATTTCACAACTATAGCATAAATCATCATTCCAGAAAATAGACCTTTATCAAGAGAACTAAAAGCAACTTCTAACATCAGTTCAAATGAACTTTGAAGTAGAATCTGGGGTCTGTGACTTTGGTTTGGTTGGAAAGGCTGAATGTGAAGGAAAGGCTACACTTTTTCCTTTCTACCTCACTCTTACTTCTCACTGCTCACCTAATATCCTTCCAAAATAGTCTTAACACCATCTAGAAATTGGTGTAAAGGTTCATCTTTCTATTTAGTAACATCTAGGGTTGCTTGGTCTGTCTGTTCCTTTTACCCCCACCCACTCCAACCTCAATCTGCACCTCCAACTTCTGCTTCTTACCTCTTCCTGCCACACCTTGAACCACATACTATTTCCAGTCACACAACTGCTCTCGGAGGACGCTTCTCACCATAAAGACTCCATTTCTTTAACTGTAGCAAGAGAAACAAGCAAGGGCAAATCATGTGGGCCTGCTGGGAAAAGAAAGGAGATTGGATTTAATTCCTAAGTGCAGTCGGTCGCCACTGAAGGTGTTTGAAGAGGTGAGGACCTAATTTGATGTATACTTTAAAATGAATCAACACAGATGAATCTCAAAAACATAATGTTGAAAAATGAAGCAAGTCAGAGAAGAATGAATAACTCCAAAACAAAGAGTACTAATTTATCTACTATTTAGGAATACAATTTTATTTTTTAAAATGAAATAAAAAGCAAAGAAATGATTAACACGAAGAGAAGAGAAGAGAAGAGAAGAGAAAAGAAAAGAAAAGAAAAGAAAAGAAAAGAAAAGAAAAGAAAAGAAAAGAAAAGAAAAGAAAAGAAACAGCTGCAGTCATTTACCCTTAGGCAGCATTCTGGAGGAATAAGGGTATTTGAGAGAATAACTCCCTGAAGATAAATGGGTTGGGTTCCTCAGTAGCTTTGGGCAGGAGGAAGAAAGGCGAATATGAATATGCTGTAAAAAAAAATCAAACTAACTACCAAAGTCATTGTATTTTTCTTTGAAAGATGAATTGTCAACACAAAACATTTAATATAAGAAAAATATATTTAAAGCCATTGGCTCTTTGATCAATAAGTAAAAATTTTCACAAAGCTCTGTTTTCGTAAATTGTGATTCCAAAGTCCATTTTGCCTAAAAAAGATTGCTTTCAACATATAATTTGTAGAGGGAAAATGAATCTTAGATTTGAAGAAAGTTTGTGCTTATCACATGAAGTACTATACATTTATGTTACTAAGTCTTATGCATATTAAGCAACATGTTCAGCTGTCAAAAGCTGTAAAAAAGTAGTAACTGTTGTCAAGAATGACAGAGAAAGAAAAAGACAAAGGAGAGAGCGAGAAGGAGAATGAAAATTACAAACGTAGAGTGATTTCATACCTGTGACCAAGAGATTACTTGTAGAAAGAAGTATACACTGAGAAATTCTTAGCTGATAAAATGCTACCTATTTTGTCCTACACCCTAAATGGAAGGACATATCCAATGAGCATCATTGTAAACAAGGCAGTGGAGTTATGGGACAAGTTGAAATGTTAAATGTAAGTTTTCTTAATCATTCCACTTCTCCCCTTCTAAAGAAGAATTTGGCTATCTTGTCTTTGTGGGCTAAACAGAGGTAAATTAGAGAAACAAATATTTAAAGAAACCAAAATCTATGGCAAGGAGATCCTTAAGGCAGAAGTGGGCACTGAGAAAAGAAAATGTCTGTGAGGACATTGGGGGAAAGAAAGTGGGATACAGTGAAATGGAAAGTCCCAGAACATTATGAAGAGAGATGTGAACACGTAAGTACAACTTCAGAGAGAGGATTTTATGTGATGTGTGATGTGACTGCATCATTGGATTTTAATAATAGTTAAACTGCTCCATGACCTGCAGCTGGAGAGACTGAAGAGGTATTTCCTGAAAAGTGGTACAGACTTACAGAGTGTAATTTCACTCAGTGTCTCAGCCTCATTCCAGACCACAAAAGAACACCTCTCAGACTGCCTTGAACTTAGAAATAGGGAAAAGAACCTTAATCAACCACAGGACCTCCCACCCTCCGCCATCTAAACTTCAAAGAAGACAAGAAATACTGCTGATCAACAACTATTCCTAATCAAAAAAAGTTTTGTTGATTTTCAAATTGGGCTCACCAGCCTATTAAATGCCCACAGTATAAAAAAAAAATAAAGGATCACCTTTATTCCCCCTGCCCAAAGCTACTGAAGAACCCATTTATCTTCGGGGAGTTATTCTCTCAAATACTCGTTTTCCCCCAGAATGCTGCCTAAGGGGAAATGGCTGCAGCTGTTTCTTAATGTAATTTTTGTCAGGAAGATAAGTTTCCTCATTGGAGGAGTAAATGGAAGAAGAAAAGGCTTCTTCAAACTGTCATATTTCACAAGAAAAAGGCCTTTTAAAATTCCCTGGGAGTGTGATTTTTCCTCACAGACTAAAAGAGCTTTAATTGCCCTATTTCAAGATGGGCAAGATAGGCCTTGTTTCTTCAGCCCAAACAGAGACAAAAATTTAGTTCTCTGAAAGTCGACTCCTCTTCTATTAAATCGCTTTCCTTCTGGATATAAAGTTGGCTAATCACCAGTCTGAAAATGTGCTACCTTTGGTGGAATGTGATTTTCTTTAGTCGAAGGAAAATCATTTTTCAGCGTGTCCTTCTGGCTCCTTGGCAAAGGGGTAGTTAGCCTGCTCTTTTATCTTTTTCTCTGGCTCCATTTAAGTGCTATCAGCTAGCTACATGGAAGGCTTCTGGATAGAAACCAACCCTAAATTACTTCCGCTAGAAGATCTCATGTAAGTAAGAACCTGTAAAGCACTCAGTTTAAAGAGAATGGTATGATATACTGTAGCTAGTGCAATAGTTTTGTAAGGAATCTTTAGGAAGCCTACAGGTTGGGATTAAGGCGATGCTAGAACATGGCAGCAATGTAAATTACCTTGGGAATATACAGGCGAGTAGAAATATCAACTATTTAAATAGTCCATCCACTAAAACACTAAGATTATTTAAATAGTCCATCCACTAAAACACTAAGATTATTTAAATAGTCCATCCACTAAAACACTAAGATTATTTAAATAGTCCATCCACTAAAACACTAAGATTAATATATTCATATAAAAGGGAAGATATTTTGGGTATTTTCTTCCTCGTGTATTAAAATGGCTGTTGACAATTGTAGATAGACCTATGATTTAGCTCAATTACTTACCTCTTTCACCATGTCAGGCTCTGGTGATAAAAATATAAATACCTATATTGTTCCTGCTATCCAAAAGAATAATGAAAATAACAGAAAAGCAAGTATCCTATAATATTAGTGTAATACATGCCATACTTGTGATGTAAATAAAGGACTGAAGGAATGCAGATGAGGAAGTAAATAATTTGGCCAGGAGATAGAAGAGAGAAGGATGCAAAAGCCTTCACTTGAGGGGAAATTTGAGCTGGGCTTGGAGAATAATCAGAATTTGCTAGACAAGAAAGTGATGAGAGAGGTATTTCAAAGACAGTGAAAGTCTGTAACACTTTGAGAAAAGGCAGACAGGCTGATGAGCATAGGAAGCAGGGAGAAAGGGTAAGAGAAGATGCTAACAAGATGGGTTTTTTTGTAAGTCCTGAACACCACACACACAAAAATTAAAGCTTTCTTTGAGGCTTTGAGGAGATGTTAAAGATTTCTGATCAAGGAAGAACCATCAAATAAAACAATTGGCCAGAATGATTACCATGAATTACTTTGTCATTCAAACTAAACTTGGAACAAATGACATTGCAATAAATATTATATAACATAGCTTTTTAAAAACATTCTCATTTAGTTATATTTTAATCAGTTCTAGGGTGGGGACAGAGGAGAAACCCTAACAGATTACTTTAAACTTTTCGTTTTCTGTGTGTTTACATTCAGGCAACAAAGCAATTGATATTTTTAAAATTTATCAATTTTGTTACCATAATTCTCAAGTCTGGATTTCTGTTTAAGAAGCCTTTGTGTATAAGCATCAGATATATTGCATATTTATAAAGTTTATATAAGAAGGACTGGAGTTTAATAATATAATCATAATTATTTGTCAGAGCTGTTTGGAATATATTAATCTTATCTTCACATTTAATATTATTCTTTACATAACAGGTTTATTTTCTTTGTTAGTCTTTCCTCTGTGACCTCTTTTATGGGCAGAAGATTAGAATCTTGATGTACTTCATTGTGGCTGAATGCAAAAAGAGAAATTTTTCCTAAGTTTTAATTTTTAGAAAAACAATAAAAACTCTCTAATTCCTTTGGCGGGGATTTAGAAAACAAGGAGGGGGTAGAGAAAGTATGAGAGTTCTCCTACTGAAAGATATTCTGAGGCATACTGCTGTGTAAATTAAATCCTATAGCTGCTCAAAACAGGAAATATCCAGAAGCACTGTGTTGTGTAAGGGAAGAGGAGCTCTCATTTTCTTTGACCGACTTGCTCCAATGATGTCCTTGCTAGAAAGTCATCTGGGGGCATGAGCTAAAGGAAAATATACCTTAAGTTTATACTTTATGCAAAATGCATTACTATGATCAATAATTTAAATGAGATCTTACAATAGTCATTTGCACAAAAATTTCTTTACACACACACATATACAATATATAATATAAATATAAAATCAGTCGTATTACACAAACTTTAATGTAAAAAAACATTGAGGGTATCTTGCAAACTTGGTCATAAAATTGCAGTTAAAAATGTTACTGTGTGTTTTCAAAGAGAAAATAAACATATCAAATCACCTAGCCTGTTTCACCTAAGTTTTGAAGGGAGAAGTTCAACATTGAATCTTTACAGGGATCCAAATAAAATAAAGAACCAAGGATGTGATTTAACATTATAGGTTCATTTATCTTCCTTTGTAAAAACAAAAAATTACTGTAAGTCAATGGTTATAACCCTCAATGATCAAAAGAGGTAAGAAGATGGCAGATAAATGCAAAACGTAATGAGGTAGGATTGTCCAAAAAGCCCTGCATGTCTTCAGTCTAGATTCTTGCAATAAAGATTGATTACAGCCTTCAAGGCAGAATGAATGTCATTATTCTTCAGATATCCCATCCTAGGAGGCTAAAGTCCTCCCTGGCTATTTTCATTAACCTGTGGTTGTCCGTACCTGGCACAGAGAAAAAGAAGCTTTAAATCATATGCTTCGTAAGTGTACCCTCATATAACCAAAGCAACAGATAGGTTTGCGCTAGGATAAAATCATCCACTATGGGTGCCTATTATTTCTCCAATGGTCAGATTTTCCTTTACACATTCTGTCTGCAATGTCGGGCCACTATAATGATAGAAATGTCCTAGGATTTACTACAGCTTTTTATTTGAAAGAAATTATTATAAATTCACACAAAACATTCAGGACCAACTGCCTCTCTAAATGGTCTATCCCACAGATACCATTTTTAAACGCCTTTGAGAAACAAAGTTTAAAAATAATACAACATACCAAAAAAAGGTTTTTCCAATCTACTCTACATGCTTCTTGTTTTCAATTTGGCTCATTTTTATTTATTCTTTGTGGAATGAAGGGATAGTGTTAAATAAAAGTAGAGATGACCTTCTCTGACAAAGAGAATCAGAAGTTCTTTCTGTACCCATTGTCATGCAGGCTTTTTGAGTCTCAGTTTTCTTTCAATGAAATGCAGAAAATAAGAGTTGCTTATATGATAGATTATAACATTTTGCTATGTTACTCGTTATATTTTCTACTGTATTTCTTTGATTCTCAGGTGCCATTGATTGTAAGTCTTGCTGGTGAATTAATAACAGCTTTTCTGAACATTTCTGAAATGTTAAATGAGTAAAAACATGAGCCTGAGAATCAAGAAACAAGGTTTTTTAAGGCGATTTTCAGCTAGGCTTTAAAGATCTCCAACTATAAATTAGCTTGTCAGGAGAATGTCCGGTTGTAGAAGGTTCCAGATATTTTGTCTTACGTTTTGTTTTTTTTTAAATCAAGTTAATTTCTATGACAAATTAAAACATAAAATATTACTAAGGTTGACATACAATATTATTCTACTTCAGCTTCAGGTGTACAGCGCAGTGGTCAGGCATCTACAATCTATGAGGTGATTCTCCCTGATAAGTCCACTGCCCATCTAGTACCTTACATGACTTTTACAACATTGTTGATTATATTCCCCCTCCTGTATTTCATATCCCCATGACTATATTGTGTCTATAAGATGTCAGAGAGGTAGTAGCTGGGGGAGGGGTGTTATTACTGCGAGGGGTGTAAACATCTATTAAGTTGCTTCGTACACCTGAAATTAATAATAAATAAATAAATAAATAAATAAATAAATAAATAAATAAATAAAATATTACTAAGGTAGGAAAAGGGGGAAGAAAAATACCATTTATTTGCTGCTGGCTGTTTGTCCTGTGCAATGTGTTTTATATAAAGTTCTTTCATTTAAGATTCGTAACAATCCTATGACTACAAATTTATCCATTTATGTTGAAAGAAACTCAGGCTCCAAAGAGGTTAAAAAAAAAAAATTGACCAAAACAGGACATCCAATAAGTGGCAGAATGGTGATTCAAATAGTCTAAAGTCCTTTCCATTATAATGCCTCTTCAAGAAATGCCAACTTGACAAGTTTAGAAAAAACAAACACTCTGCTAAAATGTACTTTCATGTGCTTAAAACAATTTTCTTAGAAATATGTTTTTCATTTTATTTCAAGGATATTTACTCTCTGATCACTAATACTAAAGCCAATGTGATCTGCAGAGATAATTCAGTTAAGATGCCATTATTTTCACATAAATCAGGATATTCTTTCTTTAATGAGATTTAACAACAAATTACTAGCATCTATCCCTGTCTATATTTGCGAGGAGGTAGTTAGCAGCCAGAAGGTAGTTGTGTGAAGCCAGGCAGGGCTGGGTTTGAGTCCTTGCTTCAGTTACCAGGGGTGGAACCCTGGACCACTTACTGAGTTTCTTTAATGTCATCATTTATGAGTTCATGTTTGTAAAGCTCTTAGCTTTGCCTAGCACAAAGGAAGCCCAGCTGATTCATTCCATAAATATTTTAAATGTTACTGAGGTATATGGCATATAAAAGGGAACTCAAAATTTCAACGCATTTAACTTTAGCTTAGGCAGTAAGCAAAGTGCACTCAGTGTTTCAAATGGAGAGGTAATTAAACCTAATTTTAGATTCAGGCATATTATATTCAGGCCCATCCCTAATTAACATATCAAATATTGCCTTCCCTTTAAAATTGGAGAAGCCCTGGTGAAAAATGCACTGTTGTCCATAATATGCACGTTTTTGTAGAGGTCACACCTTGATCAAAAAACATCAAGAAAAAAAGTGAATTTTAGTTTGCAGCCAATGAGAAGTACCTATAAAGGGGTTTTCCAGCATCTGTCCTATACTCACTTCCTGACATACTCCTGGAGGAAAAAGAGCTCCCCGCAACTTTGGATTTGTATAAAATATTCCCTTGTGGGTGCACAATGATCAGGTGCTCTGTGACCACCAGCAGTAAGAAAACCTGTAGAACTATGTTTACAGACTTATAATTTCCTGAATTTGCATGCTCACAGATTTTTTTTTCTCCACATGACACCTATCAAAAAAGTACTATGGAAACATCATCCAGAATTTAACAGTCCTCTCCTAAACCCCCACTGGAAGGTTCACCATAAATCTCCTCTGTAACTTCTAGTCAAAGTAATAGTATTCTGGATCTCCTCATACGTTTTGAGAACAACGAGGCTGTAGAGGCATGGAGGTACATGTTAAATTCTAACTAATCTACTGGTGAGGGCTACCGGATGAGAAGAGCATATGGCAGTGAGTCTTACACTTCCTACCTACATAAGATGTTTGAGTTCCATAAAAAGCTCTCTGATTTTTTTTTTTTTTTTTTTTTTTTTTGGCACTGGATTCCTGCCATAGAAATAATATATTTTTAGGCTGTGATATGGCTGGAAGAATTTATTTTGTCTTAGCAAGAAGCAGTAAAAACTCCACTGGACTAGGGGTTCTCTCTCATCACAAAATAGCAATATGCATCTTTCAATTGATAATTGTGCTTGTAATAGAAAAAAAACGTCTTCCACAGTAAAACATGGTGTCAGGTTACTGGACAACAATTTAGGGAAATCGCTTTAAATTCAAAACATCCAAATGAAAATCAAATGACCATGGAAAATAGTGTGACTTATTTGCATGTTTCTACAATCTACGGCAAGACAGAATATGCTGCACCCTAATGATATTTGTTTCCAGTGGATTTAAAATTAAAATTACAACTGTCTCAAAAAAAAAAAAAAAAAGTACGTACTTAGGGAATTTTTAAAGTTCCAAGAATGAACCTGTAGCTCTAACAGCATTATGTAAAATTATAGCAAAAATTCACCAATCTTGAAGGTAGTCATGATAATAGCAACTATTTCTCAACAAGGAAGAAGCCAACATTCCATTACCCTGAAATAGTATTTCACAGAGCATTATGACTATTTGGAGAGCTAGAATGAAAAATGCATATTGAGGGAAAGAAATCAAGATCCTCTATACCTCTTCAAATTTCACTTTGCTTAGTGGTCTCTGATGCTGTTTCTGATCACATGATTCTAATGACCACATTTCTAAATAAGAAAATATCTCCAAAACACATGCTATGCAGTTCAAAGGATTGGCTCTTCGAAACAGAAGTCTCTGTTTTGGTGTCATCTGATTATTTGGCCTACCCGGATTAAACACCAAACATACACACAATGTAGGTATCCTTTATTAACATCTGAAGGGATAATTTTAAGTTCAACTCATTTATAGAGTCTTCACAAGACTCTAATATTATATTATATTATATTATATTGTTTTATATTATATTATATTAGACTCAGTCTTGTATTATATAAGACCCAGTATTATATTATATTAAAATAAGACCCAGGACTTGTATTAATTTTTGCTCCAAAAGACACATTAGAGCTGATGGTCCAGCTAGGTCTTATTTTCGGGGAAACACGGTAGGTTGTTGGGTTAATCTTAGCTTTATAAATAGCTTTCAAGAAGCTATCTTTTATTTTGATTCTTCACAAGTAACACCATGAGATTTAGTTCATCTAAGTGCACTTATCTAAGTCACTGAGAGTACTATAGACTGAATATTTGCATACCCCAAAAATTCACATTGAAACTTGATTCTTAATGTGATGGTATTTTTGGTGGGTCTTTGGGGGTGATTAGGCTATGAGGGCTTTTATAAAAGAGTGCTCTTATAAGAGATCCAAGAGAGCTCCCTTGCCCCTTCTGCCATGTGAGGACACAGTGAGAACATGGCCACCTATGAAGCAGTTAGCAGTTCCTCAGCAGACAGCAAATCTGCTGGCGCTTTGATCTTGGATCTCCCAGCCTCCAGAACTATGAGAAATAAATTTCTGTTGTTTATAAGACCCCAGTCTATGGCACTTTGTTATAGCAGTCATAGCAGATAAAGACAGACTAACCCAACAAGTGAGGGAGCCGGGATAAATATCCAATGTGGTAGCCAACTTCCAGTATGACCTGCAGTGATTCTTGCCTCTTAAAATTCATACCCCTGTGCATCCTCTCCCACAATGACTAGAGCTAGCTGATCTAACAGAATGCGGTGGAAATGAAGGCGTGTGGCATCTGAGGCTAGGTCATAGACGACATTGTGGCTTCTGTCTTATTTTCTTGGCTTGCTCACTCTGGCAGAAGCCAGGCCCCATGTCATGAGGACACTCAAGCATGGAGAGGCCCAGAGGGGAAAGAACTAACACCTCTTGCCAACAACTAGCACCAGGTGAATAAACACATCTTGGAAGCAATCCAAGTCAAGCCTTCAGATGACTGCAGTCCTGTCTGGCAGATTGACTCAATCTCGTGAGAAGCTTCCAGTCTGAGCATCCAACTAAGCCACTTCTAAAGCCTTGACCCATAAAAATTGTGTGAAATGATAAATATGAATTGTATCTTTAAGCCATTAAATTGTGGAGTAATTTGCTGCACAGTAATGGATAAATATACCCAACATCTCCAATCCACAGTGTTTTGTAGTTTTGACTGTTGCATTTGTTTTATAAGTAAGGTATGCACTGTAGTGGTAGGCATTAAGTGACTACAGACTTTCAAAGTTGGGCATTTATTTCAAATGTCAAGGGTTCACTGTATGGTGAGTTACCAGTAACACAGAAGTATAAGTTCCACGAGGACATAGATTTTGTCAGTTTTATTTTCTACTGTATCCCCAATGCCTGGAACAGTTCCTGGATCTTATTAGGTGCTTAAGAAGTACTACATAAATGAATGTATGCAAAGTTGGGAGGACATCTCATATGTAACTCTCTTTAAACACAAATACTCTTTGCTTTGGAATGTTTTCTATTATTATAGGAAAGAACACTAGCTAGGAAAAAGAACTGCTCTACCAACTCCACTTAGAATTGCTCTACACCCTCCACTACCGCAAATCTTCTTCTATGCCTATTCCATACATCTCACTACAAATGATTCCCTGACTGAAATTGAAGGTGGCCCTAGATTGAACTGAGATTGAGTTCAGTTATTTATCCTAATGCACTCAGGGTAGAGTTTTATAACAGTATGACTGGGAACTACTGCACAGGAGGAAAAGAGGGTAGAGAGGAGATGTATACTCAAGATAGCTTTTGTTCAAGAATATATTGAAATGTATGAAACGCTAATCTTTTAAACGTCAAAATCTTTAAACACCCAGTTAAATAAGTTAGCCTCTGCTCCCTCCTATAACTACACACACACACACGTGTTAATAAAGGGCATAAATTCAGAAGAACATTAATAATAAGAAGAGAGACAATGGCAGAGAATAGAATGGAAGAGAGAGAGATGGAGTGCAAATTATGAATGTTAGAAATTAGAACAATGAGTGATAATTGACTTAACAGAGCAGAGGAACCTGACAGTTCAATGCCAAGAAGGTGTAAGGAGGCACAACAGCCAAGAAATAAGCAAATTCACTTGACAGAAATCAGAAAAGGGTAGAAAGAGAGTGTATCTTGTATTTCTGAAGGTAGTGGCAAGGGTGGGGACAAAAAGGATGATTGGTTGAACACCTAAGAAGCATACAGGCCCTTACATACAATCCTCTATCTTGAGCAACTAGATGATTATACCTCCTCCACCGAGGCAGGAGAACAGCTGTTTTTTCTCCAAAAAAGATGAATCAAAGTATAAAGGATCCCAGGGAGAAGCAAGAGCTAGGATGTCATAAAAAAAAGGGGGAGTAAGTAAATATCTAGTGAATGTCTATATACTAAAAAGTAATCCCCCTCCCCACCACATGCCAACCAACCTGTCCTACTTAGTTCTAATAATGACAGAAGTCTACTAAGTGAAAGGAGTTCAGAATATTCCTCTCTGAGAAAATTAACAAGTGCAAAATAAAATACTTAGTTACTCTCAGTTTGGTGTATAAAAATAGATGATAGAGACAGAGATAGAAATAAGATAGGAGATAGAGATATATAGTTTGGTATAAATACCAAATAAAATGATTAAAAACGAATACATGACAATACAGTGAAGCTTGCCAACCAACAAGTTCTACCCTTGAATACCAGGTATACAATTGGCTTTTAAATGCCTCATTTGCAAATATGAATGTGCAATAAAGACAGAGAATAAGAAAACAAGAAAAAAGAAGAAATGCAGAGAACAGAAGAAAACTTTAGAAAACTATAATCAATAAAAGAAGATATGCAAACATGAAACAAGAACAAGGTATTATAAAAATACCGTGGAAATTAAAACTAAGAGCTGAATTAATACATCCAATAAAGAAAATGAAAGGCAAAGTTGAAGAAATCGCACTTGTAAAGTAGAAAAAGGATGACAAAAAGAGGAAAATTAGAGAAGAATAAGAAAATGAAAGGACCCACAAAGTTGGTCTAATATCCATACTATAGCAGCTCCAGAAATGCAGAGCAGAAAACCAAGAGACTCATCAAAGACAATTGTATCAGAAAATACAGTAGAACTGAAGTACATGAGTCACCAGATAGAAGGGATCTACTAAAAATTTCATATAATAAATAGTGATCCAACCTAAGGCACATCAATGTAAAATTTCAGAGTACTGAAAACAAAAGAAATCCCTAAAAGCTTTAATCAAAGAAAACAATACATTTTTCCAGTCAAGATGACAGAGTAGATAAAAGCTAAGCTCACCTCCTCTCAGGACCACATCAATTATAGGTAAACTACAGAACAATCATAATTGACAATTGCCTGAAATCCTACAACTATGGACATAGACAAGCCACCTCAAGACTGGCAGGAGGGGTTGAGACACGGCACCGGATGGGCTGGTCCCACACCCTTATGTGACCATTAGAAATTAGGCAGGATATCTCAGCTGCGGAGTTCCCCTCTACAAGAGCAAGGGAGTCAACGCCCCACACCAGGATCCCCAGCCCAGGAATCCAGTGCCATGGAGAGAAGTCCCCATAACTTCTGGCTGTGAAAACCAGCCAAGATTGTGGCTAAGTGAGCTGGAGGACAGCTACAGTCCTAGGTGCACAGACTTACTTGCTGATGGACTCACTTGCTTTGAGCTCCAGCTCAGGAGCAGCAGTTCAAAAGGCACAGAGAACTTATGGGGAACAGATGAATTAACTAGCTTCAGGATGAGGGCTGGAGGAGAAACTTTCTCCCAGAGGGAATAGGTGGCAGGAGCCATTGTTTCTTTGTTGAGCCCTCCCCATCCCTGTGTGCAGATGCAGGCAGGAGCCATATCTGAGTCTCCATCAAACTGGCTATCACCTTTTATCTGCCCTGCCCTAGTGATTCCCTGAGACTCCACCCAACTTTCAGGCATACTCAAGCCTCTTCCAGTAGTATTTCTGTACAAACAACCTGTCTTACCTCATGCTGTGGATTTCATAAAATCTCTCAAAGGTTCACAAAATTCAAACAAGCAGCATCTGGTTTTGATATGTCCTGCAGCTCTGGCTGAACAGGTCTCAGACCGGAACTAGCAACAGATGGCTTCAGTTCGCAGATTGGCCTCTCAAGTCACCTCCAAGTCCAGTGCAGGTGGCAGCCATCTGTGGGTGGCTTTGTGGCTCATACCAGGTGGCACTGGCAGGTTGCAGGCTGCGGATAAACTTGGCCTGCAGCGGGTCTCTTCCCAGGACGGCCCTGGGCTGGCACAGCTGGTGGCCAGCTTTGGACAAGCTAGAGCATCATCTGGCCACCTCCAAGGGTGACACATCCAAAGAACAGACTGAGCAGGCACCAGAATCCTGTTAAAGCAATCCCTGCTCTGTAGGGTTAGCCCTTGCACCACAACTCCTTCACTGTAGTCATGGCCAGTCCTTACAGCCATTCAGTCTGAGTCAATCCCTCTTACTGGTGTGCAAACAGCAACCAAGGCTCAACTACAACAGGAGGGCACACACAACACATACAAAGGACACACCCAGAGCACCCAGCTCTGGTGACAAGGTAGACTACACCACTGGATCCCACAGGACACCTACTAAATAAGGCCACTCTACTATGACCAGGAGGTATAGCAGCCCTACCTAATACATAGAAACAAACACAGGAAGACAACCAAAAATGGGGAGACAAAGAAACATGTCCCAATAAAAGAATGGAACAAAGATCCTGAAAAAGAATTAAACAAAATAGAGAGAAGCAATCTACCCGACGCAGAGTTCCAAACACCGATTATAAGGATGCTCAGTGATCTCAGGGATAACTTCAACAAAGAGATAAGAAACATAAAAATGGAGAGAAAAGAAAAACAACTAAGAAAGAACCAGCTAGAAATAAAGACTACAATAACAGAAATGAAGAATGCACTAGAGGGAATCAACAGTAGATTACATGAAGCAGAGTATCGAATCAGCAATTCAGCAATTCAGATGATAAAGTAGCAGAAAACACCCAATCAAAATAGCAAAAAGAAAAAAAGAATCCAAAAAAATGAGAATAGTTTAAGGGGCCTTTGGGACAACATCAAGACTACCAACATTCACATCATAGGGGTAACCAGAAGGATAAGAGAGAGAGCAAGAAGTTGATGACTTATTTGAAGAAATAATGACTGAAAAATTCCCTAACCTGGCAAAGGAAATAGATATACACAACCAGGAAGCGCAGAGAGTCCCAAACAAGATGAAACCAAAGAGGCCCACAACAAGACACATCATAATTAAAATGCCAAAGCTTAAGGGCAAAGAGAGAATCTTAAAAGCAGGAAGAGAAAAGAAGTTAGTTACCTACAAGGGAGCTCCCATAAGACTCTCAGATGATTTCTCAATAGGAACTTTGCAGGCCAGAAGGAATTGGCAGGAAATATTCAAAGTGATAAAAAAAAAAATAAACAAACAAAAAAAAAACAAGAACCTATAACCAAGATTACTCTACCTAGCAAGGCTATGATTTAGAAATGAAGGACAGATGAACAGCTTCCCACAGAAGAAAAGGCTAAAGGAGTTCATTATTATCAAAACAGTATTACAAGAAATCTTAGACTACTTTAAGATGAAAAGAAAAAAAGATAAAAAAATATGAATAATAAAATGGCAATAACTACATACCTACCAACAATTACTTTAAATGTAAATGGATTAAATGCTCCAATCAAAACATAGGGTGACTGAATTGATAATAAAACAAGACCCTTACATATATGCCTACAAGAGACTCACTTCAAATCGAAAGACCCACAGACTGAAAGTAACAGGATGGAAAAAGATATTTCATGAAAATGGAAAGGGAAAGAAAAGGCTGGAATAGCAATACTTATATCAGACAAAATAGACTTTAAAATAAAGACCATAACAAGAGACAAAAAAGGACCCAGTAATCCCATTTCTGGATATTTATCCGAAGAAACCCAAAATGCTATTTCAAGGGGATGAATGCGTCCATATGTTCATGGCAGCACTGTGGCTAAGATGAGGTGGAAGCCTACGTGTCTAGTGATAGATGAATAGATAAAGGATAGCTGGTATATATATATACAATGGAATATTGCTGGGTCATGAATGAGAACAGGTTCTTGCTATCTGTGGCAGCATGGATGGACCTGGAACACATTGTGCTGAGTGAGTTACGTCAGACAGAGAAAGACAGATGCCATGTGATTTCGCTTATATGTGGAATCTAAAGAGCAAAATAAATGAACAAACAAAACAGAAACAAACTCATAGAGAACATTTTGATGGTTACTAGATTGGGGGTGGAGTGGAGTGAGTGGAAATGGGGAAGGGATTAAGAAGTACAAATTGGTTGTTACAAAATAGTCATGGAATGTAAAATATAGCAGAAGGAATATAGTCAATAATATTGTAATAACTATGTAAGGTTTCAGATGGGTACTAGATTTATTGGGATGATAGAGGAGAGGGGGGTTGGGAGTCAGAGTGGAAAAGGTGAAGGGGTTAAGAAGTACAAATTGGTAGTTACAAATAGTCATGGGGATGTAAAGTAAAACATAGAGAATATAATGAATAATATGGTAATAACAATGCATAGTGCCAGGTGGGTACTAGACTAGTCAAGGGGATCACCTCTTAAATTACATAAGTGTCTAACCACTATGCTTTACACCTGAAATTAATATAAAAATACTGAATGTAAAAATAGTTAGAAAAACAAAAACAATAAAAAATAGGCAAAAACCAACATACACTTATTAGTTAGAAGAATAGCATCATATTTTTCAATAACTGGGTGCTAAAAGAAAATAGAAATATACCTTCAAGTTTTGAGGTGGATATTGCTATACCCAAACTGTCACCCAAATGTGAAAGTGGAATAAAAGCATTTTCAGAACACATAACGTCTAAAATATACCTCAAATCACGTTATCTTTCTCTGTAAGTTACAAGATGATGTGCCTGTTTACAGTGAGAGAGGAAACTAAGAAAGTGGAAGACATGAGATCAACGGGGAGGAAATCCAAGATAAGAGATTAGCAAAGAGAATTTCTAGGGTGACAGTGAAGAAAAATTATGCGTGATGATACACAGCAGAATTACAGAGCAATTAATCCCTATCGGAACAAGTGGCTAGACAACTATAACACAGTAATATGAGGAATATCTCCAAGAAAACAAACATAAAACCAAAAATATGATAAATTACCTGATTTTTGTCAAGTTATTGAGAGGTTTACATTTCCAATAGTTTAGAATGAATGTAGAAGAAAAGGACGGAAAGTGCATCAATTATTAACTTCAGGGAAAAAAAATTGTTAAAGAAATTAAATGTAATCAAAATTTCTTAGTCATAATTTTAGCACTAAACATTAATTTAACTAAAAACTGATATAACCATTGCAAAGAGAAAGGAAAAAACATTTTAAAAATTATTTCTGTTTTTCATAGTAGGAAATCAGAAGACATTATGCAAAACAGAAACAGGAAATGAAGGTAAATCTAAGAAAAAGTAGCTAAAAATGTTGAAAGTGGTTGCCTTAAGAAATAAAGATAGGGAGGTGAGAAGACAAGGGAGAGAGTACTGTTACATTTTGTTATAAACCTTGTAAAACTAACTTTAAAGTAGACATATATATCAATTTGATTAAAAAAAAGATTCAAAAGAGTAAAGCTAATTGACTTCCCAAAGAGTATTAAAAATCTTGTATTTAATAAAACATGAGAAAATACTTCAACATATGAATACAATGTGAGAAAATAAAAGCTAAATAAATGAGACTTGTATCAGGTCCATTAAGAAATGATATAATTATCTCATGTATCTGGAGTGTGTTCCTGCAACTTTATTGTCCACATAAATCATCTACACACACACACAGACACACACACACACACAATTATTTAAAATGTGGATGTAGGATCCAGAAAGAAAATTTTGCTATGATTGCCATAAAATTGATTTTATTTTTCTAAAAATGCTCAATATAAGAATTTTGACTTATACATTTCTGTAAGTTATAGATAGATCATTTTATGAGTATTATTTTGAATAAGGAACACAACTAAATATTTCCATGAATATGTAGGTTTTGGAAAAGTACACTTATTCTAAATTTTGAAGTTTTTAGTTCCAGAGGTCACACCTCATTTGTTTCCTAATTAAGTATATTGACTTTCTTGATGACAGACCCAGTAAGTTTTAAGAAAGAATATATTACAGAAAAATTAGGAATTTTGTGAATACATTTACAAAACAGTTTTATTTACAAATAGATTGAGAATAGATTTTATAACAGAAACAGAAATTGCATATCGGTAATTGATTTAAGTAATCCTTTCTTGTTTGAGACCATGTCTTGTAAATACTTACTTCCTATAGTCAGAGTTCTAAAGCTTTACAGATAAGCACAATTAAATGATATACTGTATCAAACTGAGATAAATTTCTGTTCTTCTTTATCCACACTTTATAAATAACAGGGGTAATAAGCAGGTAAATATTAAATATTTTCCAATGTCAATGTACACATTTAGCTGATTTTAAATTTTATTTTGTGTAGATCTTATAGTACTACACTGTATTTTATGCAAGAGAGTTTCTTAGTGCACTCTATCATTTAAAAAAAATAGGAGTTTTTAGGCATTAATCAATAGAGGATTAATGCTATGTAGATAATCACCTATAGTTTCTTTCTTTGGATTTTGATTTAATTAGAAAGCAGTTAACAGGGAGAAACCTGCCAATACAAGGAATTCTTGGACCCTTCTACATCTGACCAGGTCAGCATTGGGTCATTGACCTTTAGTAGACAGCACTTATTTTCAGAAATTGGACTCTGACAATCACTGCCTTTACTCTATATCCTCAAAAACGTTCCTCAAAGAATTTGTACCTATTGGCCTAGCATCTTGAGAGCTATCTACAGACTAGAGGAAGAGATCTAGAAGTCAATACTTAAATCATTTCCTAAGTTCATGTCACTAGTTCAATAATTAAACTGTTCATTCATTTAAAATATATCCCTGGGAGTCAACTATATACCCCAGGTCTCTGTGCTACCTGCTGAAGGTTCAATCTTGAAAAGGACACATGTATGCTTCTTGTCCTTATGAAGCTTACATTCTAGTGGGAGATACATTCAAATAAAAACTTGGAGAACACAAAACAGGACGAAAAAAGTCCTGGAGCCAGCACACATGAAACCTAAGAAGTCTGAGCCACAAATGTTGTGTAAAGAGTGCTTGAATCTCAGGAACAGCATGTGCAAAAGCCCAGAATGAAATGGAATAAGATACATTATGGAAGTCAGATGATTGTGGATGGCTGAGGAGTGTAAGGAAGGGAGAGGGAATTGAGGCTGGAGAGACAGGTGGGTGCCAGACCGTAAAAGACAAAGGTTTTAGAATGTTATCCTGAGGATTGTAATGGGGAAATCATTACGTTTTACAGTTTTATTTCCGTCAACATGCTACATGTACACAGTACACATATTTGATTGATGGATAAGTTTGACCTGAAAAACAATACTGGAGCATGTCCACATCAATTTCCACAGTACCATTCCCAAGAAGCAACCTCTTCTACCTATTTCTCATTTTGGGGTTACTTGATGGCTCCCAACTCCAAATAAAATGATGTTTTCTTGATGACTCATGCTGTTCATTATTCTTTATCACAATTTTTGATAATCGCATTGTTTTTATAAATTTAAAGTCACTATCCTCTTGCCCTGCTATGTTATAAGAATTTCTACTCCTTCCTTCATCTTTGAATTCCTTTTACATCTCTCCCCTTTGGTGGCTAACATTTTCCTCTTATTATTGCCCATGTGTTAACATCTACATTCTATTTTGAAAAACTTTATAAAATTTATATAAAGCACAGACATTGAGTGTACAACTGGATAAGTGCTAACAATTATACACATCCCTATAATCAACACCCCGATCAAGATACTGAACATCTCCATCATCCCAGAAAGTTCTCTCACTTTCCCTTGTAGTGTACTCAACTCTCAACCCCCATAGGCAACCCCTCTTCTAGTTTGCTATCACCCAGATTTGTTTTGCTTATTCTAGAAATTCATAAAAATGGAATCACACAGTATGTACTTTTCTTTCACTCAACATCAAGTCATAGGGATTTTTTTGTGTATTATCAGTACCTCATTTTTCTCTATACTGCTAAGTAGTATTTTAGTGCATGAATATACCACAATCTGTTCACCCATTCTCTTGTTGGTAAACATTCGTTTTGTTCCCCCACTTTTTAGCTATTACAATTAAAACATATAAACTATGAACATGTACAACTATTTTTGTAAACAAAGATTTCCAGTTGTTTTGAATAAATATCTTGAACTAATCATCGGCTAGGTGAATGTTTAATGAGACCAAGTGAGAATGGATTCCAACAGCTTTAAGTACCAAGTTATTAAGAGTAAGAATGAAATAAAATTATTAACTTTAAGAATTTATATATCAATGCTTTGTGAATCCAAAATAGTTGAGTCTCATTTGAAGATTAAATCTGAACCTTTATGTCTAGTAATACTGCAATTTACAAATCACGAAGAAAATTACTCCTTTGATGTCCCCAAAGGAGAAACATCTTAGTACAGTAGTACTTCAGTTTTCGAACATCTCCATTGACGAACATTTCAGTTTACGAATGCCGTAAATCCAGAATTAAATGCTTCGATTTATCTCAGAAGTTGAACATGACACGCGGCTTCTGCTGAGTGCAAGATCCTGAGGCCTAGATGTCGGCTGTTTTCGAACGTTTCAGAACTTGAACGGTCTTCCAGAATGGATTACGTTAGAAAACCGAGGTACATGGAAAATTTAAAAACTATGAGAATATAATCATATCAATAACTCTTCAAAATCTAGAGAAACAGATTCATACCACATTTTGATAAGAAAATAAAAAGAGCTTTTGAAGATATGGGCAAAAAATGAACAATGAATGTAGCCTAAAAAGTAGGAAATAAACCACTTTGCTTCCTAAAAATTTAAGCCCACTAGATAATCTCTTATTCTTTCCTGAATCTTTTATTCTTGCCTGAAGTATTTAAAAAGATTAGCAAAGAGTCCTCTAGTCTTTGATATAGAATGCAAACTGAGGCTTTGAATTAAAAATAGCAATAAAAACCTCTCTATCACAGTTATATGTGGGAAGAGAAAAGAAGGAAGATCAACTGAAATAGTTATACAAATGGTGATGGAGCAAAAAAAAAAAAAAACAGAGAATGAGTCTTAGACACAGAAACTGCTAAGAACACATATTGGGCCTAGAGAAATAAGGGTAACACTGACAGATTAAAAAAAAAAAAATCAACAACAGAAAAATAACCCTGAAACCATAAAACTCCTATGAGAAAACATAGGCAGTAAAAAACACTTAGACATTGGTCTTAGCAATATTTTTGTGGACATGTCTCCCCAGGCAAAGGGCAACAAAAGCAAAGGTAAACATACTACATCAAACTAAAAAGCTATAAATAAGCCTTGGGGATATAACGTACAGCACAGGGAGTATAGTCAATAATATCATAACTTTGTACAGTGACAGACAGTTACTAGACATACCGTGGTGATCACACCGTAAGGTATATAAACGTCAAATCACTATGTTATAAACCTGAAACTAACATAATATTGTATGTCAACTATACTTTAATGAAAAAAACTTTTTCAAAGAGTGGTAGCCATAGCAGAAAATAATGGATGGGTGTTTTGGGGATGTTTGAAGATAAAAATGGATTTTGGAAATTATCCACACAGCTAACCAAATAATTAAATATTATTTTAATCTCATGTGTCTCAAATTAATGTAAATAAATCAAAGATAATTTTATTATAGTCAAAAAAGAACTATTAGCAAAGTCATGAAAAGAATTATTTAAATCTATTTCCTAAACTAATTTAAGGTTATGTAATTGGAATATTTTCCTTAGCCAGAGCTGTCTGACACTCTCAAGTAACAATTTGAAACATGTACTTTCACACATGTTGAATCTTTAGCTGGAAATATATATCAACTCTTTTGGTTATCTTTTTATAAAATATACTTTGGAGATTAAGAAAAAAATTAAGATAACAAATTCTAGTACAAAAAAGGGAATTAAACATAGAAGAAAAATGATTAAAATACAATTAATTGATTGATGGAGTGAGTGCATGAGAAAAAAAGTACTGCAACATTTTCAATTGTAACAAATATAATTTTTTTCTATACAACAGTTTCACCTAAGCCTAACTAGTAATTTCTTCTTCTCATTTGGAAGGCAGAAGCACAAAAATCTCTGAACCTAGTTTTATTCTATTCTTTATAAAATATTATATTACTTAAAATGGTATGTAGCAAAATAAATTATTAATTTTGGTAGGGATTATTACACCTTTATCTCAGCCTTAAATAAGAAAAAACAATTTAAACTATGCCTGTGGGTTTTTATCTCTATATTATCTGAACTACTAGCTACTGTGAATTATGTTGCAATCACATCAGACACCCGACCCCAATGAACACTGAAACTAAAGTTCCTTTGAGTAAAAGGTACAACATGCCGAGAAATTCTCCTCCAAATAACCATTTAGACCTGCGTTGTCCACTAAGGTAACCACTAGCCACACGTGGCAATTAAACAGTTAGAAAGAGGTTAGTACAATGGAGGAGGAGCTGAATGGTTTTCATTGAAGTGAGATACAGTGTTAGTGCAAAATATACAGCAGATTTTGAACAGTGGGATAAAAATAATGTTCACTATCTCACTGACACATTTTTATATTCCTTACAAATTTAAACTATAGTATTTTTGACACATTGAGCTAAATACAATGTTATTAAAAGCAATTTCACCTCTTCCTCCTTTTTCAATCTTGCTACTAAGAAATATAAAATTATATATGTGTCTCATGTTACATTTCTACTAGACAGCTCGGGTTTAGACTATTTAAAAGAAAATAAACAAACAAAAACTTTGTGGTTCTGACAGGTACTAAAGACTATGGAGTCATTTGATGTTCCTCTAATTAAAATGAACAATGATTAAATCCAACATATTTTGTGACTAATAGGTTGTTTGTCACAACTTACTGATTAGGCATAATTCTAGGCTTAGACTTTAGGCAGCAGGAAAGATCACAAAAACACTTATCCAAGAAAATGTACCTTCAAGCAAAAGACACAGAATGAAAAATGGTACAGAAAGAGATCATTTGTTTGCCTCTTAAAAGAAATACATGAAATATTTAGGAATGTATTAGGAAATATTTAGGTGATGAGTTTAGATTTTGGATTAGCAAAGAAGTTCAGTTTCCATTTAGAAATTAGTAAGAGATTAAATTATGGCACAATAACTAAGTTAGAGAGGATTTGATTTAAAACAAATCAAATTTAATCAGGATTTTAATCAGTAGCAGAAAAGACTTGACTAAATGAGCTTTCCTGGAAAAAGTAAATAAAGCAATACATACTGATATAGACAAACAATTTTATTTAATGGAATACATAAGGCATATTAAAGTAGTGACTTTTACTATTTATAGGTAAATCTTTTAATAATTTACACAGCTAAAAACAGAAAGGCTACTAACGCTATTTTATTTTAGTTGTTTTTACAAAGATATAACAAATAAAATACGTACTTGTTAAATTACTAGTAGATATTACAATTTTTGGATGGTGAACCACATACTTAACTGTATTAATCTGACCAGTATTAAAAGGGAAGCCACACCAATTTTAAAATATTTAGTTAAAATTTTAATTAAAACAAGTTTATGCATTATATACATTTTATCCCAAAATATATAAAATATTTCATTAAATAAATATTTGTGTTTTTGAGCATGTGAACTATAAGTGCTAAAAATGCCAGCTGTGATTTTGAATGCTGGTTTTTAATCTATTCAGTAGGTTTACTTCAATGATTAAATGCAGTAATACATACAAATGTCCAAGTTCATGGCAGTGTAACCATTCAATAAAGTTTATTCCTTTTCCCTATGAATGTGAAATGTATACATTTTTTAATTAAAGACAAATTCAGCAAATCAATATAGAAAATTAAGATATTAGGCTAACTTACTCAGGGCTTTCCTTTTCATATTTGTAATTTAGAAAAGACATTTATGCATTCCTTTTTTTCTTTCTTCCTTCAAAATATTCAATCTGTAGCTTTTTTCTTCCTCGTAATACTCTACTACCATATTTAGGTCATAGTTTCTAAATGATTTTCAATGTTTCTTTAAGGCATAGGCTCACCTTTGACTATGAAATTTATTGAACTTAGTATTATGGAAAAACAAAGTGCTAAATTCAAATGGAGTAGGAAATTCTGACCAAAGAATGATTCTAGAACTCAGGACAAAGAAGGCTGATAATAAACTACAGAAAATTAATAGGTGGTCACGAACTATATTTTATAAAGTTATGATGCCAACACTCCCATATTACTTCAATCTCGTCACAAGTTGGTAGGTCCTTCTTTGATTATTTATTTCTAATCCCTGTTATCAGTAATTTTTAAAAAAATAATTATTTTTGCCTATTCTGCTTTTAGTTCTCTCATGTGATAGAGAATTCTGTTTACTTTTAGAAGGAAAGTACGGCCCAAACTACATTTTTATTTGTAATTCTTAAGAAGTATTTTCCCCTCGAAACGTAAAAACGTTATTTTGAAAAACTGAGGCATTTCCTGAATCCTTAAAATAAGGCTCAACATTTTTACATATTCTCTCATATAACTATTATATCTTCAAATTTTAATACATTTCTAAGTAAGGTACTATTATTCAGTCACATTTTTAATACATTTTAATAATAAAGAAATCAAAGTTCAAAGAGATTACTACTGAACTGACCCCAAATCATGAGACTATATTTCTTAGATTCTAAGATGGCCTTGATTCACTTTAATGCATTCCTGAATTTGGGATACTATTTATAATCAATGGTGTCTTAATTTGATGCAATTCAATAACAAAAGCATTATGGCAGAGATTTGGACCCTAATTTGTTAAATTCAAACCCCCCACCATGCTCCTCTACATAACTGCATTACAACTGTTAGACACATCTAAACCTGGAGTTTAAAACTTGACTGAGATCCTAGTTCTTGTAAATTTCAAAGCCTGACTACATTTTTATTTTCATATTGCTTGACTACTGAAATCAATCTGTCAAAATATAAAAAAATAAATTAATAAAGTAAATTTTAAATAGCTACAATATTCTACATGTATACAAGGAAGATACCTCAACTCTCAAAGTGTATGACTTAGTGAAATCAATCAACACATAAGTATAGCTGAAACATACAGTGACTGCAAAATTTATAAACAACATCTTATCAGTAACAAGCATTGATTCCTCAAATCGTTAGGTGCCAGGTAATATTCATTACTCCTAATTTGGGGCTATTTTACTGTTATGCCCAAACAAACACTGTATTGAAAATCAAGAATGCTGACTTCATATCCCAGCTTTTATATAACTTGGGTTTTACCACTTCATATTTTTGCACCTAAAATTGTCACATTTTACAACATAAGGGTTTGAGTCATTTTGAAATATACCAATTCTAAACCCAACCTACCTATTCTCTAACCCAGATATAAAGAAAAAGAAGGGTGAAAAAAAAGAATGAAATTATCCAACAAGGTTTCTGCAGAAATAACCTGGAAGGAACCTATATGAACAGATTCTTTTTCCCTAGTGGAAAGCAGAGCATTGATACATAGTGCTCCCAACCTCAATTCAATTGAGCATCTTCAAAAAGATAATGCAGAAGTTCTTTTTCAATATCTGTACCAGTGACTTTTATGAAACAGTAACTGAAGCAATGATGGTTTTCCTAGCAGGTTACAATTTGATCTGTCTCTGAAATGTCTGTACAGTATAGTCCTTATGCCACATATGAGTCAGTGAATGCCTTGTGTCAAATATTTGCAGAACATCATAAAATAATAATTCATGGTGCATATCATGCTGTAAATGACTCTTTAGTTCATTTTCTAAACACATTAACTAAGGAACTTATGTGTATCAGGGAAAATTGTATGTTGAACAGAAATATGGAAATCCACATATGAAGTTAATTTAGAGGAGAAAGATCTTTTAGGTCACTCACTGGAACTAGCTCACTCCATCCAAATGGAATAAGCCATAATACAAAGAGGCTTAAATATAAATATTAGACATGGAAGAGGTGAAAGATCAGGGGCCTAAAATAATCAAAGGTAATGAATGCAAGGAAACCATGGGATTCAGTCTGGAACACTATTCAGTTGAAAGGGTGATTAAAAAGAAGAGGACAGAATATCCAGTCAAGATGGCAGAGTAGTAAGCACAGTGCTTGCCTCCTCTCATGGCTACATTAAAATTGCCACTAGACTACCGAACAACCATAGTTAAGAATTACCTGAAGTCTAGCTGAACCGAAGTCCTACCTCCAAGGACATACAGAAGAAGCTAACTCAAGACTGGTAGGAGAGGCAGATACGCAGAACAGGCACCCGATACCCACATGTGACTATTAAATATCAGGAGGAATATCGGCTATGGGGGCCCCATCTGGACAACCAAGGGATCCCAGCCTGGCATCTGGCTCCCCAGTCCAGGGTTCCAGTGGCAGGGAGAGAAGTCCCCATAACTTCAGGCTGTTAAAACCAGTGGAGACTGTAGCTGAGTGATATGGAAGGCTGATGAAGTCCCAGGCATTCCTAAAAAGGGCCCGCACACCGACTTACTCACTGATGGAATCACTCACTCTGTGCTCCAGCACTGGTACAACAGCTTGAAAGGTACCAGGGACATATGGGAAGGAACTGAATTGTCAGGTTTCAGGACGAGAGCTGGAGGGGCTGCTTTCTCCCAGACAGAAGTGCTGGTAGAATCCATTGTTTGTTGTTGTTGTTGTGCCCTCCCAACTCCTGCCATTTACATGCATGTGGCCACCATATCTGAGTCTCCATCACATGGCTAACAATGTTTGTTGGCTCTGCCGCAGTAATTTCCTAAGATCACACCCCACCCAACTTGCAGGCAAAACCTAGCCACTTTCAGTGGCATTTCCACACAAACAGCCTGTCTTTGCTTATGCTGCAGACTTTCCTAAAATCTCTCAAAGGTTCACAAAACCCAAACAAGCATAATCCGGCTTCGGCATGCCCTGTACCTCTTGCTGAGTAGCCCTAAACCCAGCAATAGTGCCAAGCAGCCTCAGTTCACAGCTTGGCCTCTCGAGGCACCTCCAAGTCCAGCATAGGTGGTAGCCATCTGTCCATTGCTTTGTGGCTCATGCAGGTGGCCCCAAGCAGAGCACAGATTGTGACTGAACTTGGCCTGAGGGCCTGGGGTAGACATGTCCGGGGATCAGCTTCAGACCAAGCTGGAGCAACACCTGGGTGCTTCCAAGGACAACACACCCAAAGGACAGACTGGGATGGCATCAGAGCCCTGCTAAAGTGAATCCTGCTCTGTAGAGTCAGCCTCTGCACAGCATTTCCTTGACTTTAGTCATGGCCAGTCCTTACAGCCAATCAGCCTGAGGGTCAATTTCTCCCACTGATGTGCAAACAGCAACCAAGGCTCAACTACAACAGAAAGGCACACACTTCTCACACAAGGGACACATCTGGAACACCAACTCAAGTAACCAAGGAGAGAGTGCCACTGGGCCACACAGGACAAATACTACAGAAGAACACTCTACTAAGGCTGGGAGACATAGCAGCCCTACCTAATACATAGAGCCAAACACAGGCAGGCAGCCAAAATTGGGAGACAAAGAAACATGTCCCAAATAAAAGAACAGAACAAAGCTCCAGAAAAATAACTACATAAAATGTAGTCAAGCAATCTACCAGATGCAGAGTTCAAAACAATGGTTATAAGGATGCTCAATGAACTCAGTGAAAACTTCAAGAAAGAGATAGGATACATGAAAATGGAGAAAGAAAACACAAAAAAAGAATTAATCAGAAATAAAGACTACAATAACTGAAACGAAGACTACATTAGAGGGAATCAACATAGGTTAGATGAAGCAGAGAATCAAGTTAGTGATTTAGAAGATAAGGTAGCAGAAAACACCCAGTCAGCACAGCAAAAAGAATTAAAAAAAATTTTTTAGATACTTTAAGGGGCCCCTGGGACAACATCAAGCATACCAACATTTGCATTATACCAGAACGATAAGAGAGAGTGCAAAGAATTGAAAACCTATTTGAAGAAATAATGACTGAAAAGTTCCCTAACATGGTGAAGGAAATAGACACACAAGTTCAGAAAGTGGAGAGTCCCAAACAAGATAAACCCAAACAGGTCCACACCAAGACACATCGAAATTAAGAGAGAAACTTAAAAGCAGCAAGAGAAAAGAAGTTAGTTACCTACAAGGGAGTTCCCATAAGACCACCAGCTGATATCTCAACAGAAGCTTTGCAGGCCAGCAGAGAAGATGTGAAATATTCAAAGTGTGAAAAGCAAGGACCTACAACCAAGCAAAGCTATCACTTAGAACCAAAGGACAGATGAAGAGCTTCCCAAGAAAAAGCTAAAGGAGTTCATCACCACCAAACCAGAATTACAAGGAATCTTAGGGAACTTCTTTAAGATGAATAAATAAATAAATATGAATAAATGGCAATAACTACATATCTATAAACAATCACTCTAAATGTAAATAGACTAAGTGCTCCAATCAAAATATGGAGTGGGGCTGAATGAATAAGAATTTTAATAAATTCTTTAAAAATATTAGAAAAAGGAGAAGGAGAAGGAGAGAACGAGGAAGAGGAAGAGGAAGAAGAAGAAGAAGAGGAAGAGGAAGAGGAAGAGGAAGAAGTAGTAGTAGTCAGGCTCTAATTTCAGGGGCAAGGGAGAATGCTCAGATTCAGTAAGGCTGATCTTTCTAGATAGATCTGAAGAATTATATCAAATAACTCCAAAACTTCTCTTAATCTATAATTCCTGTGTTATCTCTCACTATGCTTTCCCCAAATTCCACACCCCAACTATGAAGAACTACTTATATTTTCAAACATGTTATATATTTTTTCCTGTCTCTGCTTTCCATATGCTACTTTGTGTGGAAGGATATCACCCCCACTTCTACGTTGACTTTTAAACAAAATCCCATTCACCTTTCTCAAGACTTCATCTATGATGCCATATAACTATCCCAGTCCCCAAGAATCTACCTTTTTCTTCTCATGTTCCAAAGCACTTTATAAACTCTCCTACGATATATCTGCCTCTTCCATAAAACTGTGCTCAGTTTCATTCACCACTATACTGCTTAATCAATATATATTTTAATAAAATAAACTCTGTTTCCTCCAGTCCTTAAATCACTAAGAAACAGTATTTCTGAACGAGATGCAGGTGTTATCAAGCACATGACAGGGTGCCTGGCTCAGAGTAGGTTCTCAGTAGATATCTGGGTGAAAAATAGCAGGGCTAAACTTTATAATGTAGACATAGTGACCCAATGTCATCAATAGAATGAATAGAAATATGAGACAGAAATGGGGGAGCACGAGAATAAATAGGGTTAAATACACAAAGCAATGTTCTGTTCTTATCTAGGACTATCTCCTCAGCCACCTGGAAAAAACCCCTAGGAGAAGATGGAAAAGCTCCTGTGGGTACAATTACATTCTGATAACAATTTATTCATTATATACTAATACTCACCCAATAAATACAGTGTTAGTATTGTGTATCACTGGCACATGTGGGCAGAAGCTCTTGGATCTATTACGAGGTCTAGGATGTTATTTTTTTTTCTGTCTGTTATGAGCTAGGCAATATTCCATATGTGGGGTACACTGTCAGCCTGGATCCAGAATAAAATGATATAAATCAGAGCTGCAGCTGACTTACAATGTACATGTAGAACGAGTGAAAAATAAAACATTTTTGGTCTAAACCACTTAGATTTGGGGATCGATTGTTAACACACCATAGCCTAGCCTATCGCAACTCATTTTACGTGTGTATATATGTGTGGGATTACATAACATATATAAAATGAACTCACATATACATATATATATGTATAAACATGGCTTTCTCAAGTTTTCTTTTTCAGGGGTTTCAGGATCACTGGAGAGGAAGGAAAGGTTTGCCAGTGTGGAGAGATTAATAAGATTCTTATTATTCTGCCAACAAACAAAATTGTTTTTGTTCTATTTTCTTGCCCAGAGGGGTCCCTTTTCAATAAAACTATGAACATACATATCATTTGATACTCCAGAACAAATCAGTTATGTGTATATTCCATGTTTGTATAGTTCTGATGCTAATTATTCATATTTGCATCATTTTCTATTCCATTCTACTGTATTCTATTCTATTCCACTCATCTTTATAAAATACTGTATAAAAAATAGGTATTATAAAGACAGAGATGCTACCTCTACTCATCGTGACTGATTCCAATTATAAGGACTTATTTTCCCCTAATTCCTACTTGATATGCATCAATGAGCAGCAGCAAATCTGACAGAGAAGGCAGAGGAGCAAATAAAAAATATATGTTTTGTTGACTACAAAACATATATTTTTTTGTAATTATTTCTTTGCAAGGTTTATACTTGGTACATTGCTGGATCACTGCCTCCCACAGTGATAAATTTTATGTATCTGCCAGGGCAATAGCCTGCCTTCAAAAATCTGTTCTCCATGTTAAGCATCTGCTCTGTATTCATCAAGTACCCTCAACCAGTTCTTGTTTATTTCCTTCATCTTGTAGATTTTTCCCTACTCCTTTCCCAAGGTGTTCTTTGGCAAAGATGTTCTCAGGCATCTGGGAGAAAACATTCTCAATGAATATTTATACTGAATCATAAGACTGGTAAAAATAAGAACCTAAATGCAAACAGCATAGTGCTCAGCAAACAGCAGATATTTAATAAGTGGTAGTATCTCTCCCCTTAAGAAAATTACCTAATCCAGGACTAAAGTGTATATCTAATCCAAGACAATATAAAATAAAATAGAATCTTAGAGTCACTGGTCTAATATATTCCCAATCATAGGGTTCAAGTCACTTCATGTTGATAGTAAAGCATTGGGTAACGCTATCATCAGCCATGCATTTTACTGCATTAATAATACAGTGTGGGATCAACCTTATAAGGTCTGTATGAGTATTAAATAAGATAATGCACACAAAGTAGGTGGCAGTTTCATGTGTAAATGCCTCTAAATATTAGTGGTGATGATGTTGAGTGGAGCCATCATCACAGCTCTAGGGTGTGCTTGGACTCGCTTGGTAAATGAAAAGTAGTATTTCACGGCAAATCAATGGTAATACAGCATCTGTAACCAGTTCAGGTCAAAATAAATAATGGAAATCATTGGCCAAAATTCAGGAACACTTGTACCAGCATGGGCCACGAAGCAGGGGTCAAGATCTGAGATTATTCTTGTTCCAGCATCAGCTTTCCCTTCTTGAGCCTGCCTTGGCCTTTCACCCAATCTCAGGCACCATAAATGCAAACAGTCATTGCTTGTCCAAGGACAGAATGACAGCCAGAGTTTACCATTTAGTCCAAAATAAGTATACTGGCCTCATCACTACTCATCAATACAACCCAGATCATCACTAGAGATTAGCCAATCAGAGGAAGCTAATGGGAAAAACCAGAGACCTACATGGGGCTCAGTTATTTTTAACTAAAACTTATTGGGGTGACAATAGTTAGTCAAATTACATAGGTTTCAAGTGTACAATTCTGTAATACGTCATCTATATGTCACATTGTTTGTTCACCAACCCGAGTCAGTTCTTTTTCCATCACCATATATTTGACCCCGTTTACCCTCATCTACCACCTCCCTCCCCCCTTACCCTCTGGGAACTACTAAACTATTGTCTGTGTCTATGAGTTTTTGTTTTTTTATTTGTCTATCTTGTTCCTTTGTTGCTTTCAGTTTTACATCCCACATATCAGTGAAATCATATGGTTCTCTGCTTTTTCTGTCTGACTTATTTTGCTTAGCATAATAGTCTCAAGATCCATCCATGTTGTCACAAATGGCACTATTTCATCTTTTCTTATGGCAGAGTAGTATTCCATTGTATATATATATACCACATCTTCTTTATCCAATCATCTACCGAAGGATACTTTGGTTGTTTCCATGTCTTGGTGCTCCGATGTTCATTGCAGGTTTATTTACATGGGGCTCATTTTATGAGTGTCTCCTCTTTGGTGGTAGGAAGTGAGGATGGTGATGGTCAAGTTACTTAATTTCTCTTTGCCTTGGTCACTCATCTATAAAATGGACATAATAGTGGTACCTTCTTTCCACAGTTATTGTAACAAATAAATGAGAATGTATCTACAAACCAACTAGGACAGGCACTCACCTATTTTTAGTCCTCAATAAATACTCACATTTGTTATGTCTTTATTATTACAATCATCAACATCTTCATCTAAAAGAGTGTAGGGCAATCACTAAGTCCTTTTTACACCAGCTTTTAGGAATAGCAATAGTAAAGACACCCTTAGGGAGCTCACTCATAGCCAAGTAAGAGTTGATAGAACCTTTGATTGCACTAAGGCAAAACAAAGCAATAAAAGGGGTGGGTACAATGCAGGTTCATGAACGCATAAGATCCTGTAAAAACTGCAGGCTGGAGAAACCATTAGGACACTGAATAACACTGGCTTCAAAAACTGCTACCATGGCTGGGATCTTCACTGATGAGAACACCTAAGGGAACAACAATTGTGAGAACTGATGGAAAGAGCCACCTCTGGGAGCAATCACTGGGAAGAGCAGATAGGGTCAGGCTAGACTTTCAGGCCTGAGATGTCTACCAAGGAAGCATGACTCACTCTCCAGGGAAAAGGCTTCAGTTTCATTATCCTATAACATCTGGAGGAATGTGCAGCAAAGAGACTGATGACATTTCATTTTACTCTTCCTTAATAATAAGACCCATGTCTGATTCATCACTCTATTCTTCCCCAGCTCCTGGACTTAAATGGCACGTGGGCACGTGTGGTACTTCTCACATGGTAGATGTTCAAAAAATAACATTTTTTGCTGGTGAAAAAAAAAAATCAAAAAATACTTTTGCCCCAAGTATTCTGATTGGTTAAGAAACCTAGAATAACTGGATGGTAATTGGCCTGCTTGTAAAATGTAATCAGATCTTAAGATTTTCATGGGATTTTGCCAAATACCATGTCGGAATTCCAGCAGATACTAAAGAAGAAAGTAAGAGAAACTACTAGATCCCACCACCTCAAATTTTATGGTCACCTTGTTTGTCGTATAATGAGTCATTCCTTCCACAATGACATTATTATAAGATATGTCCAGCAGTGTCCTTTATTTCTGAAATGGTATCACTCAGTCAATTGCTCTCTTTTAATAGATATGGCTGAGAACTCCGAGGTGTAATACTCATTTAAATATTAAAAACTCATTATTAAAAACATTTGAGGCTATAAAAGATGTCATTTACCTCAGATTTTGGTTAGCCTATGGAAGTCTTCCTTTTGGTATTGACCCCAAGCTTGAATGCTAACCATTATGCCCAGCAGTATACACAGTTATCCCTTTGTTCTTTGAAATCATGGTCGTGCTACTTAGCTTATATTGTTTAATTGGATATCACAATGTCCCAGACATTTTACTAGGTGTGGGCATTATAAGACACAGTCTTCTTTCTACTTGGGGGGAGTCAGGAAAAAGTAAGTCAACCACTCTTGATTTTTCATAGTGCTATGATAAACTGTACAATGTTATGAAAACACACAAGAGAGACGCATATTGGAATGGTTGGAAGATCTAAAGCTTCCCAAATGATAGTGCAAGAGCTAAGTTTTGAAGAATAAGTAAGGTTTAGCTTGGGTTGCCCTCTGACCCTACTTCATAAACATGAGTTAATTTGTTATCCAAAAAAAAAATTTTCCTAAGCTTATTCTTTTATATTTGCCTACAAAAAAAAAATCAAACAAAACTTGAAAACTTAGAATTCATAATGTCATTTTCCTTTTTATAGTTTACATTTTATAACTGGATAGTTCCATTAACTTTGGCAACTACAGCATACTATACAACTACAAAATCAACAACTCTTCAAGAATGATAAACCTGAGAACGTGGTAATACTGTCTTTCACTGATGACTTCATACAAAGCAGTGCTCCTCAGTGAGGGCCACAGACTAGTCTGGTCTGGAAACTCTCTCTGGTCTCCGGCAAAATAAGGAGTTTGTACTACAATGTAAATCAGTGCACTGCTTCCTTCATTAAGAAAATCTTGCTGTGAAAAAGTCAGCCAAATTACATTTTGGCACAAGGTCCTTATATTGCCAAAGAGCAGTGGCAAATTTTGCAGACTGGTCCTTTGAGTAGCACTGATTTAAATGAAGACCACCCATATAGGACAATTATCTTGCCCTCAAATCCAGTATCGACTCTAGCAAATCCTACGAGTACTACCATTTCTTTGCATGTTCCTTTTACTGTATGTTGTGTACATCCCAATGTGGATACTTTGACCACCTCTAGCATTCCAAACTTTCTTCCTTTCTTTCTCTCTTTCTTTCCTTCTTTCTTTCTTTCCTTGCTTCCTTCCTCCCTCCCTCCCTCCCTCCCTTCTTCCCTTCCTTCATTCCTTCCTTCTCTTTCCTTCCATCCTTCCTTCCTTCTCACATTGATCACTGCAACAGCAGTTTCTCTGCTTCTGTCCTTGCCCTGTGACAGTTCTGCCTCCTTGGCAGCCAGGGTGAAACTTCCAAAAGCATCAATGGGATCAGGTCACTCCTGGGCTTAATGAACAACCTCAACATGTCTGAGGACCGCTTCGTTGGTTCTCCTGCTACCTCACTCATCACTCCTTAGGCCCCTTGCCTTCCTGTCTTCTAAGGGTAGCTCTACCCTTGCGTCAGTCAATCTTCAGGTACCTCCTCTTTTCTTATCTACATTACTGTTCCTCAACAACCAGGCTTGCTATGCTATATCACATTGTCAAAACATACCTTCTTCAAAGGTTTTATGTATGTGCTTAATTGTTTGTCCCCACAAACTAGAATGTCATATCTGTGAAAGCAGGGATTTCTTTGGATTTATTCACCACTTTTATTTTTCAATGTTTAAGTAAGAGTGAGCAATCAATTTACTTACTGAATGAAAGGATGAATGAACAAATGAGTTGGGAATCCCTAAAATTAATACTGAATGAAAATGACAATCAGATTATTATACAGTTAACTAAAGTACATTATACAAAAATATATATGGGGGAGGGTTCCTATATCAACTCCGATCAGACCCTCATTCACACCAGGCTACAGGAAACATCTGGACCGTCTCTCTACTTTTGTCACCCAGATGTTGCTTCTCTGTGGCTTGTGCTACTCTGCACTGAAACAATCCCTTCCTTGCGCTGGGGTCTGTACTTCAAACAGGAATGTACTTCAAGCAGGAATGTCAGGCTTCCTGTCTGCAGTTGTACCATGTGCAAGGTTCAAAAATTCAGAGTCACCACTTGGACTTCTGCAGGCCTAGCTCTCTCTTCTCTTAATTTCACAAAATGTTAGGAGGCTCCCACATCTTCCAGTACGCTTTGCCCAGAAACCCCATCTGCTGGCATGGCCCGCCTGTCCCTATGCTGCAGCTGCAGGTCCCAGCCAGCAGCCTCCACATTCTGCCTGGGCACGGCCATGGCAACAGCATGTGCTTCCTACCTTATGCCTTTTGTTAGAAGATCGTGCAGACTGAGATCCAAATGCACAGGAAACTCCACTGCACACAAGTGTGGATTCCTACCACTTTCCATTCAGGACTAGAAGCATCCCGTCTGTCTGGAACAGCACAGAGAGCTTTGTTCTCTTAGCTATTTATGCTTGGAGAAACAAATCACTGATAACAAAACAAGTCACTTGGGGGCAAACCCCAAATTTAAATGTGCGTGCTACTTTTTTTTTTTAACTAAATCTCCTATGATACAAAGATGAGAACTATTTTGTTTGTTTGTTTGTTTGTTTGTTTTCGTCACCAACGTGATAGATTATTAAGCCATCAGTTCATTAAATACAGCCCAGCAAAGTTTCATTATCCTCATGCCACTTCCTCCTGTGTAGCATTTTTCGTTTGAAAATGTGATGTTTTTCTCCATTAAATTATCGGGGAAGAGGAACCTATTTTTCCTATTATATGAAGCACAAAGGATAATACATACCTCAGTATATTCTATCATACCTTGGGGAAAATCAGTATTTTCCCCTCTAAATGGAAGTGAGCTAACCAAGATGCTTCATAACATAGTTGGAGACCAGTCAGGCCATACCTGGAAGACAATGTTTCCTGCTCACGGACTTAGAACACACGGAGCATTTCTTATTCTACTAGGTTGGTGCAAAAGTAATTGCGATTTTTGCAATTATTTTTAACCTTTAAAACCGCAATTACTTTTGCACCAACCTAATAGCTTAGTAACCAGGCTCTATTTTTAGCTAAAGGGTTTATCTTATAACCCTTCTTAGCAGAAATTATCCATGAGACAAGCATCAATGTAAGATAAATGGAGTCTTAACAATGCCTCTGATTCCCTTAGCTTTCCTTTTAGCCATGAACTATCTTAATTTATAGATGTTTTATATATCTCTTCATAAAGAAACCATGAAAAAATAAGCCACTAGCATAAACTTGTATCAGAAGTGTCATTATAGTTCTTTTGCTTTCCACTTTAAGGTCACGGGATGCTTGAAACACTCATTTTCATTACCATACTGTGTATCTTTTTTTCCCGTCTTATAGGGACATATCCATCTTAAAGTGATACCTAGGATACCAAATGGAATGAAGCTGTGGCAGAATTCTGCATCCAAAATGACTGACTCGTATTTTCTAGCTATTTAACGTCCAAATGAGAACATAAATGTCTTTCATTGCTGAGTTACTAGAAATAGAGGATAATTTGTCCTTTCTAATTTTTACTGCTTGTCCCTCTAATCTTGTTATTCATGTTAGAAACCATTACTAGGGTTGTAATGTCTTATTGGTTGAACAATAGCCCCTAGAATGCCTCATCCTAAAAGCAAATGCATAACAAATAAATGTAGCCATGTATTTCACAGGCAAGGCTAGCCGGTAACTAGGAATCAGCCGGCTACCATTTACGTTTGTTTCTGTAATACACAGCAACACTAAGCTTCTCATGTCTGTATACATGGAACACTAGTAATCTGCAACCTCAAAATGTAATTTAAAAGATGCAATGCTGTGTAAAGGAAATGGCAACTGGAGGAAAAAGTTAGAGCATTCTTTTGTATCTCTTACGCACCCTTTCTGTCTCAGAGCAATAGAGATTTTCAAATCTTTCACACCTACACCAGATGAAATCTTCACACTTCTCCCTTCCCGCTGCCACCTCAGTGTTGGGACAATTCACGGGCAGCATTCATGTTTTAATTCCTTCTTTTCTTAATAATAATATAATTAGCTATAAGTTTTTGGTTTATTATTTTCTCTGTATATTTTAAGTTCTTCTAATCCTCATTTTTTTGTGCCTATATTAAAAATACTCCCAGCACAAAACAACCTACTTTTTTCAATATCTACCTATATCTATATTATTTGCCTACTACGCATCCTGAAATCCCCGTCCCCCAAAAGTACATGTGTTTTTATAAGGCAAGGCTCAAGAGGGGGGCCTCATGTTTTAACTCTTTTAATTGAAACTTAACTCAAATTAGCTTAAATAGAAATGGAAAATGATGGGATTAGACAACTGAAATATTAAGGAATTTTATTGACTTCAAATGTGGTGGGGTGCCTAGACTGAAATGTTCTGTCTCTATTTGCTTTGGAATAGCTTCATTTTCAGGCAGGCTTTCTCCGGTTGATTAACAAAGATGGCCACCAGCAGCTCTACCATGTTTCCCCAAAAATAAGACCGGGTCTTACATTAAGGTTTGCTCCAAAAGATACATTAGGGCTTATGTTCTGGGTCTGCCATCCTGAAAAATCATGCTAAGGCTTATTTTCCAGTTAGGTCTTATTTTCAGGGAAACATGGTAGATACAAATCCTAACTGCTTTGCAACGCCCATGAGATCGAGAGCATCTTCTCGGCATTCTGTAAAAATCCCAGGGAGTAGCCTCATCATCTTGCCAACTATCCTTGAACAAATTACTATCTAGAGGCAGTGGTACTCCTGCTGGTTCACAAGCTAACCCCTCGGGGAACAGGAGCAAAAGAGGTAGGTCAGTCCCACATCAACCACAGGACTGAAAACTGCGGGTGCGGATCGTCCACAAAGGAATGCTGCACAAGCAGAAGACACATTTTCATGGAAGTAGATTCTCAAAAAAAAGAACCTGAAATAGAGATCAAAGCCCTTTGATGCTATGGTTACGCTCTTACGCTCTTGTTGACATTATGTAGAAAGAAGCTGAACACAGAAAAATCATCCTCTGTAACTGCTCCAGTCATCTCCTCTGAATATCCTTGTCTCAAGGACCTTTCAAAGTCCTTTACAATGTAGACTCAATAAATATCCTATGATATTTTCTGTGCACTAGGTAAAAATAACCTGTGTACCACTAACAAGTCCCTTCGGTGCAGGTGGATGCTAGCCATTTCAGCACACACTGACTTAGTTTCACGTGAAAGGTTTCAGAAATTGCACATATGGGAACACACAGCCCCTGGGTTGACAGCTTTAAAGGGAAGAATGCTCCCTTTGTTCATGTCCAATGTCTCAGAGTATCCGAAAACAAAGTCTGACTATAACCATGAGAATAATACAATGAGCTGGGAACCAATTCATTCCCATTGGTAGCAAACACTGAAAATGAGGCAGGGCTGCTCGATTACTTTGCAGACAAGATATTGCCATTTCAAAAAGTATGAAAGGAAAACTGTATTTTACATTCTTACTCAAATGACATGAAGACTGCAAGAATTTTGCATTTAGAGCAGTGGCTGAAGGGCATATAGACGTCAGTGTTGACTACTACTAGGGCCCATATTTGCTAACCAAATGAAGAATTTGAATTTATTTTCTATAAATTTAAATGTACCAGTGAGTACCATCTCTAAAAAGGGGCTTTCTTGCAAGTCAGTTCAATTATAGTAATAATATTGCTAGCCTTTTTATAGTTAGGTCCAAGTAAACAGGTAAACAATGGCAACTAAAACAGAAAGCAGATAGCTGGCTGATTTTAAAGCCCCTTTTTAAAGATTGAAGATAATGTTAATCGCTTTTATAATGGAAACTTTATGGAGAAGTCTTCAAAGGCAAATGGCAAAGGCATGCGGTTTAGAATTCCCTCAGCTCAGAACCTCAAAGAAACAAGTAATTTAATCCTGGCACTGAACCCAAAAGCTTTCTACCCAGTGGTGAAGGAATATTTGTAATAGCATGTATATGTATGTATGTATGTATGTATGTATGTATATATATATGTATTGTGGTACATGTGTCTTGTCCACTGTGTTTAAATAAAAGACTTTTTTTTAAGTTGCCACACATCCTGATTTTACTTAATGTTATCTGTTCTCTTGGAAAATAAATACTGTTACCTCTGTAGCAATAATGGATAGTTGATCATGTCCCCACCCCACCCCAGCTTCAAAGACCAAAACGCTCAGCCTGGCCTGATGCTGACTTCTCTTTCCACCTCCACTTGGTCCCACCCTTGTCCCAGCCACACGGATCCTCTTTCATTTCCTCACATGTTCCAATCTAGCTCCTCTGCCTGGAACATCCTCTCCTCCTGCCCGCAACTCCAGCCCTGTGCAGCACTCCACTGAGGGAGCCCCTCCTTTCTGGAATTCAGGTCCCTCTGCTGCACAGCCTCCTACCCCTGTCGCCTGGTCTTTAGAGCACCTTCCAGGTACTGTAACTGCAAAAGCAGCTCAAAGTGGCCCTGGCCTGTTTTATGAGATACTGAGTTGCTTTTCAGAGACAGCAGACCCAAACCACAAGTCATACAGCCGAAGCATGCGCAGAGGAGAGAACTTTGTCTTCTGGCTGCATCCAGAACCAAAGTCTCACTCCCCAACCCCCACCTTACCCCCCTCCCCCACCCCCCACACACACGGAACCAAAACACCAGGACATAACCAGAACTTGAACACTGGAACCCTTTCAGAAGCCAAGGTCCCTTGTTCAGAAAGATCCAGCGTTCACGCCCTTTACCATAAATGGCCAAGTTCCAAGGTCCTCCAATTCATACTTGCCCCATCAGCACTTCCACGTGACAGTGCTCCCTAACCCCTTAAAAACCCTTAAGGAGCCCAGTGAGCAAGATGGATGTGATGCACCATTAGGTCTCCCATCTTCTCAGCTGGCGCCTTCTTGATCAATAAACCTTTCCGTACTCCAAACCCTGAAGTTTTGAGTTTTGGCCTTTTGAAGTGTCGGTGAACTTTGGTGTGGTAGCTACACTATAACCAACACCCCTTCCCCCAACACCCCTGAAGGCAGGGATCACGTCTGCTCTGACCGTTGTTTTACCCCCAGGGCTGAGCTGAATGCCTGACACATACTCAGATCCCAAACTTTTGTTAGAAAAATGTTCCATGCAGCCTAAGACTAATGTTTCTCAGTAAGTATATTCCTGCCAAAATATATCTTAATTTGGTAGATTTCACTACAATCCTCATTCCTTAGATGCATCAGGAAAGCACAGTAAGAGAGAGCATTTCAGTAACTTTAAGAAATTCCTAGATGATGATGAGGTTTTACAGACCAGACTGAGGTCACTGAGAAGTTATACAAGAGCAAATTCTACCCCAAAACAGGTAAAAGTCTTCATCAGGACTGTCAAAAATTAAATGAGCTATCCTGAGATATTTAGGAAGTGTATCTAATTATAAAATATAACCCATGGGGAAGCAATCCTCCCCTTTCTCAGGGGTCCAGGTGGATCTCCAGTGGACCACGACCACTGCTGGCATTTCACTCTGCTATGATAGCATTTAGAATAAAGTTTAAAAGATAATGAAAGTAAGAATATAGAGATCATGGGAAGGGAGGTGTGTTCATTTAAATCACACCTAGCCTATGGGGAACAGAATCAAAATTGAAAGAAGAATCGCCCTGATCAACAGCTCTTAAGTTTGACATCAGTCCTTCTTACATCCTCACAAACATGTAAGGTAAAACCCACCAGAAGGACCTCTTTTAAGCTGCCCGTCTCCCCAGGAAGGGTTCAGAGGCCCAGAGCCATGAATGTGGGATGCTGCTCTAAAACCTAGGCACCCCGAATAGGAAAGGTTAAAACATATGACTCGGGGGTCCTTACTTCTAAGGCTGTATTGGCCCTACTGAAGGAGAGGCCTCTTAGAGAGGCCAGAGAACCGACAGATTCTCAAAAAAGTACCCATTATTCTCACCAACTGGCATGAAAGATGCTAGAACCAATGTTTCCTACAGAATGGCACAGCTAGCATCCAGCAGATCAACCACAGGTGCAGTAAATTACAACACACTCAATAACTCAGGCTTTGTGGACCAAGCCATGGGCGCTGAATGGAACTCCCCGAGAGTTCAAGAAAGATTTGAGGTTCTTAGCCATTTGTGGTGCTATGACTGCCTCTGGGAGTCTGTTAAAGTGTATGACCTCCCACACCAGAGATACATAGGATTACAAAGGAAACTAAATACAATGAAAACACAGTTATCAAATTTTAAAGGGATGAATTTGTGACATCATCACAAACACATGGTGAATGTGTTTCTTTGCTAATATTTTAAATAAAAATATCGTCAGCAGTTCTAATAATCACCATACTTTCAAAGCAGGAATGAACATACATGATTTTTTTTTTTTTGAAATATCTGCAAACAACTGTAATGTGATATGATACGATCTGTGACTTACTGGTGACAAAGCCACAGGTGCTGCTGATGGCTCTTGTGGTTTGCGACCCACACCCATAATTAAGGACGATGCTAAATTTGAATGAGGAGAGTAACAATAAAGATGTCATTTTGTCTATCCAAGTTTGTGTACTAACTAAATTCTGTCCATGTCTGCGAACTACAGGTTAAAAAAGTCCTATTTTAAAGGATATTAGATGAATCCTAAAGATCCTTAACTAACACCCCTTAACTAACTAAACTAAAGATCCTTAACTAACACCCCTAAAGAATCTATGATTAAACTTGACATGAGTTTAGAGTAAGGGAAAAGTGTATTTATAGACTGAGTTTTAAAAATAAAATGCTTTATCAATCAGTACTATTTTATGTGTCATAATGGAAAAAAAAAAACCAGGTAACACGTAGGACTTTTTTCTTCTTACAAATCAGGGCCTGTGGGCCTCTTCTGTCCTTATAATCAGCTCCTCTAAGCTACTCCTGCTTGCTACATAATTGTCTTGATCTACTTCTGAGCCTTCCCATTTTCTAAAGTGCCATGTTTTTCATGAAATATTCATGGCTCCCTCCCTGATGGTTATTCTCAGTGATCAATGGCTCAGCAGTGAGGTCAGCAACTTTCCTTTTGTTCCTTTTTATTGTCAAATAGAACTCTAGCAAGGGAATGTGGGAATGCTACGACAATTGGGTTAACCATTCTCCAACGGATGGACTTCTGGGCTATTTCCAATCTGGGGCAATTATGAATACAGCTGCTATAAATGTTTTAAGTTCTCCAGGTCTGTCCTCAGTCTTATGCCCTCTGAAGCTGGGCCTTGGGCAGGCTTTTCCTCAACTTTTCTGCCCCTCCTCTTCCTGTGTCAACCAAATTATGCTCTAGACCTGCTGCAGATCTGGGATTTGTTTCAGGGCAGGATCCAGGGCCCAGTGGGGTTTCTGCCCCTCCCCCATTGGCTCAAGGCTTTTGCATGAGAGAAGAATCTGGGGTTGTAGTTGGATTTTGTGCCTATTTCCAGGGGCAGTCTCTCACTATCTGCACACCTGTGGAACCTACGGGTTTTCTCTGGTCAACTTCCCTGGCCCCACACAGTCTGGTAAGCACTGAGCAGAGGCCCATGGGAAAGAATCTGTGAGTACGTTCAGATTCCCCTTGTGTCTGCACTCCCAGTTATCCTCAACTATCATGTAACCCTCACTTGACCTTTAAGAATTTATTAAAGATTTTAAATGATTTCTTCTTTTTAACTCTTTGAAATCCTTTTACTATTATTTTTAGTTGTGGTAAAATATATATAAAACAAAATTTACTGTCTTACCCATTTTTAAGTGTGCAGTTCAGTGGCAGGCAATAAGTCCATTTCCACTGTTGCGCCATCATCACCACCGTCCATCTCCAGAAGGCTTTTCATCTTGCAAAGCTGAAACTCTGAACCCTATTAGCTCCCTATTTTCCCCTTCCCCAACTCCTAACAACCACCACTCTACTTACTAGCTCCATGAATTTGACTACTTAAGATACATCATTGAAGTAGACTCAGACACTATCTTTCCATGATTGGCTTATTTTACTTAACATAATGTCTTCAGGGTTCATCCATGTTGTAGCATGTGTCAGAATGTCCTTCCTCTTTAAGGATGAATAATATTCTATTACATTCATGCACGATTTTCCCTTTCTTTAGGCCAGTTAGTTCAACAGCTGAACCAATGAGAGAAGCAAGGACTCCTACACAGAATAGCTGTTTCCAGCTGTGGATAATGTCAAGGAGTGCCACAAACAGCAAGGAAGAAAGTCCAGACATATGAACCATCAGGACTTTGATACAGAAATTGCCACGTCTCAGTCATATATATACCGTGTTTCCCTGAAAATAAGACCTAGCCGGACCATCAGCTCTAATGCATCTTTTGGAGCAAAAATTAACATAAGACCGGGAATATAATATAATATAATATAACATAATATAATATAATATCGGGTCTTATATTAATTTTTGCTCCAAAAGATGCATTACAGCTGATGGTCCGGCTAGATCTTATTTTCGGGAAAACACGGTAGTCCCTTCCTGATCTTAATATAGCATTTTAAAAAATGTAACTGCATGAATTTTAAAGGAAGCTTTGTGTCGTTACTTTATATAGAAACTAGCACTTAGCATGAATAGAAGATGAAGTAAAAATGAATACCATGAAAACAAAAGTTTTATTGGATTTCTGAAAGCTTTCTATCTGAAGCCTACTCTTTATTAAAAAGGAAGCTATAAGGATATTGAAGAAGTGTTAAAAACTAGGACCAGACTGAAACTTTCTTTGCCTTAATAAGAAAAACTGAAAGAGAACTGATTCAAAATCCTTTCAATTAAATTCAATACATATCCATATACCCCCCATAGTCACCTTGCATAAAATCAGTCATAGTGTCTCACACTTTGAGAAACACTGCTTAAGTCAAAGTTCCCTCATTCATATTAATACACGAACTTCAGAGTTTTGGGGCTACCTTGCTGGCAAATACAGCCTAGAGGAGATTAAGGAGAAAAATAAAGAGATTAAGGAGAAAAATTACCCCCCACTTCCAACCCTATTTTTAAGATGGTAAAAATGAAACAAAGAGAGGGACGATATTTAAGGGAAGTAATCCCAGATAACCAGACTATGAAGAAACAGGTGAATGAACATGACAGGGCTGACAATGAACAGGTAAGTACTCCAGGTAAACAACGTGAGTATATATTTATAAAGGAGACTAATTCAAAATAAATTCAAGAAACAGTTATTGATTTTGTGCTTTGAGCCAGATACGATGCCAAATCCTAGATTGTTCTTCACTATTATAATACACTTCTGCAATATTTATCTATGCAATAGCTAGAGACTATGTCTGCCATGTTTTCTTCTATTTCTACCAGCATGTAATACTGTGCTGGATGCTCAATAAATGTTTTGGGGGTCACTAGTGTCCTATGTATCCCTAGAACATAATCTTGAACATGGAACTTTACACAGTCATCTAATTTAAGCTCTCTTCACATTCAGAAATCTCTTCTCCACCACGCATGATAAATACCAGTCTAGCTTCCGCCGAGTTCTTCCAGAGATGGGGCTTTCACTAATTCTCAAGGTAGCTCATTCTTGTCCTGAATCACATTAAGAACATTCTTGCTTATAGTGAGAAAAAAATCGACTTCCCCGAAACTTCCAGCCAGCCCTAGGTTCTAGTTCTCTCCAAATAAGCAACAAAGACTACACCCTTTGACATTTGGAGGCTCATACTGTGTTTATCTTATACTCATCTTTGCCAAGTTTATGGTCCATAGTTTTTTAAAAAAAAAAACACAAAAAACTGTTCTTAAAGAGCAAATTGTTTTTCCACTAGTTCTCTAGTTGACTCATGGTCATCTGAAAGGGGCACCTAAAACCAGGCATGATACTTCAGATATAGTTTTATAACATAGAACAACAGGAAATTACCCTCCCCCACTTTTTAGATCCAACTATGTGCTTGTTGTTGGTTTTATCCACATCACACTTGCACTGGCTTGGACCGTGTCTCCCCAAATTTCATGTCCTTCCTGGAACCTCGGCATTGTGACCTTGTTTGGAAATATGATGATAGATGTAATTGTTTACATTAATATGAGGTCTTACTGAAATAAGATAGACCCTGAATCCAAAATAACTAGTGTCCTTAGAAGACATAAAGTCAGAGTCACAGGGGAGAATGAATGTCATGTGATGATGGAGGCAGAGATTGGAGTGATGCATCCACAAACCAAGGAATACCAAGGATTCATGGCAGCACCAGAAGCTACGAGAAAAGCATGGAAGAGATTCTCCCCCTAGAGTCTACAAAGAGAGAACGGCCCTGCAAATACCTTGATTTCAGACTTCTAGCCTCCAGAATTGAGAATAAATTTGTTGTCTTAAGCCACCCAGTTTGTGGTAATTTGTTAGGGCAGCCTAAGGAAACTAACAGTGTTTTTGCCTTCTGTATAGATACTGTTTAGACAATACAATTAGGGTTTTCTTTTTCTTCTTTCTTTCTAGTGATTCATCACCACTGAAGCAAATTTCTCCCTCCTGAATCTATGTAGTGGACATCAGTGGAGTGTGCCTGCACAGTATCATCTATTCCCCTTCTTCCAGGAGCAGCAGATTACAGATTATGCTTTGGGGTAACTCCTTGGACTCATTAAACACAGTGTAGGTGGGCTGTCAATCAAGATACACTGTTCTTCCTCAGAATACACTCCTTCCTCCTTTCCTTCCTTCTTTCCTTCCTTCCTTCCTTCCCCCCTCCCTTCCTTCCTTTCTCCCCCCCTCCTCTCCTTCTCTCTCAATTCTAAGTCTTGAGCACAGTCACACAATGATGGAAAACACTAGAGTTGATTCATCCCACCAGTGGGCTATCCTTTCCAAGGCCTTATTCTTCAGCCTTTCCTTCGATTCCATGAACTCCTCCTTAACCACCCAATGACTTCCTTTCTGCTTCAATTAACCAGAATGAGTTTCTATTTAATTCAGTTAAGGAACTTTGATAACTGCAATAACCCCCCAAAAAAACTCCCCATAATATTTCATGACAGACAGATGTGTACCTGCCAATGAAACACAGGACTCTTAATAAATAACATAATCAGCAGCTCTGTCTATAACGTCATGTTAAAATGAAATCTCCCTAGAATTTCCTAAAACTCCTGAATATTTCTGTAGTGCCAGAATGGTTATTTTTCCTTCTTGGTTGTTCATCGTATAGTTCAGATAATTAAAAATGGTATTACTCTTCCTCTGTTGTACACTCACCAGTATGATTGCTCATTTGAAAATTTTAAAACATGCTGGTAAACAGTGAAGATCTCAGTAGTATAAAAGGGCACCTTTAAACTTCCGTGGCCCTCTTAAGACTCTAAGCTCTAAACAGATCTAACAGGAAGGAATGCCCAGCTGATTCGTATAGTTTTTCACTCTTTAACTGCATTGTGGTCAATATTGTTTTCCTCCATTTTGGAAACTATGAAAAAACCAATTGCTTTCCTGACATACTCACCTTACTCATCACAAGTAGATTAGATTTTACAGTAGCCTGAAAGCTAGTTTTAAAAACCCAAGGATATGTTAACTTTATTTTCTCATTCTGAAACATTTTAAAATAAGGCACTTATATTTATTTATATTACTAAATGATTTAAATGAGTGAAAACAGGAGAAAACATTTTTTGCTCAAAGCCCTTTATCATGGCTGTTAACATTTTTCTGCTAAATGTGTAATATGTGCTTGTGACACCTTGTCACTATGAACTATATAAAAAGTTTAAAACACATGAATCCTTAGTCCATTAATGTATTAATTCACAATGGAAGACCACATTTTATCTTAGAAAACAACTGCTTTTAGGAGACTTCTGTATATCAACCCCAATGAGGATTGTAGAATTCTTAAATAAATATAAAGATTTAACAAAGTAACCGTTCCAGAATATTTTGTTAGCTGCCCACGCGTAGCAGTTTGCAAAGATTTGTTTGTTGCATTGATCTTAGTAGCCTTGAAGTCCATCACAATTTGGTCGGCGGATGTGAGGCCAGAAGCCAGGTAGGTCATCTATGAACCAAGGAATAAATCATTGGACATTAAATAATAATAACTTATATAATGACAGCTATTCCTGACATTTTTGAGAAAATAGTGATCCTACAACCAAGTGTCTAATGTAAGAAAATGTACTAATGTGCTCTTTTCACAAACACTTATTTGTAATAAAACATGAATCCTAGTGTCTACCCTGCCAGTCTAATGATGTATACTGAAGGAAGAGAGACACCGTGCATTGGTTTCCTTTAATCATGAAGATTCCGATCAATCACTAGAAAGATACATTCAGTAATGGAGAAGGAAGAATTCTCTAGACTTTACCCATGACTCCAACATCTTTTTTTGGAGGGGGACAAATAATAACACAAGTGCTTCGGTGGCCTGTTTTTGTTTATCTGCCTATCATACAACCCTCCTTTCCCCAAAAAACAATCCTCCATCTTCCCCCAGGAACACATACTTCCCAACCAGGACGTATCGTCCTTCAGGCAACTGTGAGTGGAAGAATAGGCTGTTCACTTGATTAGAGCCAGAGCGATGTGAAGGGGACATTTGCTGGGATTTCTCAAAAGAGCAGCCTCCTCTTTCTTCAGCAAGAACTTTGGAAACACTCTCCCATTCATTAGATTTGAACCTGGGGATTATGAAGAACTGCAAGCTTCAGGCAGCAATCTTAGAATCCCGAGGAGAGAGCCTGTCAAGGATGGAGCCAATACTTAGGAAGTGGAGCTAAGAAACTGCAATGGGAAAACAAGGAACTGGTCACAAGGTTTGAGCATTAAATCAGGTCCTACCTGGAGCTATAGTTCCCTCTTCTACTCCGTTACACAGTCATAAAGACTCTTTTATTCTTGTTTTAACTCATGCCACTTGAAATCAGATTTTCTGATTATTGACAGTGAAAGAACGATCACTATGAATGGTGCAGCTCAAGTGTGGTAGTATTAAAAGTGTACAAGGACAAAGAAGGGTGCCAGGCATCACACTAAATCTTTACTTACCATCTCACTTAATCATCAGAAGAATCACACCCATAACCTGGTGGGTGTGATTCTCAAAAGATACTCGTAAGAGAAGCTGCAAAGTCGAGTAATTTGCCCAAGTTTTCACAGCTGCTTACTAAAAAAACAGAAATTTAAATTCAAGTTTGTCTGATTCTAAAGGGAATGTTCTTTCAAAGGTGCCATCTCCCTGGCTTCCAATTTTATCTCTTCATTACTGTAGTTGATTACATATCTGCAGCTAAGTTACAAAAAAGACAGCATACATAATACACTTTATAATTTGCAAAGTACCACTAACACATACAGGTTTTTAAACTTTTATGGACTCTCAAACTCTTCAAGAAACCACAATGGCAATAGCACTGAATTGATTTAAAACAAAACTACTAACTTAGCAACAGAATTATACACAAGGACCAATCTCTAATTTTCTGATCATTAGTAGATGTAACCCAGTTAAAGGACATTAGTCATAGTGGCATTTTTTTTTTTTTAGATACCTTTACCTAAAACCCTACTTATGTTCACCCCAATTATGAAAAAATTAAGTTGTGCTTGACCATTTTGATCATTCAGGTGAACACCTAAGTTGAACTCCTATACAAATTCCATTGATGACTTGTTTTTGCCTATAGAAGGCCTGGAATATAACAACTTGAGCTAAATAAGCATTTTTAAATAAATAGACAAAACAATAAGAAAATAAGTGTGCTCTTCAGGTGGAGAAAGTCTGGATGGAGACTGAAAAAGTGCAGAGACTCAGCTTCAATAAAGCAGAGTGACTCGTGACCTTGGGCAAATCAGTTCATAATCCTAAATCCCTGAGATCTTATCAGGAAGAAGAGGACATCAGAATATATCAACCTCCAAAATTCCTTCCTAACCTATGATCCACCTCTATGGCCCTTTTTCATCTCAATTTGCTAAGCAATGGCCCTTCTGACTCCATTCTTCTAGGCCCCCTTCTTGGACAGTAGCCATTTAAATTCTAGCACTAGAAAGACATATAAACACCATCAGTGTTTAATAGCCATCTCTGTTTTGAAAACATTTCCTCTAATCCAGTAATGAAATATATAGGAAAAAACATTATCTCTATGTTAAAGATGAGGAAATTGGAGCTCATAAACTTAAAAACAAACAAACAAAAAACCTCATCTAAAGTCACACAACCACTAAGTAAGAGTTCCAGATTTTACTGCAAAGCTCTTGATCCTCCCTGAGCTGCTGTACCTCTTTCCTTGTGATGGGTAGTTAGTGTCCTGGCTCATCAATCACCATTTTCCAAACACACCGATTGATTTTTAAGCCTGATCACAACACTACTTTATATTGACATCATTAAAATCAGGCTTCATAATCCAGAAGACTGAGATCTATGTTTTGTTCACTGAGGGCCCCAGACCAATGTCAAGTAACATGCATATGCTGGTGTAAAACAGGCTGCTGTCAGTACCCAAAACGGTGCTCCCATTTCTTCCATCTTCTTTAAGAGGACAGAGACAGCTCTAAATTGAAAAAATCAGAAGAGACTGCATCAGCCAACCTAACCCAGTATTCAGATTCCAAATGACATCGCATAATGAATATTCCAAAGACAGAAGAGATGCACTATGTATTAAAGAATGCTGAAAGCCTCAGGAAATGTTCTGGGTTATTTGTTTCTTAAGATGAATAAACATTTTTAAACAAAAGTAAAACCTTCCACAGGCAAGACTGCTTTTTCCCTGCACTGCTATTGCTCTTCCTTAAATAATAATCAGCTCAAATGAAATAAATACCAGTAACTCTTTGCTACAGCATACGTTTCAAAACTTTGCCTTTGTCGTTCTTGTTCGTGAATTCAGCAAGGACAACATATAGGGTTTGATAAAATTCCCTCCCCTCAGCAGCACACTTCTTCCAGCAGGGACAATAATTTACATGCCACAGAGACCAGCAAGTTTATTTATAGGTAAGAGGAGCCATCATATTATTTCATTCCCCCCCAAGAAGGATACTCTGATATTTTGAAACACAGGTATTACCTAGTACTCAGAACAGCAAAAATGATCCATTCTGTGATCTAGTAGTCTCAAAATAATGACATGGTATGATCAATCTTAAAAACTACGTGTTCAAAGCCTCTGTTGCAAACATTACTAGGACAGAACTGATTTGCCATTCTCCTTCTCTCTAACCATCAGTACCAACCAACTCATTCACTGCCTTCCACTCCATGTCTATCAGACGTGGAAAAGGGCACACATCCATCCATTCAACAAGTAACAACAGCAGGGAAGGAAACCATCTCTCTTGTTCAGATGTCAAACAAAATCAATAACCATTTCCTAAAGAAAGGAAAAGAGAAACAAGAACTGTCCCCTTTCACCTCAAATTGTTCACTCCCTCCTCGTCTAGTTAATAGAGAAATCCACGTAACTATTCCCCCCAATGGTTTCTCCTGCCTTCTGCATTTCACCAGTTGTGTTTGGAAGTATTTTTCAAGACTCAGGCTATGTAACTGCTCCAAATTTCGTGAAAATGAATTATCTGTCTTGTGTCTCTTTTTACAGATAGACTTTTAGAGCCAGACATGGAATAAATGTATATTCTCTCAATGAGAACTTGGTTTTGCAAACTAGTTGCAATGCACAAGACAGCTCGGCCAGGCAAATTCAAGAGTCCCAGTGCCTAGAACAGAAACTGTTACTATTTTTTCTGCACACAGACATGTATTAAAATATATATTACATGGATTTTTTTTGTTTTTCATGACTTTATTTTTAAATTAAATTTATTGGGGTAACATTAGTTAATAAAATTATATAGGTTTCAAGTGTACAATTCTATAATACATCATCTGTATATTGCATTGTGTGTTTGCCACCCAGAGTCAATTCTCCTTCCATCACCATATATTTGATCCCCTTTACCCTTCCCTACCTCCCTGCCCCATTACCGTCTGGTTACCACTAAGCTGTTGTGTCTATGAGTTTTTGTTTGTCTTGTTCCTTTGTTGCTTCCCGTTTTATATCCCACATATGAGTAGTGAAATCATATGGTTCTCGACTTTTTCTGACTTTTTTCACTTAGCATGATAATTTCAAGATCCGTCCATGCTGTCGCAAATGGCAGCATTTCATCTTTTCTTATGGATGAGTAATATTCCATAGTATATATGTGCCACACTTTCTTTATCCCATCATCTATCAAAGCACATTTCAGTTGTTTCCATGCCTGGGCCACCATGAATAAGGCTGCAGTGAACATAGGGGTACTTATATCTTTATGGATAAATGTTTTCAGATGTTTTTGTGTAGATACCCAGAAGAGGGATTGCTGGTGGGAATGTAAATTGGTACAACCACTATGGAAAACAGCATGGAGATTCCTCAAAACAAAACAAAACAAAAAAAAGAAAACAAAAAAAAAAAAAACTAAGCATAGAATTACCAGAAATTGCTACTTTTCAATTTGCAAATGCTTGTTTAATTTATAAAATGTGATTCTCGTTGGTTCAAGTCATATTCTTGAGCTTTCACATAATCCAATGATAGGTGCTCTATCAACACGAGTGTTGCTCCAGCTGAAGTTCTGTTTTTCTCAGTTCTTTCACTGTTCCTTGGGAAAGACAAAGCCTTCCTGACAGCAAGAATAGGCAATTGAACAAAGCAATTCAAAGATGCAAGCAGAGAAACTGAGGTTGCCGTTGTGGAAAACAAGGTTTCTCCTACTGCCTTTTTCCAAGAGAGACACAAATCTGTTCCACTTGGAAGCAGGAGAAAGCTGTCTGTATACACAGGAGAAAAGGAGAGGTTACTGGGTGCCTCAGGGACTTAGCAGTATGAAGTCTCTCCTGCTATGAGAATTCCTGAGGGGCTGAGGGACAGTGATGGCCAAGGATGGAGGGAATGGTTATTTAGAACAAGGGAAGTCAGCAGCCCTAATGATGATGCCTGAAGAAAGAATTCTGAAACCAACCAACAAGACGGGGAAACGCTGAGAGGGCAGAAACACTGACCAAATCTCTAGTTTCAACTAGGCCTCAGTGTGATGACAAAGCTTTACCTAGTAAGTGCTTCAATTGCTACATACAATTGATGTTAGAACAGTTCCCTGATCTTATTACATTTAAGGATATAAGCTATTGTACCTCCTCTCTAGGCAGAGTATTGTACTACAGGCTAGAAAGGGTTGTTTCTCAATACATGCCGTGCTGTTGATTTAAAATTGAAACTAAATACATGAAAATTATACAGGATTCTTACCTTCCTGCATAGATGTCTACAAATACTAAGGTTTCATTTTGGAACATTTCATGAGGCTTCTAATAAATATTCATCAAAGTTCTTTTTCTGATTCGGTTTAATCTCTCACTATGTGAAGAACGAACTTACTACCGTGTTTCCCCGAAAATAAGACCTAGCCGGACCATCAGCTCTAATGCATCTTTTGGAGCAAAAATTAATATAAGACCCAGCCTTATTTTAACATAAGACCTGGTATAATATAACATTATAATGTAATATAATATAGCATAACATAATACCGGGTATTATATAAGACTGGGTATAATATAATATCGGGTATAATATAATACTGGGTCTTATATTAATTTTTGCTCCAAAAGACACATTACAGCTGATGGTCCGGCTAGGTCTTATTTTTGGGGAACCACGGTAGATATAATTTTTTAAATTAATTATTGTTTAAAAAATAATTATACTTAAAACTATGTATTTTAAAAAGCAATTACCAAACTAATTCAGTGAAAAATACTGAAGCTGAACAGTTTTAACTTTTCATCAAAAATGTTTACTCAGTTCACATGCATACTATAAAATCTGTCATTTTAAACATATCCAATATATTTCAGGTGTTTTTTTTTTTTTTTTTTTGGAAGGCTGAAAAGACATTCTGCTAAAACATGTTTAATTTCCTTAAAACAAGTGTTTTTGAACACGGCTATTTTGCAAAGAAAGTCTCTTAACTACTCCTGATCTTCAAGATAGTCTTCCAATAGGAATATTTGAAAGCATCCTAACAGGAGTTGCTTTTAATTCTAATCATTTCTTGTTCTAAGCCAGAGTTTCTCAACTTCAGCACTCCTGCCATTTGGGGCCAAATAATTCTTTGTTGTAGGGGACTATCCAGTGCCTTGTAAAATGTTAGCAACATCCCTGGCCTCTGCCTAAAGGATGCCAGAGCACCGCTTCCCCCAAGTTGTGACAACCAAAAACCTTCTCCAGACATTGCCAGTGTTCCCTGGTGGTCAAAATCACCCCACTGAGAACGATTGTTCTCCAAGACTATCAGTAAGATAACGGAGGTAAGAAAGTGATGTGCCCTCCACTTTGACTAACATTTCTATCCATCATTATTCTGCCTCATCAAGCCATTTCACCACTTTTTTAAAATGCCTTTACTACTTTAAAGCATAAGAGAGGCCACTGACTATTTCCTAAGGCATACCTAGGTTTAGGAATAATCCTCTAGGAAAACTGTCAAATTAGGCATCCGATCACTAGGACTACAATACTTTGTATTTCCAATGCAGGAGGTCAAGGGTGGGGAGAGAAGAATTTTCTCATTTCACATTAAATTTAGCATTCTATAAGTGAATCCTTTACCTTCACTCACTCAGAGCTTCCGGTGTCTAACTACCTTTATTTGACACCCTAAACAATTTGCCCAAATAATCCCTCCTCCTTGACACGCCCCCCCCAAAAAAATAGGCAAACATATAAGATTGTTTTATTTGAACAGCACTTTTGGAGGGAACAGAATGGTTAAAATAATAATTTATTTTACCTTTACCACATATTCTAATAATAATAATCAATGGGGAAAAAACACATTAATAGAAGCAGAAAATGACACGAAAGCCTTTTTATTCAAACTTTCCACCTTACAGCTGTTCAGGAGCATGGTCATGTTCCAAAGGTACATTTCAATAGTTACTATACTAGAAGCTGGGCCAGCCAGTGTTACATAGAATAAGAGGGCGTGTCCTGGCCATTAAAAGTTTCCTGTCCTTTCTGCTGCGTCCCTCCACCCTGGGTGATCAGTGATCACCCTGCAAGACAACCCCTACCATGGTCCTCATCACTTTTTAAAGTTTTCACTCCCCTTCACCTGAGTCACCCTCCTGTCTTTGGGATGTCCAGAACTATTTCTGATGGTTACACACTCACAATCTCAGAGCCCTCTTAGATACCTGCAGATAGCAGGTACAGTTCTCGCTACCCCTTCTCTGAGTTCTTCTGTGTACCGCACAGGTTTCCCGAGTTGCCTTCATCCTCATTTCCCTGTATCTGGTAAAGTCTCGCTTAAAATATGGCACCGAGGACAACACAGTAAGCCGGATGGAGTCTGAGAAGCCTGAGACTTGGTGACAACTCCCGCTCCTCCGCGCCGCCCTCCAGTTTCCATCCAGTATGCAAAAGCTTCTTCCCTTCCGGCGGTTGACGGGTGAAATCTTTCCTAGTCAGAGACGCTTGCTGCATAAAGCTTGTTGCTTGTTTATTCTACTAATCTGGTCTTTTCGTTTTTAAATTACATTTACGTGTGGGGGATCTAGGGGGAGACCCCCTTCCTGAGAATCCGTGCTAGTCACTCTGCCGGGCTTATCCTCCCCACTGGTCATTTGGAGCCATCGCGCTTCCCGAGTCCGTGGGGCAACATCACCGCGTCAACCTGCAGGGGCAGCAGAGTGAACTGCCGACCTCCGGGAGCGACGCCCCAGAGAAGGACCCGTGGATTCCGGGGCCCGTCAGACTGCCGGGACCCCTAGGATTCCCTCTGGCAGAGGAGGGACCGACGCGGAATCAGAGGACAAGACTGGCGTTGGGTTTGGTGTGTGCGGGAGCCAGGGAGAGGTTAGAAAGGAGTATCATTGGACGAGCAAAGAATGTGACCCTGGGAAAAGGAGGTAGAAGAGAGGTAGGAAAGCACGTTTCCCTTAATCCCCTCCCCGTGCCTGCTGTGCAGCCCTGGATCTCCTCGTCATGGAGACAGACTGCAGCAACACACCAGATCCCGGGCCGGCAATACGCACACACGCGCGCGCACACTCGCACACTCACACGCCCCGCTGCGAGTTGCACGCTGCAGACTTCTGCCTGACTTCCCAGCCCCAAACACCGCACCTCCCGGGAGAGACCACGGACTCCAGTCGCCTAGAACAGACACTACTCCCCCTGCCCAGCTGAAAACACACACATTTAGACCCTACATTGCACCCGGAGTGTGCCGGGAACCACTTACTGAAGCCCCGGCAGCTCCCAGTGACTACCTTCCCCGCTGCCTAATCATTCCAAATCTCCCACAAGCTTGCCTCGGGCGAACCTCCCGGCGACCAAGCCATGTAGGGGATGGAAAAGGAGCTTGGGGTGCATGTGAATCTCAGAGAACCGCTACTAAGTCACTATTCAGGGGGCCGCACGTCGCCTCCAACCCTTTCCTGAGCCTTTCGGCCCCACCAGCAGCCGTGCCCCTGGCCGGTCTCTGCACCGCTCCATTCCTCCCCAAATCCCTCAGCGGTTTTCCAGCTGGCCCTTCCAGGCCACTTTCTGCACCCATCCTCTCTCCAGCCGGTTACCAACATGTGCCCTCGAGTGCTCCCTCCGAAGACCTCGATTCAAGGCTGTCTCTCTCCATCATTATATCACCCTGACCTGGTACTGATTCCCCAAATTATCCGAGTCCACTCGTTTTCCGAAGCCCATGTCCCTTCCACCGGCGTCCCTTGCTCCCGTTCAAATCCGCTTTCCACACGCCCCACTTTCCATCCATCTTCCCTCCTGCCACTCCAGCCAGGACATGGTCACGCTCTACTGTATCCCCCTCCCCATACTGAGGTCTCAGGCCGCTCCCACCCTACCCCGCGGAGACACCCCGCTTCCCTCTGCGGCTGTTCGCGGCAGGGCGCCCGCATCCCCATCCCGGTCTCCCCATCCCGCACCAGCCCGCGCCCGGCCTGCCGAGTCCTCTCTCGCCGCGCGGTCCTTCACTCTCTCCAAGTCGTCCCCCTCGACCCCCGCCAAAGCCATTTCAGTCCTGCTTTGCCGATCCCCTCTGCTCCAGATCCCGGTGGCCACCGCTTTCAAATTGGCCAAGAAGCTCGCCGAGGCGCCAGGCACAGGGGACAGCAGCCAGGCAGCCAGCTCTCCCGGGCGCTAGCCGCGCCTCCCGCCTGCTAACCTGAGTTCTCCGGGGCTCCAAGCCCTCGCCCCACCGCCTCACAAACTTACTTGCGGGTCGCCAGGAGGGGGCTACGGAGAGCGGCGGAGGGCCCCGCGACGGCGAGTGCGCCCCTCTCGGCGGGGCTGGGCGGCGCGGCGCCGGCGCTGCGCTCCTGCGGCCGCGCGGTGAATGGGCTCCGGCTGACGCAGCCCAGCTCTGCCCCCGCCGCCGCCGAGGCCGCCGAGCGCTTCCACACATGCTCAGTTCCCGGGCCTGCCCGCGTGGACGATACCAAGAGCCAGCATCGGCGGGGGAGACCGAAAGGAGCCGCCGAGCTGCTGCTGCTGGCCAGAGTCTACCACGCTGGAGGCTGGGGAAGGGGGACGCCGCTAAAAATAGCTCTTGTGGAAGCCTAGGCTAGGACTTAAAGCGACACCCCCCGCCCCCAGGCCCCTGCTCGGGGGTCCCGTACCAGAACGCGCGTCCCGCTAGGTCTCTGCCCGCTCTCTGCACCCAAACCGGGGGGAAACGGCGCCTCCCTCGCAGGGACCCGCGGGTTTCGCCGGAACTGAGCCTGAGGCTGCCCGGATTCCGGGCTCCCTCTTTCGGGCACCCCAGATTTCAGGTTCTCGCCAAAGAAACGGAGGAAAGTTGGGTTAATGCGATGTACAAGCTGCGCCACAACGAAATTAATTCAGACTTCTGTTGAAAAATAAAAGTTTGGGGGATGATTGGATTTGCTGGAAGGGAGGGGAGGAAAAGGCGATGTTCAACAGCCCAAAGAGGGAAGCCAAAGGGCGGTGTGAGGCGCACTGAAGGGGACTCTGGAAAGAGCTCCTAAAATGTAGAATTCTTTTCTGGACGTTTATGACCCCTCATTCTGCAAGATTTTGCCTAGTTCGCCGACACCCACCCTGACCTTGGTGATCTTGTTATCTGAAGTGTTACTTCCCCCCACGTCCGACCTCCACCCTTCCTCTTCCCACCAGGCTTTAAATTGCAACAAGGAAAAGGAGCAAACTGGAGATGGGTAGATGGTGAGATCTTTGAACTGGAAATTGGCGGTTTGGTAACCGTGCGGAACAAGGGGTGTGTCCTATTGCCAAATTAGGGCCCAGATGTATCCTGGGTCTCCTGAGCATCCAGCCTTTCAGACTCATGGTCTCTCACCGCACCTGCAAATTATTCCCCCGTTAATTTTCAATATATTCTACCTTAATTCCTGATAATCTATTTTTGAAAATTTCCATCTTGAAGTGTACAGATGTTTCCTGGGTGAAATTCCCATTTTATTTAATTCATTCTTCACAACCACTCCATAAGAGAATCAGTATTTCCGTTTGACAGATGAGGACCTTGAAGTTGAGAGGCATTTATCTCTTCCCTGGAACAATACTATAGTGTTGAACCCAAAGTCTGCCAGACTAGAAACTTAACATGGTTTCCACACAACCTATTCTCCTGAATCAATAAATTTACCTGAAATAAGGGCTGGAGAAATTTAGGAATCATTATCTGTTGAGTACTAATAATTGAAAAATGCCAATTACAAGTACTATTCTCCATTATTCTTTCCCTTACTTTCTTTGTGGGCATTCACAGCTTAGATATTGTGTATTCTCTTGAAAGTGACTGTTTCAGTTTTATTCATTCAGAGAGAATTTACTGAGAATCTTCTAAGAGCGATGCATTCACCTGGATTGTATTTTATAATATATCACAGTTCAGATTATTTGCTAAAGCTACATTATTTTACCATTGTTACAAATTAGTGAGGTTTTGCTAAACCTACTAAATAACGTAGGTGTGCTTTTTCACAGAACTGTAGTGATATGTGTCTATTTGGGTCGAGCTGTTCTCCCTCCTAAGTTGCCTCCTTCCTTCCCCACTTACAATTTGGTGCCACATCCAGCCCCAAATAGGTGATCAATTAATGTTTGATCTTTTACTTGCTAGTCTCCAGCTCCTTGATTCTTTTTTTCTTTAGTGTGTCTTCAATAGCTGTCATCTCCAGGACTAGAACCACTTTGTAATGACAACACTATTGTTGTAAATTTCCATAAACTATTCATTTGGGGAGATCAAAATGGAATTTCCTTAGGGTATCAACACAAATCACCCATTCCTTTCTGTAGGTAGTGAAAGAAGATGAAAAATATACTTTTATCTTTCATCCCAGTTGTTTTCCTTATTCCTTTCTCAGTAATTAATCTTAAACTGTTTTTGACTGCCTGAACATCTTCATGCTACAGCATGTACACTAGGCATCATCATGAAACAGGCAGTTTGATTTCAAAGTTTCGACTTTTTATTTCCTACCTAAACATGTAGTTTGAAAACATATTCCATTCAGGACTCTTAATAGCAAATGACAGAAGCTCAACTCTAACTTAATCAAACAAAGAAAATGCATTGGGGCCAAGCAGCTCACAAGGTGTGGCAGGGCTAATCCACAGCTTAACAACATGACAGTATGTTTCTCTCTCTCTCTCATTTGCCTTCTGTGTTGGTTTCATTCTCCATCAGACTGTGTCCATAGTGCAGTTTCAGCACTACACAGATGACAAAGTTTTTGATCTTACAGAGAAAGCAAGCATCCTGCTTTGATGAATAGATCAATCTTTGAAAAAGGACTCTGGTTGGCTGTCCTGGGTTACACACATAACCTTGTGCATCCTCTGGGGGAAGAAACCTCAAAAGGAGAGAGTATCCAGTCAGCGGAAGAAGGGATACAGGATTCTTTCAAGGTAGAAATAATAGATATCCACCACAGCCATGGGCTGGCCTGTTTCCCCATAGTCAGAAAGGACAGAAGCCCCTGGTGGGATATCTGTTGGTCTGAGTTATTTAGGAATGAGCAAATAACAGGAAGTGATTTTTCCTGTCTCTTTTTAGGCTCAGATGCTTTGATTTGCCTGCCTAAGGGTAGCAGTTAGGCAACTCTCTGTTGCCTTTTCATCTTTATTTCAGGGCCCTGGTAACTTCCAAAGGGGTACCATTCATTAGAGTCTTCTGATGAACCAGGCTTCAGTTAGCTGAGGCCTCCAGCCCACGATCTGTCTCTACAGGAAAAAGATATTTTCCATATTTTTAAAGCTCATTCTTTCTTTTTTGATTTCACATATCTGATCATTATGTAAACCATTTCTTAATAATAAAAGTGGGCTTTTCCTCTTTTGCCTACAATGCTGAACACATAAGGGGGAAATACTGCTCTTCTTATAGTAAATATATTGTATCTTTCATATGGATCACTGCTCGAGTTATTTAAATAAATGATTATCACTCCTTTTCTCTATACTTATCCCCAACTCCAAGCAATTTACTTGTTAACTCTTTTAATATTTGTTTATGAAGAAATAGAATCCATGAATCACTTCACTTAAACTGTATTTTTAGTTATATTAAAATGATCAAATCCAAGATGTTTTCCTTAATTTTATTCCTCATGGACTTCTTTGCAAATGGTCTTCCAGGAATTCCTCACTCAGTGTTTGTCACACCACACCTTAATCCACACACCTGGTTATTCCTCTTTTATTTTCCTAGTTCTTCTCCTTTATCCCACCTCTGCAGTTTTTTGTTTCTGTTTTTGTTTTGTCCTTCCTTTACATCACTTTTCCATTTGTTTAAGTGATCTATATATACCCTATTCCCCACCCTAACTGCAAGTTCATGGAGGATTAGAACTGTGGAAAATTTAAATACGTGTGTATTTGTATCTTCCTCAGTGTTCCATAGGTTTTTGCTGAAGCACTTGTGGATTATAAGGGGAAGCTGAATATTTAGATTTGAAACAAGAGGGCTCATGGGACTAGCATTAAGTCCCGTGGTTTCAGGAAGGCGCTACTGCTGGGGGTAGGATGGCATTTCACCACTTTGTCTCAGGAGAGCTCTGTATTGCCGCTTCTTCCCTCTTTTACATTTTCTTCCCAAACTTCTGTAACTTGAAATTCTTTCAGTGCGATCTGTACCACACTGCCAAGCATCTCTACTTTTTTCAGATATTGGCACTGACCACTGAGCACATTCTGCTTCTATTACTTAGAGGCAGCCCATTTTAGACACTAGGGCTCTGGGTTACCTCTCCATTACACTTCTTTCATACTAAATTTGATTTTAGAAAATCATCACTAAATTAATTCATAGTTAAGTTCTTCAGGAGAAAAGCAAATGTATAGATGGTTTCTTTGAAGAGCTATTAAACCCTTGTCTTCTTGATAGCTGATATTTTTCTCAATATTAAAAAAAAAATATGCAGAATTAAATGGGAGTAGTTCAAAGCCACTAATGCCTAAATTATTCTTTCATGAAATGATGATAGATAAATGTCATAAGAGATCAACTAATAATATGCACTAAAGATATAAATGTTCATTTCCCCCTCTCTGCACTTGAAAGCTAACACTGCTCTAGGTAATAGTCATGGGACATTACGGATGCTTATAGTATTTGTGAATCAAAGATGCTTCTTGCCTAAAAGACTGAGCTCTGATGGCCCTTTCCTCGGGAAAGAAGAATGTGGATAATTGTGTACTTCAAACATCAGGCTGCTCTTTTCTGCCCTCTAACACAAACATGACTTAGTTATTGAAAAAGCAGCAAGGTCTTGATATAGCTGCAACCCTTTTCACTTCTCAATGAATCCAATGCCATAATAACAAATGCTTTTAATGTTGGATCTCAGATCCTTAAGTATTATCAAATAATTCCTGACCATTAATGTATTTCCATAATACATTTGAATATAATGAATTCAAAATACTAGTCAACATCAATTAATAATAATAATAATAATAATAATAATAACATCCAACATTTATCAGTACTTCTATGTGTCTCATTCTGTGGTAGGCACTCACTTTGCATACCATTTATTATTTAATTCTCATAGAAATCCAGTGAGGTAATATGTTACTTATGTCTTTTTGGTAGTCCATATAGAAACCCAACCTAAGCTGATTTTAATGAAAAGGGAGATTTTTCTGGCATAATAATGCTGCAAAACATAACTTCCAGAAGGCAGGGGTCTATTCTGAGTCTCCTGGAAACACTCATGATTCTTTCCATTTCTGATCAAAGTCTCTTTCTGTGTCAGCTTTATTTTCCCACCTTGCAGGCAAGCTTCCTCTACAATCTGCATAGTCTAAGCTTCCCTCCATTAAGTAAAGACTGAATCTGTTCCATATGCTTTGGCTTAAAAATTCCCAGAGACATGGGATGTAAAGTACAGTGTAGGGAATATATAGTCAGTGGTATTGTAATAAGCTATTATGGTATCAGATGGGTAGTAGACTTGCTTTCTGAGGGGTGTAAATGTCTACTCATTATGTTATTTTGTACACCTGAAACTAATAAAACAAATTCCCAAGAAATTATTACTTGCTTCTAAAGAATAGAGTATTTAAAAGGAAAAACTGTAACTTTACTGAGGGGAATCTTGGCAGACAGCACCTTAACCAAGAGATGCAAGTTAACATCATTAATGATGTCATATCTTTTACTTCCTGATAAAGTGTGATAAGGGCACCTTATCTCCATGGAAGTATTTCCAAGAAAACTACAATTCTAGTCCAATCATGAGAAAAATATCAGACAAACCTAAATTGAAGGGTATTATACAAAATACCTGACCAGTACGCCTCAAAACTGACAGTCAAGAAAACAAAGAAAGAATAAGAAACTGTCACAGACCAAAGGAGACCAAACAGACATGACAACCAAATCCAGTGTTGTACCCTGGATTGGATCCTGGAACAGAAAGAGGGAATTAGTGAAATAATTATTTGAATCTAGAATTTAGTTAATAATAATGAATCGATCTTAATTTCTTTGTTTTGACAAATATAAGACGGTAAACATGGGGGATACTAGGTGAACGATATAAAGGACCATCTCTGTACTACCTTTACACTTTCCCATAACCCTAAAATGATTCCAAAATTTAAAAGTACATTTTAAAATACAGGAAAAAAATTCTAATTTAGTAAACACAAATTCCCAGGGAAAAACCATGATCCAACCAGCTTGGATTAGGTGCCCATCTTAGACCAATTAACTATGAGCATCAGGCAAGATCATCTAGCAGAAAAATGGTCCCTGGGTCCCACATTTTCTAGTCCAGCCATTCCCAGAGAATGGGGCAGATGGAGATGGGTGAAGCAGATAGTTGTGAGCCAGGAAGAAATCTAGCTGGTGAGACTATAAAGCTAAAGGTCGATGGACTGAGTACTATATTTCATCAATTCTAAGATTAAATAGTCCACCTTTTAACTTTATGATATTGGGATGCATCTTTCTTTCTTCATCACATCGTTGTTTTAGATTTGATGAAATATGGTAATTTGTCTATAAAGATAGCAAATGAAGAGACCCAGATGCAAACTCAGTCTCTTAATCATTTTCTTATCTTGACTCCAAAAAACAAAATAAATATTTGACTATCTTCCTTTCAGGCTTCCCTCCATATTGACCATACTACCATGTAATACCAGCGCTGATGACATCAATCCAAACTGCAAAAACAAAAGTGCAATTGAAACCATGACGAATCTGACCTAAGAGTTTGTTATTCTGATAAAGTTATCACCAAGATACTATGTATAGCTGGTTCTGGGAAATTAGAACAGTCAAGAACCAGGAATTAGGCCATTCTACATGTATATACATGAAATGTTTTAACACTTCATTGTAGGGATCTCATTTTGATATTTCAGCTCAAATTGCTAAAAAGAAGCTAGATTGATTTACAAAAGAAATTCTCTTAACCATGTACTAGTTAGTTTAATAAGGTATTATGCAACCAGGAAACATGGAAATTTGTTTCTTCCCTTTAACAGACAATAATAAATAGGCTATTACAAAAATAAGAGAATGAGACAGAGCTTATGTCAAATCAATTTTTTAATTGATAATCATTTATTGTGAGCCTGTTATTAGCCAAGCACCACGCTAGGCCCTGGTGGTGCTGTATTACAAAAACATAGGCTTGGTTCCTGCTTTCACGGAGCTGTTATAGTGTAATAACAATTGAGGTAGGACTTGAACAATTGTAGAAGCTCAGGGAGCATACGACTAGAGAATTTAGCCTAGTCTAGATAGACAGAAATGGCCTAAGGAAATGGTGTTTAAACTGAGACTAAAAAAACAAGTAGGAACCTTTATTGAGCACGTACTGCATGCCAGGCACTATGTTAGGTGCTTTACCCAACCTCACAGATGTTGTTCCAAATGGTCAGCTCATCATATGATCAGATCGCTTTCTAGAGGTGTCACTGTAGGCACAAGTTGAAGGGTTAAAATCCACCTGTCCCAAACATCCTTGCAGTGAGAGTCCCAGTTATAATTTAGGCTCCACCCACAAGAATCACCTATTAGACTGAAATTGGAACTGAGTACTTAGAAGAGATATGATGAACTTGAGACTTGCTGGTACAGCAGTTGCAGATATGGCAGTGTGTTCCTGATCCTGGGATAACAGCTCAGTGTTCTGACAGTAACATGATGCCAGCTACAGTGGTGTGATTCTGGAGCTGGCAGTTGCCACAGTGTATGAAACTGTACCTGCCTTGTAGTAGAGGAAACTGCTCTCCTGGTCAGCCTTTCCTGTGGAGTTATTCTGAAAATCCTTCTCAGAAACTCAATATATAGCCTGTTCCTGTAACTATTCTAAAAATTTTTGTAAGTACTAGTTTTTTGCATAATTTCTTCTCCATAGATAATAAATGAGGTTTCTTCTATCTTCTATCTTCTTTTGAACGGTGAATTATACAGAATTTGATGCGAAAAGTGCTTGAAAGCCATTAAGAAAAGAAATCTGGGATCTATTAGCTAACCAGGTTGGGTTTGAATGGAGTGAGATACTAAAGTTCACAATGGTCACTGCAGAAGCACTATCCACATTATAACCCCGGGGTTACATAAATTACGTGCCCTGGTTAAATGAAATGAAGTGCTTGATGGAAGTGCAACATTGGGGATCCAAATGGCTCTTGCCATGACATAGTGTGGTGGGAATGAGAGATGTGAAGCAAGTGGGATGGACTCACTATGCAAAACTGTATTGAAGAGCATAATAAAACAAAACAAAAGGTTTAGGAATTTAAATTCTTAGCTCAAGGCATAGTTTGATAGAAACACAATTTCCATAATGGTTCTAGCAAAAACACTGATATATAGCTGATGGACTTATACATTAAAATATCAGATATGGAACCTAATCTATAGCCCCTGAATTGTTAGTTAAAATTCATACTCAATTGTACCTAACCTAATGAGTCACAATTTAGTGTGAATTCATGGCCTGAAAACAAAGGGATTGATTGGGAGACTGTATGATCCCAAAATTGAAATGATGACAAATAAGTGATGACACTTGGAAGAGTTACTCCATATTTCCTGAGCCCAAAATTCCACCAAACCTGACATGTCTGCAGAAATGCCTTTCTTTGCCTTACCTATAGATACCTAGTCTAAGGGAGTTGCCTTGAAAGGTGATATTCTCCTTTCATCCACTCTGCCAACTTTCTATAGTCTAAACCTATAGCATGAGTGAGATCCTAGCATGCCCAGAAAGTGGGGTGAGGTGTGGGGGAAATTATAAAGCCAACCCAAATAGGAGATTAACCTTCTTAAAGAATACAATATCTGGCTATTTTAAAATTACATCAGCAGAAACCAGGAGGGTGTGTGTGTGTGTGTGTGTGTGTGTGTGTGTGTGTGTGTGTGTGTGTGTGTGTGTGTGTGTATTCTGAGGTTGCTAGCCCAGGGAAGAAAGAGGGAAATAATTTATCAATGTGGGGATACTTATGAGAGAGTCTACATGTGATGTACTAGCCTGAACAGTTGGGAAAGTTTCTAATAGTTTGTTCCTTTGGTTAACTAAATCCTGGTCTTCATGATGGACTACACTGAATGAAGTGGAGATGCCAGAAATTTCTATGTGTAATATAAAAGGGATCTGAGAAGTTATGAAGATAGGGATGTTGGAGTGGCATTATCACAGATCATGGACTCAACTGCTCACTAGCTATTGGTCCCTGAGAAGACTCTGAAGACGTGTCTTTCACATCACATGCTAATTACTGTGTTAACTATCATCTTTGGCCATGAATGAAGATGGGAGATGCAGATATTGAAATGGTTTCTAGGATTTAACAGAAATAAAAGATTATCAGTGTGGGAGAGGCCAGGTAGCAACTTAACCACCAGAGTCAAGGTGGGTGATTATCATAATGGGTGATAAGGCTAAAATGGTTATACAAAGTGTGATCCACAGAGACCCTTGGAAGTGGCTAGAAGATCACGGGCTCCTTAGTACTAGAACACCTGGGTATCACACTAAGGTCCTATTTAACCTATACAACCAAGGTAACTTTTGTGGTGGTGAAAAATAGACCTGACTTAAACCATCACAATAGAGAATCATGGCTCCCCACCTAATTTCCAGACCTGACCTGCAGCACCGGAGTCTGGATACACTCAGAGAGGGATCCTGAATTACACGTAGATACTTGATTCTTTCTCCTAGTCTTCCCACAAAAGACCTGCAGTTATTTACCAAGGTGACTTTATCTTGGAAAAGGGAAGTACCCATATCTTTCTGGGGATTGCTGCATTCTAATTCTAACTCAGAGTGCCATTGTGATCCACTGGCAGGTGCTAAATAGAAATTCTATGCTAAGTTGATATCACAAGGAACTCTTTGGTTTCTCAAACCCATTCTGTGCTTCATTCCCCCCTCCCTGAGTGAAGAGTTGGAATAGAGATATTCAGTAACTGTTATTAACTCCCTGACATTGTCATGAATGCTTTCAAAGTAGAAAAGCCCCCCCCCGCCCCGCAAAAAAACAAACAAACAAAATAACACCCCCAAACCCTAGACCTCAACCGCCCTAGCAAAGTAATAGGTAGTAAGCCAAAGCAATACCATATCCCGAGGGGAGTCAGAGAGAAGTGTTATCACCAAATACTTGAAAGTTGCAAGGGTAGTGAATGCAATTACATCCTTCATTTCATTCACCTATTTAATTTATGCACAAGCTATAGGAATCCTGGAAAAAGAGTGAAGATTCTCAAAAGCTTAATTAGGTGATTACACCAATTGCAACTAATTTTCCAAAGGTGACCTCTTTACGGCAACAACTCAGAACAGCCTCTGCTACTTGGTATGCAGCTATTTATTGGCCAGATGTGTTTTTCATTATCTCCATAAACACAGGACCCCTGGAGGTGTTTGATTTCACTTTTACTGATAGAAAAGCAGGGCAATTTACTGCCTTATTTAAAGGGAAGATCAACTCTTGTTCTGTGCCATAATATATAATCCAGAGGCTCCTTGATTGTCATCACTTCCCAGGTTTTATGCTGAACGACTACACTGATGACAGTCTCCTAGTAGGTAGAATCTGGTGAGTAGAAGATAGTAAGGATACTAGGTGTCTTGCTAAGACATATAGGTCACAGAGAGATAGATTCTGATAAAAATTCCATATATGTAAGTCCCTATGTATGATATATGTACTTATTATCTGATTTATTCATTGTTGCTCTACTTGACTAGAATATATTTTCCAGGAGAGCAGGCATTGTGTCTGCTTTGTTCACCACCATATTCCCAGCACAGTCTATGCACCTAGAATAAATGAGCGTCCAATAGCTAGGTATGTTTTTTACTGTATATCCTCTCCCTAAGAATGATGAAAGTTTTATAACAGCTATCTTCTTCAGGTAGAGATGAAGTTTTTACTGCTAGCCATTATAATTCAGAAAGGTTTTGAATTCTGCTAAAACAACATGTGAAATCACTTGGAAGAAAGACCACAGTTTGGAATATGTAATAAACATTATAAATTCCCTCAATTCTCAGTAATTTGTGTTTGAAAGAACTCCCATTAATGAGAAAAAGACAGAACAATTATTTACTTTAAAAGATGATAGGAAGACATTGGTCACATAGGTCAATTATGATACTTTTATATATTTTTTTGTTTGCTTTTATTTTTAATATTGAGCAAATAGTTCATGAAACACCAATACGATGTATACTTAGTAAGACAGAAAGTCAAGGAAACAAAAGAAATTAGCAAACAAAAATGAAACATCACTAAGACATTATTTCATAACAGATTTTGTTAAAAGGAGTCATTAAGGGGAGAAATATGTCATGTTTTTTGCTTATTCAAATTAAGACTATGAGAAAAAATTGGGTTTTTGTTGTTTGTTTGTTTGTTTTTACTAAAAATTAAACAGTGTTCTAAAGCTTCTATGATAAGATAGAATGAGCAGAGACCCCTTCCCAAATGAAACCAATACATTGTGCCTAAAAGAAAATCTACATAGGAAACCAGGATTGGGTAATCTATGTGCCACATTTTGCTGGCACAAGACAGATGAATTTGTTTCACATACCTACTTCCCATCATCTGTCTGGTATCAGCATAGATGTTACTTCACTGACACCCAATCCCTAGAGCTCAGAGTTGGGCTGGATACGCTCCCTAAGTATTCTCAAGTTATTTCTACTCATTCCTCTAACGTACTTAATGATTACAGTTGCCTGTTTTTTATCTGATAGACAAATTGAGGGAAGGGGCTGTATCTCATTTCAGATAATATCCCACAGTGACCAGTCACAAAGCAGCCTCCAAAAAATATGGGTTGAATAAGTAAGGACACAAAAGATGACACAACACTCTATTTACAGAGCATCTTCCTAGATTTGAGGGAGAAGGGTCTGACTCTTCCTGATATCACTCTTTAATTCAGAGAAACAAGGATGGATTGAGGATTGACTGTGGGGTTTGAAGGCCCACAACCTGGACTTGCACTTTCTTCTGAGGATCAGCATCATGTTGACCCACTTAGCACGTAGAAAGCCCAATATTATGCTATAGTGATATCTTGTAAATAGAGGAATCAATGCAGGGAGAGGTTTTGTAAAGGCACTCCCTGCTATAGCTATAGCTATAGAAATAATCAAGTTCTTTCCTCATAGTCTAAAGGCTGTTATAATTTTTTTCCCTTTATCATCAGTATTTTTAATGTTCTGTTTGGCTCTAAGGCCCTACGTTTTCTAATATTATTATTAATAGAATTCGTATTTTAATTTCATTTTCAATTATTTGTTGCTAGTATACAGACATAGTTTCTTCTGTATATTGACCTTGTGTCTTGGAAATTAACTTATTAGTTCCAATAGTTTTTTTTAACAGATTACTTACTGTTTTCAAATAGAATATCCTGTCATCTGCAAATAGAGAGTTTTACATCTTTCTTTCCTTATTGCAGTGGCTAGGTTCACGAACTTGGCACTGTGTGCTTCCATTGGCAGCACTGTACAAATAGCTCGGTAAGGTTTCATAAGCTTGGTATATCAGTGTCTCACAGCTGTGTTCCTGTCGATATGTGGTGGTGTTTTGCTGAGTGGCGTTCATTATTGTTGTGTGTTTTTGTGTGCCGTAACGAGAATGTCTGAGCTTGAAATAGAGCAATGAACAAACATTAAACTTCTTGGTAAACTTGGCAAGAGTAGAAGTGAAATCAGGGACATGTTAGTCCAAGTTTATGGGGATAATGCCATGAAGAAAACAGCAGTGTACAAATGGAGTAAATGTTTTTCTGAGGGGAGAGGAGGTGTCACTTTTAAAGAGAGATCAGGGCGGCCAGTAATGAGCAAAACTGATGAAAACATTGCAAAAATTCATCGAATTGTGCATCAAAATCATTGGCTCACTGTGAGAAGCATAGCAAACCAAGTAAACGTCAATAGAGAAACAGGAAAATCTTAACAGAAAATCTTGGCATGAGAAAGGTGTGTGCAAAAAACGATCCCAAAGGAGCTCACTGATGAACAAAAGCAAAGTAGAGTCGAAGTTTGCCAAGACCTTTTGGAGAGGCAAGACGATGTTTTGGGCCATGTTATCACTGGTGATGAAACATGGATGTACCAATACAACCCTGAAACAAAGTGTCAAAGAGCACAATGGAAGTCAGCAAATTCTCCAGCACCAAAAATTCCATCAGTCCAAATAAAGAGTCAAAACGACGTTGCTAACCTTTTTTGACATCAGAGGGATTATTCATTATGAATTTGTGCCAAATTTTCAAACAGTTAACCAACTTGACTATTTGAAAGTGCTGAAAAGGCTGCGTGAAAAAGTTAGACGAAAACAACCTAAATTTCTTGCCAACAATTCATGGCTCTTGCATCACGACAATGTACCAACTCACACGGCACTGTCTGTGAGGGAGTTTTGAGCCAGGAAACAAATAACTGTATGGAACATCCACCTGACTCACCTGATCTGGCCCCCAATGACTTCTGTCTTTACCCGAAGATAAAGGAAATATTGAAAGGAAGACATTTTGATGACATTCAGGACATCAAGGATTGTATGACGACAGCTCTGATGGCCATTCCAGAAAAAGAGTTCCCAAATTTCTTTGAAGGGTGGACTAGGCGCTGGCGTCAGTGCATAGCTTCCCAAGGGGAGTACTTCAAAGGTGACCATAGTGATATTCAGCAATGAGGTATGTAGCACTTTTTCTAAGATGAGTTCACGAATATAATTGTCAGACCTCGTAGGTATACCATTAAGCATACCATTAAGTATGATGTGAACTCTAAGTTCTTCACAATGCCCCTTATTACATTAAAATAGTTTTTTTCTCTTCCTCATTTTTTGATAGTGTTTCTAATAAATAGGTGCTAATTTTTTTCATTTACTACGAATTATATTGAAATATATTGATCGATATTTTGAAAGCTGATTCCAGCTTTTATTCTTGGAATAGCCTTCACTTGATTATTACTCTTTTATTTATGTTACTAGTTTCAATTTACTTATATTTTATTGAGGATTTTTGTGGATCCTCATCAGGGATATTTGTCTGTAATTTACCTATCTTGTAATGATTAGGGCATCCTCAAAAAAAAAAAAAAGAGTTGGGAATTGTTCTCTCCTTATCTAATTTACAAAAGAATTTATGTAAAATTGATACCATCTAAAACAATCTGGGTTTAGAGTTTTCCTTATGTAAAGGTTTTAGATTATTAACTAAATTCAACTAATAGATATATATCTATAGAGATATTCTATTTTTTCTTGAATTTTGAAAAAAGTTATACTTTCAAAGGAACTTGTCCATTTTTCTAAATTATGAATGTATTAATTTAAAAGTGCTCACAATCCCTAATTGTAAATTTAATCCCTGTAAAATTTGTCATGATATTCCCTCTTTCATTCCCAGTGTTTATACATTGTATTTTCTTTTACTTAACATTGCTATAATTTTCCTAACTATATTAATTAAAAAAAACCCAGAAAAATTAACTGATCACAAAAATTAACTCAAAATGGATATTATACTTAAATGTAAAATGCAAAACTATAAAACTCCTCAAAGATAACATAGGGGAAGACCTAGATGACCTTCGGTATGGTGATGTATGTTTAGATACCGCATCAAAGGTATGATCCATGAAAGAAATAATTGATAACCTGAACTTCATTAAAATAATGAACTTCTGCTCTGCAAAAGGTAATGTCAAGAGAATGAGAAGACACGCCACAGACTGGGAAAAAATACTTGCAAAAGACTTATCTGATAAAAACCTGTTATGTAAATAATACAGAGAACTTAAAACTTAAAAAGAAAGCAAACAATGAAATTATAAAATGGGCCAAGGACTATTACAGACACCTCATCAAAGAAGAGATACAGATGGCTAAATAAACATATGAAAAGATGTCCCACATCATATGTCATTAAGGAAATATAAATTAAAACAATGATGGGATACCCTTGTATACCTATTAGAATGGCCAAAATTTGGAACCCTGTCAGCATTAAAACCTGGCAAGGATGTATAGCAACAGGAACTCTCAGACATTGCGTGTAGGAATGCCAAATGGTACAGCTACTTTGGAAGTCAGTTTGGTGGTTTCCAACAAAAGGAAGCATATTCTTACCATAAGATCCTGCAATCATGTTCCGTGGTGTTTACTGAAAGGAAATAAAAAATTGGGTCCACACAAAAACCTGAACACAAATGTTTATAGCAGCTTTACTCATAATTGACAAAACTTGCAACCAATCAAGATGTCCTGTAGTAGGTAAACAGATTTAAATAAACTGTGCTACATCCAGATAATAGGATATTATTTGCACTAAAAAGAAATGAGCTATCAAGTCATGAAAGGACATGGAAGAGACTTAAATGCATATTGCTAAGTGAGAGAAGCCAATCTGAGAAGATTACATACTGTGTAATTCCAACTACACGATGTTCTGGAAAAGGCAATATTGTGGAGACGGTGAAAACAAAAATCAGTGTTTGCTGGGAGTGGATGACAGTGGGGAGGGATGAATACGCAGAGCGCAAAGGATGTTTAGGGCCGTGAAGATACACCTCTGATATTATAATGATGGATATATGTCATTATACATGTGTCTAAACCCATAGAATATATAACATCAATAGTGAACCCTAAGGAAATCTATGGACTTTGGGTGATTATGATGTGTCAATGTAGGTTTATCAATTGTAACATATGTAACACTCTAGTGGGAAATGTTGATAATGGAGAAATTTATGCATCTGTGGGGCATAATAACAATTAACATTGTTATTATATAACAATATACATTGTTATAATACATTGTTATAATATAAATATCAATATAATAACACCAGCTTTCTCATTTTACTGTTTACACAATGTCTTTCTCCATTCTTTTACTGCCACTCTATTTGTGTCTTTGTATTTAATATACATATTTTATAGATAAGTTGTAGTAGGGTCTTACTTTTTATGATTTTGAGTTTTAATTTTATATTCATTCAATATAATTATTAGTATGTTTTGGTTTAAGCCCACCATCTTGCTATTTGTTTTCCATTTGTAATTTTTGTGTTTTTCTCTGCTGTTCCTTTTCTTGCCTTTTTTGGGGTTAATCACATAGTTTTTCATATTAAATTTATTTTCTCTCTTGATGTCTTAGTTCTGTCTCTTCTTCATTTTTAAGTGGTTGCTGAACCGCTACACCTCTTTTATTAGTATATTGTATTTTTAGAGGCTGCTTGCTCTAAAATGCTTCCTTAACTTATCAAAACCCAATTAGAATCAATATTATACCATTTCACATTATACCAGACATATTCCTACTTTCCATTTCAAACTTTTCAGTTTCCACCTGATATTTTCAACTTCACAAATATAATAATCTTAGAGCAATGGAATTTTATATTCTTGTCAATGTCCTGATACTTCGTGGTTATTATTTAATGTCTTTTCCTTCTCTATACGTTATAAACCTCACCTTACACCTGTTGCTGTTTTGCTTTAAACAAAACAGTCCATTGTCTTAAAAAAAAATGAGAAGAAAAAACCTTTTACATTTACCTATGTATTTGCAATTTATCTTCTATAGGTCCAACATTCCGTCTGGCATTACTTTCCTTTAGCCTAAAGTATACCTATTCCTGTAGTGCATTTCTGTCCCCAAGATTCCCAAGGATGACAATGTGATTGATCCAGTTTGCCATTGTTGTGTAAAATATTTTAAAGTACAATTTTGAATCAGCTTATGTATTAGCTGCCATTAAGTATAGAATCTAACCAGAAGTCGATAAAGTTGGAGAATTAAATTTTGCCAACGAAAGCTGCCTCTTCAACAGAGGCTATAGTTGGAATAGTTTATCCTGGAATATTAATACCATCTACTATTCACTGCAAATTTCTGAGGTTCCAATCCAGCTTAGTGGTTAACAGAGATTATTTTGTCTAATTCTTACAGTTATGTTAGGAGGTGGTTATTTTTACGTCTCAGATATGTTAAATAAATTTCCTAAAGTTGCTAGATCATTTATTGTAGAGCTGGAATTCAAAGACTAAGCCATATGACCTCAAAGACTATGCACATTTTTTTAAAACTGTGACACTGTGCTATTTCCTATAAAATTAACTGTTTTCCATTATTTCCTAAATGTTCTACTTGAAGATGGTTATGGAACAAAAGAAAGATAACTAGAAAAAAAAATCCCTCAAGAATGATGAAAAAAAAAAAAAAAGGAATGATGAAATTTTGGTTGGAAAAATGTTGGCATTTAAACTATTTAGACATATAGAGCTAACTCTAGATAATTGTTTTACATATGTTTACAAAGGTTTTTTTAACTAGAAAGATACAATATGTAGTAGAAACAGATGACAGTGATTATTACAATAATATAAATGTTTCATTTTCCATGAAAGAGAGTTTTTAGAAATTTTTTGTTCTTTTAGTTAGACAAAGCTAGGAATGAAGGAATAAAAAAACAGAATTCAGAAGTGGTGATGTCTAGATGGCAAAATGATATCTTATTCATTTCACTATACTTTTCTGTATTTTACAAAACAATAAGACACACTTTGTTATAAAATTAAACTTCTCCTTTGATGTTGTGAAAGTCTCAACACACCTGAAACATGTAGCACCAAAAATTTTAGTTCAAAAATGCATCTGTGCAGGGGATTTTTCCGGTGAGTCAACTTATTCTCATCAATGCCCTCACCCTGCCAGGCTGAGGGGAAACGTAGCCTTAGACACTCCTGGAACTCTCCCTCACAACAGTGTCCTGCCAAGGCCCTGAATGTTGTAAGAAAAACACAACATGTGAAGGCCCCACCTTTCATTGATCCACACTGGTTATTGCTCAACTGGCCAATGTCCAGGGAGACCTGGGTACTTGCAGGCCAACAGATATCACTATTCACAGAATTTCTGAACCTGTTCTGTTTTCTAAGCGAGAACAAATTATCATCTCTCTACTACTTCCCTTACCTCCCTCAAAACATTTACATCTCTTCCCTTTCCTCCCTCAAAACATTTACCTCTCTTCCCTTTCCCTTGTGGGATAATTTCCTTTTCAGTTAAGTCTTTCACAAAAGATAGAAACAGATCTTGTCTTGTTTGCAGCATTAAAAAAGAAAAAGATCTCCAGTTTGTTCTTTATGGTGATTTGGCACCATGGATTTTTGGCAGTCAGTGCAGAGAAAAGCTTTTAGCTAGGTGCTTGAGTTGAAAGGTACTCACAACCGAACTGGAAAGATAGGCCACCCATATGAATAAATAATAAACCAGAGAGAGCCAATGCGTAAACATTAAGTACAAATTGGTGATGTTAGTTTGATTGCCATCTTTTCCCAATGTCTTGAAATCTTTTTCTGCATCTTTTTACTTCCCTTTCCTTTATCTGTTTTTTCTCCCGCATAGATTTGATCAGTATCCTCAGTCCTTTCCCCAAATGGAAGCAGACAGATTTCATCCTTCCTACACAGTTTACTCAGTAGGGTACGTCAGAACAGTTTTTGTTTTTCTCACAAAGCAAATTAAAAATTTGAAATGTCAGGTAGACAGATGTGTTAAAAGTTCTTCTTAGGTCGAGGATGATTTAAAAAATATATATGTATATATGAAAAACAACAGAATTCAGTTCTATTATGTTTTGGAGAAATAAATCTTATAAAATACAGTTCTGAATTATTTCAACAAAATATCTGCCCTTTCAAAGGCTTCTCAAGACACACCACTTTGTTAAAAAAGCAAAGTGATATCACAACACAACTGACTGGCTTTTTTCCTTTCATTCTCTGATTTGTCAATTTATAAAGCTTTTTATGAGCAATTTTTTCTTCTCTAAATATGCCTCGCCTACTTTATTATAAAAATAAAGATGTCCCTAAATGAGCTAATTGTCCAATACAGTATAATCCTGTCTAGTTTTCCTAGTCACCCCACTGTCTGTCTTTTTAATCCACCAGAGAGAAAAAGTATAGAGAAAGAAAAAATATAAGGGAATATATAACTATTCACAGTCCTCTAATATCAGAAGATTGGGACAAAACGCAGAGATAACCACATTCCCCAGGCTCTCCATTCTTACAACTCTGTTATCGGTTTGAAGTAGACATTAATTCTTAACATTTCCTCTTTTTAGGATCCCAACAACACATGAATAGTGCATACGAAATGCATACTGTATTATGAGTTGTTCTGATTTGAACAAAGCTCCATTCTCGGACATCATAGTTTTAATGTCGAAAGACTTGTTCTAATCCACACCTTTCTTTCTGGACAAGTGATGTTGTAGAAGTGACAGCTACTTTGGATTTTAGTTTCCTCATTGTTAAGATGAGGAAAAGAACAGAAACACGTTCCTAGATTTGTTGTGAGGGACACAGAGCTACACCAATAAAGTCACAGAGCCTGGAAAATAGAAAGTACATATTTGGAATTTTTAAATACTTTCTTTTATGTGAAATAAAAGAGAGACTAGTTTATGAGTTATATTTAGAGGTTTGGGATTTGCCTACAGATTTCCCCACTCTTTGGATATATATCAGATACCACTAGGCAGTACCTGAAGAGTTTTGGGGAGAGCCTTTTAAAACTAGCATAGTTCTATGAAGTACTCTCTGCCAAACATGTGATCTGCTTCTACCATTTCTTGACTTTGACTTCTGCTTATAACCTAAATGTGATATATCTTTTCGTGTTTTCCACCTCAATTCGAAATTATCAGCTGTCCTTTGCTACCCTTTATTTTCTCCTGCTGACTTTCCATGTGCTTGCTCAAGACAGTTGGCTTTGCTTTTCTTGCCTTAGAAATTACCCTGGCAGTGACGTCTGGCAGAGTTCAGAATTGTTTTCTCCAAAGGAACGTGGGACATAATTTAACAGCAATTTTAGAGTCAGAGCCATGGGAAGAAGTGTTAGTAGAACAACAATTTTAAAGGGTAGTACTTATAACTCAGTATTTATTTACTTGTTGGATTCATTTAGCATTTTTCCTTAAAAGAAAGCAAGTTTCTGAAACTTCTTCAGTCCTAAAAGGAAAGATAAATTTTATTTGAATTTTACGAAACAAAAGAGCCTTATAGTGGTACCTAAGATAGTGTTTGTAACTCACTACCTCTGTTTGTTTATGTATTCTTCCAATTTTAAGTAAGAATTTAATAAAGGAAATGGATCAGATACTGTGTGGGTACAAACTTGAATCAGATGTAGACTATTTATTAAGAAGTATTACATGTTGAATAGAAAGCAAAATGCCAGAAAACGAATGAAAAGTGAAACATTAGAGGAATAAAGTGTCATAAAATTTAAAGGAAAGGGAGATTATATCAGGCTGGAAAAATCCAGAAAGCCTTCCTATAGGAGGTAATTGTCCTTTTCTTCTTTCATTGTTAATTGGCATTTTGTTGTGGAAAAGAAAAAAAAAATCAGTGGAGGCTAACACAGAAATGAAGAAAGGCGAAAAGATAAGTATGTACAAGGAAACATTTAATGAAATAAAATATTTATTTCCAAAGCTTAGCAGTAAAAAGGTGAATTGATTAGGTCTGTGGTAAGTGTCAGAAGCTCCACTGTAGCTTAAGAAAGGCAATGAACGGGGCCATCTAACTGTAAAGTCAACGGATGATAATTTCATGCATAATTAGATCCAGGTACTCAAACAATGTCATCAGGCTCACCAGGCACTCTACCTCAGCCAGATGGCTGTGCTTTCACCTGTTATGAGCTTTTTACTCAGGAAAGCTCTACACAATGGCCATATTGGCTGCTGGTTGTTCCAGGCTGTCAACAGCCAGGTAATCAACTAAGGTGGGAAAGGATGTTTGGGTTAATTTGGGGGATTCTGTTTGGCAAACCTTGGGTTTCATGCCTGTGCCTAAGCCAATCACTGTGGCCAGGGAAAGGTGGTTTTCTGAGTGACCAATTCTGCATTACATTCAAAATGGGGCCATAGAGCCTGAGAATAGGGTCAGCACCAGGGTAACCCCATAGTCTGAGAATGGAGAAATACAGTTCACCAGAAACAGCCAGGTTTATGTGACTAGCAGAAGGATGGCTGTGATGTTGGACAGCTAGAACATACAATATTCCATTACCAAGGAGAAACTCCAGGTGATACGGGAAGTGTGGCTAACTAAGTAGTCCCGACTACCTCCCTGACCTCTGCCGTCACCTTTCTGGCACTGCACTGTTCTTTCTTTAACAGTCTGGTTCAAGTATATTTTTTTTAAAAAAAGCAAACAAACTTCGGTTGGGTCTCTTTAGCATAGCTGAGGCTGACTGGGTCTTTAAAAAACACTAAGAAACAAAGGGAAATAAATACTGTTAAAAGATAATCTGAGGCACATTAAAAATGTCAAATTGATGTGAACACAGCTTGATTTGAATTGGGCAGCATCAAACAAGAAGTGGTTAGGAGCGCTTTGTGGAGACCAGTGATGGGAAAGACATATAGAGAAGGTACTGACACAAAAAAAGGAAATTATTGATTGGCTATAGCTTAAAGCCTAGTTGACGGTTTGTGATTGGTTGTCCTTTGGTTTTGATTTCATAACCTTGAGGCATTTACAGGCTTAGGGTTGGATTTGCTTATGTAGGCTGCCATGGCATTAGAACCACTGCAGTCTAATGGCCACCTTGTTTAATTAATTTAACATACAAAGGAATAAAAATATTAGTATTACAAACTAAAGATTTCTTTAAAAAAAATCAGAGTGTAGGAGAGAATATTTGTTGCCAACATCCCTTTTCTGCTTTCTTCTTTCCTGATAATGCCCAGATTTTTGTTCCAATACTCTGAGCTCTCCAACAGTGTCCAAGTACTTCAAAGGAAGGCAAATGCTACCCCAGCAACAAAGGAGCTGATATAAATGTCCTCACCATAAGGCATGAGGCCCTACTGAGGAAAATGAGGTTTGAGGAAAAGCTTTCTGGGATTTTCTGGAAAGACATTTTCCCTGTTTTAACAATAAGTCTCCAGAAGAAACACTGTTTCTTTTCAGGACTATGTGGATTTTAAAATTTAGCTTTGTTACTGTTACTTTGGCACCAGAAAGAAAACTTTCCCCTCCCCTCCCTTCCTACTCCCTGTTCTTCCTCCCTTCCCTCTTTTTTCTTCTCCTCCTCATTTTCTTTCTCCTTCATTTACTCTTTATTGAACAACAACAAAACCAATGGAAAGTTATATCTAAAAAAATACTACCTTTTGGTGCAAAGAGATAGGATCATCTAATTTGAGTGCTACCTCAAAAAAGAGCATTGTCAAATTGTGCACCACTAAAAACAAACAAATATTCAAACAAAAACATTGACTTCAGTGTTTATGCCCCATGTTACCCTGTCGCTCGGTTCATGTCTAGAGCTCAATCAATGTGATGTGAGTGCTTCATGCCGTTAGATCTGGTCTATTCACTTACAAAGATCTTCAAATACCATTGGTTAAAACATTTATCATGGACACTCATTTCTGCATAACTTTCCTCCCTTCAACTAGATTAATTGCCCAATTAACTAAATTTAAATAAAAATGATTATCAATCTTTCAATAAATACTTTCACAACAGGCATTCTTTAAAGCCATAGTCTTAAAGGTAGACTATCTTACTTCTCATGGCTTTCTCTTTTATCAGAATCACTGTTGGCAGCAAAAATGTCAATTTCTGTGTCTGTTTGTATGTTCAGAGCCTGACTGACATCATGGTAGAGGAGAGAGAAACAAAGTGTGAAAGCTCAGGTCAAAATGCATCTTGCTTTGTAATGATGAGGGCTAGGGCAGCTTGGAGTGTTTGCTTATTCCTTCAGATATAGTGGCTATGATATTTGTTTTCACACTAGTGTGAAAATTTGTCAAAAGCTTGATGAGAATAAATCGGATCTAGCAAAATTGACACCTGGAAAGAAAAGGATCCTCTACACTATAAGTCTCTCTTTGCATCTACGAAAATCACAGAGTATAGAACACATTTACGTCTATGTCAAAATATACATGGGATACCAGTTAAACTCATAGCATAGCTTAATGCTGACAGTTCCATTTTTAATGAGTTAAGATAAGCCCAGGTAGAGTAACTGTTGTATGCTTTAACAATTTTTGAACTTGTTTTCTTTCCAAAAAGTATAAATGGTTTTTGTACCTGAAATCATGCAAATATTTGAACCATAAATGGGTTTTAAATTAAGTCTGTATTATTGTTGTTTTAACCCTTTACTGCCTTTATTTTTGTTTGTTTGTTTTGGTTGTTCACATGGTAGTCCTCAAGTTAAACCCTGTGATGGTTAATTTTATTTGTCAACTTGAGGCTTCCCAGACTAGACATTGTTCTGGGTGTGTCTGGGAGAGAGTTTCCAGGTGAGACTAGCATTTATTTAGATTTGTGGACGTGGTGAGGCAGATCACCCTCCCCAATGTGGGAGAGCATCGTCCAATCCATCAAAGGCCTAAAAAGAACAAAAGACAAAGGAAGAAGGATTTGCCCCATTTTTCCTTCCTGACTGGTTGGCATGAGACATTTCATCTCCTCTTCTCCTGACCTCAGACTGGGATTTACATCATAGGCTTCCCTGGTTCTCAGGCCTTTGGACTCTGACTGAATTACAGCACTGGCTTTCCTGGGTAAACAACTTGAAGATGGCAGATCCTGAGACTTCCCAGCTTTCATAATCACGTGATCCACATTCTCATGATAAACCAATCTCTCGTTATCTATCATCTATCTATCTATCCATATATATGTACAGTTGACCCTTGAACAATGCAGGGGTTAGAGGTGCTAACCCTTGCACAGTCAAAAACCCATGTATAAGTTTTGACTCCCTAAAACTTAGTTACAGTCACTCCTCAGTATCCTCAGGGGATTGGTACCAGGACCTGCGGATACCAAAATCCAAAGATGCTCAAGTCCCTTATATAAAATGGTGTAGAAGGATGCATACAATGGGCCCTCCGCATCTGTGGATGCCCGACCATGGATAGAAAATACTGTTTGTAAGGCCTTTGGGAAGTGGGGGATCAGGAATTGTGGATGGAAAGGCAACATGCTTATTTCCTTTTAGTTGGCACATTTGATTCTACAGTAACGAGATAAATTCTGCAGCTCCAAATTCATCTATTCCATTTTCTTGTTTACTGCCAGCTCAAAGTTCCCTATAAAAAAGTCATTATCAAAATGTCAAATTAATCGCTTAGAGGAATTCAGAAAAAGTCTTGTAAAACCGTACACAGTTTTAAAAGTTTGAAGTAACTAAGAATTTTTAAGGAGAAATACATTTTCAAAAAGACCTAAAAATTTTAGAAACAATGTACTTTAATTATTTGTAACTTATTTGAAAGCATGAAAGTGATACCTGCAGTAACACTCTAGTCTCTAAAGTATGTTCTGAAGAATTCCAAAGTGACTTATGCAAAGAGCAGAAATGACAGCAGTTAAATTTCTTTTCCCACTAACAATGTGTGTAGGGGGAGTGCATTGTCACTTTAAACTTCTAATGATTTTTGAAATAAAGCATGTAAAGATTCTGCATTTTCACAATGAAACACAGAAAGCATATTTACCAGATAATTTTTGGAGTTAGACTTTTTTTTCTTTCAAGAGACTCTCTGTGAATGCTCTTGGTTAGCATCTTTGCAAAAATAGACCTTGCTGTCATATAGTTGTACTTTCTGGGGATTTTACTTCACATTTCAATTATTCATATATTCATTATTCATATTTGTATATTCATATATGTATATGTATGTGTGCATATATGCATATACATATATGCATATATACATACATACACACATATATGAATTGCAATTTTATTAGTGTACCTTTCTGTGAGTTCAGAAATAGTCATTTGTGTCAATTAGTGCCAGCATAATTTCCTCTTCCTCCTATGAGCTGATAATATCTGAACCACAGAACGGGCACATAGAATCTTTTTGTGGCCTTAGGAGTACATTTGAAAAATTTTAAAATAAATATAAAATTATATTTTTTAAAGGCTTCAAGTCACTTGATGGCATATGAAAGACAAAAAACAAAACAAACAGTCAAAAAACCAAACTGTTCTTATCCTCAATATCCTAATCTTTCAGTGACAGCTTCCCTTGGTTCAGAAGCCAGAGAGGGAGAGAGCTTTGCCTGAGCCATGCAGCCTGTCAACCAGTTCCTTTGTAAGCCACCAACGTGTCACTCCTCACTGCCTCAATTCCCCTGGGATCTTACTGTGGGAATCTCTTCCTGGTCTGTATATGTACATGCACACAGGTAGATCTATCAGTGGGACATGGTGTTTGGCAATTGCTCAGTTCCTTGAATTACTGTAGTATCAGCTGATCATGCTGTCTTAGTTTCAGCAGAAGTGATAGGAAATGTAACGGCTCCTTTCTCTCTTGATGACCATTTCACCTTCTAAATCTAGGTTTTATTTCATCTCTTTTTAGTTCCTTCCTCTCTGGTCATCCACACCCACCATTATATAGTCATTTCTGTTCTTTGATTTTTCAAGGTACGATGGGTTAGTGCAAAGAGCACTCTTGGAATCAAATAGATCTGGATTTGAATTCAGCTTGCAACTGTGATTAACTAATTGGTCATAAAAATGAACTTAGACTTGGTTTCTGCAATGGCAGAATAATAGTAACAACAATAGCAGTCTCATAAGGTTGATGGAAGTATCAAATGAAATAAATATGTATTAAAACCCTGGCATACAACAGACATTCCATAAATATCAGGCCCCTGTGAAAAATTCTTTCTTTCTGTTCAAATGCTACACACTTTTCTATAATTATCTCTTACTCCCAGTAAAAGCAGCAGAGTCAAAACTATTTGCTGGTCATTGGACTCTTCATTGCAATAAATTAGGAATTAATTTATTTAGCAAGTATTTACTGTGCAATCCACATGCATTGCACTGTGCTAAGGGTAGTATAAGGACATTTAAGAAACAACCCCTACTTTCTAGAAACATTATATCTGTTTTGGGGACATAAGAAATTAAACTGCAAAGTATCAATCCCAAGTTATATATGCTTAATTGCAAAAATGACTGCTGTAAGTAATGCGAATTCTTTTTTTTAAACTGTAGAGCTTAGTGGGGGATGTTTGGGGAAGGTCCTTTTGGAACCAGCTGAAATCTAGACATCTACAAAAGGATGCTTATGGTAAAATGATCCCACAGGAATATTTCCATTTTCTGTTTCAAGCTTGATGTTTTGAAGTATTTTATGTTTGATATTCTGAAAATTTTCTTCAATTTCCTTTGTGACAAAATCAAAGGATTGCTTCTCAGAGGTAAGATAGCTTTTAATTCTACTGGAAAATAATAACCACTATAACCATAAAATAAGATCATATTTTAAAAATTGTTTATCTAAGTTAAAAAAAAGGCAAGAGGCTATTCTAATTAGACATATAATGACTATTTGAATTACTTTATTTTAAAATGAAATAATTAATAATAATTGAGAAAGTACCATGTTTCAATGCTATAACTCTAATTCCTTTTTGATGGATTAATTAATTCATCCACTCAGTAAATACTAATAAGTGTCTTTCATAAATTAGAAGTGGTCCGTGACCTCCTGGAGCCTATAGTTTAGTGAGGAAGATAGTTATTTAAATACAAATATGTACCTAAATAAATGACTACAAGTGTTAATGAATGCTAATGGAGGATAAGAATGGGTACTGTATGCGAATAAAAAGAGGTACCAAATTTAGATTTGGGAAGGGATCAGGAAGGTCTTAGGAGGAGTGACTGGTAAACTGAAACCCAAAGAACGAGTAGAAGTTAGCTAATGAAGAGTAGGGGAAAGAATTCAGGGAACAGTGTGTGCAAAGTCTCTGAAATAACAAAGAACTTAGTACAATGTTTGAAGACGTTTAAATAGACGTTTCTAAAATAGAAACAGTAGAGGGGTTAGGGATGATGAGACCTATGAAGGTCTAAGAGATCATGGCAAGGGGTTTAGATTTTATTCTAAATAAGAGAGGAAGCCGTTAAAAGTTACCTTTATATAGTGATTGTTACATAATAGCATGCAAAAATTATAATCCAGTAGCATACTGTCTCATTCTTAGCAAGTGCAAATAAATGGTGACATTCTTAAATCATTATCAACATGAAAATGGATTATGTAAGAGAATTCAATTTGAAGAGAAATTTCTTGGAATTCTGATTACTATTCCTGAACTTCTCAATTCCACATACCAATGTGACCCATTATGACTTAGTTAAAATTTAACCTCAAGGCACTAGTTCTTAGAGATTCCAGTGTCCTGACGTCTCAATGCCATAAAGATGCCAGGATTCCTCAGTAAATCAAAAAATTCTTTTCTTTAAATGGTGATAACACTTAAAATACTTTGAGGATATATTTCTTAGGATTCAGAAATTTGAAAAAAAATTGAATACTGTTATTATCACAACATATATTTTTAAAACACATACTGTGACTTACATACTTGAACCACAGAAGCACATAAGAAACAGCCTTGGAGGAGTTTAGAAACTGAAGTATCAAGTTAAAAATGCACATGAAAAGATAGGGATGAACATATTGCAGAAATGAAGACAGGGGGCTCCCTACAAGAATGGAAACGATCTGAAATTCCTTGATGCAGGCAGTTAAACTGGAGCTTAGAATTGAGGGGAGGGCAACCCTTTCAAACAATACAGTTGGAATGTCCCTAAATAGACATGATGTTATTGCACTGTAAGATATTAAAATATTGGTGCCAAATACATTATTCAGAGAAATCAGATTTTCCTTCCTACACTCTTCATGAGTGAGAAAATCTACAATGGAGAAATTCATCCAGATTTCATTAATTAACCCAACAGAAATCCCACACTTTAATTACAAGCATCAGCAAACAAGAGAAGATCTATTTTGGACCCAATTTTAGCATTAATAAAGGCAGAGTCTTCCAAAATACAACTTCTTTTTAAAGGGGACAGTGATGATACTACTGCATCAAATCTTAGTGTTCTGTTTATAGCCGTGTTATTTAACAGGTTCGATTTGCTTCAGTTCTGTACAACTAGTGCAAAATTCTACAGGGATTTTCTCTTAATTTCCTAGATAGTAAACTCATAAATTTATGTTACCTCAAAATTTTAATTTTAACTTACATTTTGAGTTTGCTCCTTATAAAGAAGTATAACTCCACTTTAATTTTTCTGAGATTACTTTTTCAAGTTTCAAGGGGAATCTTCTTATCCAGGATCTGGTGACTAAAGTAGCATCCCCTTTATTCATTCCCTATAGAATTTACTCAACTGTGGGGAGAAAATATTGTCTACTGAAGAAAATATAAAATGGACTATGGAAACATTTAATTGACTTTTTAAGGAACAGACTCAGAGCTTATAAGAGTCAGACTATTTTCATTACATATATAAAAGTGAAATAAATAGACTCGATTTTTAAGAGCTATTAATAAAAATTGAGCAGGCAGTAGAGTTAATTCCCATATACTCTCATCCCTTCCCTATCACATACAGGTTCCCCTGTTATTAACATCTTACATTAATGTCAGATATTTCTTCCAGTTGATGAGCCAGTATTGTTACATTATATATTATTAACTAAAGTCCATAGTTTGTGTTTAATCTATGGGTTTTGGCAAATGTATAATGACAGTATCATATAGAATAGTTTCACTGCCCTAAACCATCTCCTGTGTTCCATCTATTTATTTGTCCCTCCTTCTCTCAAACTCCTAACAACTGGTAATCATTTTACTGTCGCATAGTTTTGATTTTTCCAAAATGTCATTTGTAGTTGACATTTTATAGCATGTAGCTTTTTCAGATTCTTTCACTTAGCAATACACATTTAAGTTTCCTCCATGTCATTCCATGGCTCGATAGCTCAATTCTTTGTATTGCTAAATATTATTCAATTTATGAATGTACCCCAGTTTGTTTATCATTCACCTACTGAAGGACACCTTAATTGCTTCTACATTTTAGCAATTATGAGTAAAACTCTTATAAACATTTGTGCCCAGGTTTTTGAAAGGACATACATTTTCAATATATAAGGCATACACTACTGGCAAAGAGTAGGCTCTCTCGAAGTGCTGTCTCTTATTGCAATTCAGCTCACAACTGATTACTTCACATATATGTATCAAGAAACTCTGTAAGGGAACCATTATCGGGAGCCAAATGAACTTTGGGTTTGGGCAGAGATGGCTAGATCTTCAATAAAGTGATTTTTCTCTTCTTCCTAGGTACACAGGAAATCTACATTTGACAATCTCCTTTGCAATCATCAAATATGGAAAAATGTCTGAATTTTAGCCAGTGGAATATGAGCAGGATTAATGAGTGAGGCTTGCCTCATAGAAACGCCCTCTATGTGATTCCCCTGTGGTCTCTTTGTGGCTAACTGATAGCAACCACCAAAGCAATCTTGAAACTCTTACAAATGGCAGGGCAGGCATCAGCCTAAGCCCCAGATGACAGTGTGCAGAGATCACCCCACCAACAAGAACACCTGAGTTGGCTGTTATATGAAAAACAAATAAACTTCTCCTGTACTTGAGCTAAAATAAAGGCTTGGGACAAACTTGTTATAGCAGCTTGCATCATTCTAAAAATATAGTGGCTAATTGCATTATCACATCAAGAAAAATTTGTTGTGATTTTTTAAAAAGGTGCAAAATCAAAATAAATTAATATACCTGAAACTTATATATTATTTGACTTTATGTTTCATAAGGAGACAATATGATTAAACATATTATGTTTGAACATATTAATGGTAACTGACTTTTTTTTTGCCTTTCAGTTACAGTTATATATCAAATTTTAAATAATATCTATCATAGTAATTTGATCTGTCTGTATTCTAGTTTTGTCACTTAACAGAAACATTACCCATATTCATATACATAATTTTAATAAGTGCATAATATTTCATTTAATTGATATATCACAATTTTCTGAACAATTCTCTTATTTTTATACAGTCAGTTTTTTTCTAGGTTTTTATAATAAATCTCATGGTACAATAAACATCTTCTGAGCATTTTTCACTTAGAACAAATCCTTAAGTACAAATCACTAGGTCAATTTATGAAAGCATTTTTATGACTCTGGATATATTTTTTCCAAATTAATTTATTAAAAAGTTGTTCCAAATGACTATTTCACAAGAATAACTGAATTGTTATACTATGATCATAGCCACTTCTCTAAAATTAGGACTTAAAATGAGTGAGATACATTGATCCTTGTGGTAATGACCATGAAAATGAGGTTACATTTTCTGTATATTCACAGGAATCATAACACACCTAGCTCAGTATCTGGTATATTAAAAATGCTCAATGGATACTTGCTGAATGAATGCAATAAAAAAATGAGTAATGAATAAGTGAATGAATGAATGAATAAATAAATAAATAGGACCATTTGCTCCAGTTTTGTTATTTTCTAAGTACATTAAATGTTTTAAGGTATTTTTTAAAATTGTTTATTATAAGGAATGGGTGTGTCATTATACCAATGGTATTAAGAGATTGCTAGATCTCTGGCAGTCACATCTGAAGCTGTTTACATCATTTGAGGCAGTCAGTGTAGGATGAAACAGAAAAGAGCCTCTGAGATAAAGTCCTTAAAAAGAGCCAAGAGGAAAGCTGGATGGCCAGCTACCAGCACTGAATCCAAAGGCAGTCATACTTTCTATGACTGTGACCCCTTTCCCACCCTTGGGCATGGTTGATTGGTTTACAAGTGGACACATGAGCCAAGTTACATGAATGAATCCTTTCCAAGGGACTTGGGATTAAAAAAAGAGCATGAGATCAGTTTCTTCCCTGGAAGTTGCAGTTCAAAATTGTGAATGTGCAAGTATTCTGTGAAGGAGAGTGTTATCTAAAGGGATATTTAAACAAAAATGGAGGAGCAGGTATCTAAATTAATTTCTAAGTCATTCCTACAGGGAAGCAAGTGAAAAGTTCAGCATACTAAAAGAGAGCCATCAGTCAGAAGGGTTTTCTAACCAAGTCCATTTATTTTCTTCTCAAGTAAAAATATGTAATACAGTAGTCCCCCTTATGTACAGTTTTTTTCCCCACAGTTCCAGCTACCCATGGTCAACTGAGGTCTGAAAATATTAAGTGGAAAATCCCAGAAATAAACAATCCATAAGTTTTAAATTTTGCACCATTCCGAGTAAAGCCACCCACCTCCATGCCACCTGGGACACATCAGCACTGTGTACGCTCCCTGCCTATTAGTCACCTAGTAGCTGGTGATGAGATCGACTGTCATGGTATCACAGTGCTTGTGTTCAAGTAGCCCTTATAGTAGCCTACCACTATGTCACAATCCCTACGTCACTCACCTCACTTTATTTCATCAAATAGACATTGTATCATCTCACACCATCACAAGAATGATGAATACAGAACAATCAGATCTTTTGAGAGAGACCACATTCATATAACCTTTATTGCAGTATATTGTTATAATTGCTCTATTTAATTATTAGTTATTGTTAATCTTTTCCTATGCCTAATTTATAAATTAAACTTTATCATAGGTATGTGTGTCTCGGGGAAACAGCATATATAGAGTTTGGTGCTCTCTGTGGTGTCAGGTATCTACTGCGAATCTTGAAAATTATCACTCGTAGATAAGGGGAGACTATTGTAATTTAATTCTTCTCTCACTGGCTTCTCAGGATCCTACTTGTCAGCTCATTCTCCTTATTTAAACAATTCAATCAGAATTTAGTTAAAATGTCCTCACTGTCTCACCAATCACCTGTTTCCAGAGGGAGAAGGTGAACAAAAATGGATCTTTCATGGTCAGATTCTATGGGTAGTTCCCACCACAGCATCTTCCTCTTGAAATAAACTGTCTTTTTCTTTTATACCCAAGATGATTAACAGGGGTGTTAGCTCTAGTAGATTGTATTTTTTTTGTTTTTTCAAAATGTTGGTGACTCTTTCTATCAGGCCCTTGTCCACCAGGCTTCTCTTTGTGAGTCTTCCTGTAAGACCACTATTCTTCCTGCTCCTTGGCTGCCAAGCTTGTCATGACTTGTTGTAGCCAATGGAATGTGAGCACAGGTAATGTATGCCACGTCTGAGCAGAAAATGTTAAAAACATTTCGAGGTTCTGTCATTGTTCCCTCTGCCACAAGAATGGTGTGTTCCAGGTACGGGCTATGCCTTTATCTTAGAACTTAGAACAAGAAGACACATAGAGCAGAGCCATAGCTGACCTCCAGGCAATATGTAATGTGGACAACAAATTAACTTCATTATTGTAAGCCACTGATATTTTGGGATTGTTTGTTACCCAAGCATCATCTAGGGAAAGCTAATGATACTACAGCCAGTGACCATTTTTCCCTCTCACTTGGGGCACTGAGAGGCAGTCTTCTTCTGTTCTCTAATAGACAGAGAACAAAATAGCTACATGAAAAAATTCTCAGGATATTGTGAAAGACAGAAACACTAAAAAATACCCTATGTTTTTGTTTTATTTCCCTTGTTATGAATTATAGAATTATTTTCTGGAGGAAAACTGCATTACACCTTGCTATACCAAACCATCTTAATGGTGTTTTATCAATATCGTATGTTCAAAAAGAAGGCAGTAAAGTCACATGACAAATAGCTTACACCTCTCTCAGTTAATGTGGCAAACATGGCCAAGAGACCATGGCATATTCCCCATCTCAGTTTCTTCGTATTGATTGAACAGGTGGGAGCTATACTATTTAAGAAATAGTAAATCCTGGTATTTGGCCATTATTCAAAGCAAAGTGAAAGAAGGGGGCGACATTCATCTGACTCTGAAACAGAAGACAACTAAAAATAGGCAGCCAGCCCAGTCGCCACAAGGCTGTGAGTTGCTAGGCAAGAGTACATTTCCCTCAGCAGTTAGGGTCCTCCATTCACAAGTTTTAAATAGCCTACTAACTTGTCAAATATATTTGTTTGTTGTTGTGCTCATTTAACGTTCACCTGTATGGCCTCTTCATTTTACATTAACCTTAAATACAGATTAAGATGATTTACAAACTGAAATATGGTCTGTTTTTTTCCCTCAGCCCATTGAGTCCAAGTGTGATACTCCTGACTCTCAGAAGTTTTTAGGCAAATACTGTAACTTCATTTTGAAAAGCAATATTCCCTTTACTTATAAAAGTCACACGATTCACTGTAAGCTTAAAGGTGTGATCCTCTGAGGGTTGCTGACATTAACGTTAGATTCTTTAATTAAACTGTCACTTATTACTTGAGCAATTGATAGAATTGCTAAGTCTTTTTCCATAGAGTAAGTAGTTGAATATTCAATAACAATCTCTTAGAACAAAGCCAGATATTTCTATCTATGCTGCAGTGATCATGGTTTTAGACTCCCAACCAGAAGAGTAAAACAAGTCACTGTAGACCACTGTATGTGTAAGCATAGTGCTGAGAAGTGAGACAGTTTATCGATTGAAATACAAAATGAACTGGCACTCCTGAGGCTCACAAGTGGCTAGCATACCATTCTCAGCAGATCTCACTTCTTTATACATAATTGAGATGCTATTGATAAAATTACATCCTAAAATGAAGTAAACAAACTATAAGAACAGGAAACAATATGGAGGAAACTCACAAACATACTATTAAACAAAAGAAGCCAGATAAAAAAGAATACATGTGTATAATTTCATTTATAAAGTACAAACCTGGGTGAAAGTAATCCATAGTATTAGAAGTCAGATTGTCTTTGTAGAGGAAGCAGAGGCTAGAAATTGGGTGGGGATATGAGGAAGCCTTCAGGGATGGTAATCATATTTTATTTCTTAATCTCAGCAGTGGTTACACAGATGTGTTCCATTCATGATAACTCATTAAATGGTATACTTCTAATTTGTGCACTTTTCTATAACTATGTTACACTTCAATAAAAAAGGAAAAAATCGTACTCCAGAACTAAAATCATGATCTTTTTCCCCAAACTTCATAGTTTTAATAATTCTTACCTTTTACATATTTTTCTCTTTTAAAAAAGTTCTTTCTTCTTTTCAGTTACAATTGACATTCAATGTTATTTTATATTAGTTTCAGGTGTACAACATAATTTAGGCAGTGATCCCACTGACTAGTCTAGCACCCACTTGACACAATACATAGTTGTTGCAACATTATTGACTATATTCTGTATACTGTACATTATACCCCCATGACCATTTTGTAACTACCAATATGTATCTCTTAATCCGTTCACTTTTTTCACCCAGTTCCCCTACCCCCCTCCTCTCTGGTAACCATCAGTTGGTTCTCTATGTCTATGGTTTCTGTTTTGTTTGTTCATTTATTTTGTTCTTTAGATGCCACATATAAGTGAGATCATATAGTGTTTGTCTTTCTCAGTCTGACTTATTTCACTTAGCATAATACACTCTAGATCATCCATGTTGTTGCAAATGGTAAGATTTCATTCTTTTTTATGGCAGAATAACCCTCCATTGTATAACTGTGCCACAATTTCTTTATCCAGTCATCTATTGATGGGCACTTCGGTTGTTTCCATATCTTGGCTATTGTGTATAGTGCTGCAATAAACACAGGGGTGCATATTATCTCTTTAAGTTAGTGTTTTGGATTTCTTTGGATAAATACCCAGGAGTGGAATTGCTGGGTCATAAGGTAGTTCTATTTTTAATATTTCAAGGAACCTCCATAATGTTTTCCATAGTGGCTGCACCAATTTGCAATCTCACCAACAGTAAAAGCACAATCTTGAGTGGTGTGGTCTTAAAAATTGATTTTGACATACTTCTACTTCTGTAAATCCATTAAATAAATTTTATGCTTTTACTTGCTATTTCTAAGTAATTAACCACCTCTGTCTCTTGAACATGGGCAAAGTCTGACCCACAATTCAATGTTGACTGACTCAGGCATTTCAAGTCACACTGTAGCACTACTTATTCATTTATATATTATAGTTTCCTTCTCCCAAAAGCTAAGCTGACTGATTCTTACGTAAATCAGACATTGGCATCATCTATTTCAATTTGACCTAGTTCTTTATTCCATAGAATTTTTAAAGTTTGGGTGACCCCAGTGAAATTCAGGCAAGTGTTATATCCAAATATGATTTTATTGTATGTAGAGTCTCAAAACAGTCTAATCTTCTAGGGATACCTTTTAGAATCTGATTCTTAAAATTTCTACGCACTTCATTTGTTATTTTAATTATATTAGACTTATTCATTACCTGACTTGAGATTTTCTTTTTCTTTTTCTTTAATGAAATTGATGTTGAGATCTCCACTACTCACCATACCGGGGAATGCTTATTGAATGTTATGCCTGTCAATAGAAGCACTTGATTTATAGTCAGGCACTGTTAGATTAGATCTACCATACTTTGTAACTCAATCCTCATACCAGGCATAGCAAAGGTGAACTAGGTTCTGCATGCACAATTTATTATTATTAACATTTATTTTTCTACATAGATTCGCTTCCTCAGTAACTATGGTGAAACAGTCTTACCCCTTCCTTAAAGATGTCTCTATTTACAGATGCTGTCCAGGTGTGTTACTAAATGTAATTAATATTAAAGTCTGTAGGTGGTCTCCGGTATGGGAACTAGGTTTTCTTAGTTCGTACAGAGAGCCTCGTGAGTGATTTCCAGCTCTGCTTTCCTAGTTGGTGACTAGGGAGATAGCACCGTAAAAGCTGGGCCCATTAAAATCAGCCCCCCAAAAGGAATTTCTATGAACAGGCCCAAATCTGCTAAAGAGGGATGACATTGCTTTCCAGGTCCCATAAATACTTGTTACCAAGAAAATTTGGGTAAATACAATCATGACAGCCATGATCAAGAGTAACTTACCATTAGAATGAACAAGATTGGGGACCCAGACTGGAAAAGTAAAGCTTTTATCAAGTGAAAAATTATTAATATCAAATAATTTGGGGATTTAAAATTAAATTTTTCTTGCACTTGTTTAGTTCCACTTATAGTTTTTCTTCGGCTCTCAAACATTCCTTCTTTATTCATAATTACCCCATAGCTTGCTTCCTATTTGGTCAAAGGAAATTTTTGTTTTTCCTTAATATTTTTGGTAAATCATAAAATCATGAGCCCTTGATCTGGTTTAATAAGTGGAAAATCTCAAATGTTTGTACGATTTTTTCCAAATTTTTGGCTTCTATTTTCATGAAATATATATATATATATATATATATATATATATATATATATATATATATCTCCAATACACAAGAAAACTTCACTTCTACTTAGGCTTCAATAAAAAAATGTTCAAATCTTTTATTTGTGTTGCCTTCATGATGGCTATGACAAAATATACCTGGAATGGGAGGGTGGTCAGATTTATTGATCAAATTTATTTCCTTCATTTCTCTCTATCCCTTGTTCTTATGTGCTAGGAGGTGGGTGACTAGGGAGATAGCACCATAAAAGCTGGGTCCATGAAAAGCAACCCTCAAAGGGCACTTCCATTAATAGGCCCAAACCTGCTAACATTTCACAGTGTTGAAGATTTTGATTTGGGACTTTTCTATATCATAGTTCCATTATATCCATTGTTTGGAGGTGAGAGCAAGGTAAAGTTTCATTTTTATATTCATAGTATGTACCCACTCTTAAGACTATTCTAGCTGTGAAATTTATTTCCTAAGCAGATATTTTGGGGTAGAGGGATCCTATATATTTGAACAACATTCTGCACATGACTACTAATGATAACTGCGTTAACCAGAAATATGATCCCATAATCTGAATGAGAATGATATACAAATTTATTTTTTTATATGATGCCATAATAATGTTTCAGCAATAGCTATACAAGTATTGTTATACATTTGAAAAGTTACTCAACCTCATACATAATAAAAAGAATGCAAAGTACATTCAAACTGAGATGCTATTTTTCATACACAAGACCAGCAATATCAAAACGTTTAATAACATTATGTTAATGAGGAAAGGAGGGTAAATTGTTGCAACTTCTATGGAGTGTATTATTATGCAACAGCTATTAAAATTACAAATGCATTTATACTATGACCTAGCATTTCCCTGTCTAGGAATTTGTTTTACAGCTGTACTTGCACTCTGCAAAATGTATGTAGGAGAGTATTCATTTAAGCATGATAGCTGTCACAGCAAAAGATGAAGCAACTTAAATGTCAGTCAATGTGAGAAAAATGAAATATAGAATGGTACATTCATACAACAGAACAACATGCAGTCATTTAAAAATAATGGGAAGCTTTTTATGCATTGAAATGGAAAGATTTTCAAGACACATTTGTTATTAAAGCAAGATGCCAAACTGTGTGTAGTATACAATCATTTATGCAAAAAAGGAGAGAGACTAATAAATATTTGCTTGTATAAATATAAAACATCTCTGTCGGGCTAGGAGAGAAAACTGATAAAACCAGTGTCCTGGCAGGAAAGGAAATGGGTGACTGAGGGACAGAAATAGCAGGGAGAATTTTCATTATATGTCCTCTTGCATGTTATGAATTTTAAAATTTTTGAATAAATTACCTAATCAAAAAAATAAATGCAGTCGGAAAAAATAAAGACTGCATTTTCCTGATCAGCAATCTCATCCAATCAAGATTTAAAATATCATCCTACTATAAGGCATAGTAACAAGCCCAGGACAACTGTAGTTGGCACAAGCTCATTTAGCTTCCAACACCTACAATTAATCTGCAAGACCTATCGGTGTCCATATTAGGCCAAATTGGCTACTTAAAGGGAGAGTTAGTTGCATAAATTACCAGTTCCTCTAACTCTCAAATCCCAGTCGTGGTTTCAATCACTCCTTCTGGGTCCTGATACAGTTTCTTATTTATAATTGTGGTGCAGTGCGGGAGCTCCAGAGGTTTCTGTTTTGGATACAAAACATCATTATCATCCTGCACAGCATCTGCATTACATATCCGCTACAAATCCAAGTCAAAGCTCCTCCTTTCTGCAGTGTTACTATAAATACACAATGAAGGAGAAGTAAATCCACCCCTGGGAATAGCTTTAATCCTGTGTAGCCAACAGAAAAATACATCACAACTCATACACTCTGAATCCTAGCTTCTCCAACTCCTTCATTGGTCCAAAGAGTCCCTCTCATTACCTTGGAATTAGTGCTTCCTCTGAACCTGTATCATAAAGCCCCTGGAATGATTATATTTATATATTTTCCACAAAATACCTGGATTCTGGCATAGGACTAATGTCATTCCAGAAAAACTTGATACTGTGTAAGGAGAGAAGAAAATCGGGCTACTTATCCTTCCCTTTAGACTTAGGAGACTAAACAGTATTAACTGAAATTAGTTTCCCTTAGCATTGCCCCTTAAAATCGCAAGGGGGTACTGGTAGGGTCAATTCTTAAACCACTTTTCCTGTTTGCTAGTTATACACACGTGAAGTCTAGAGGAATATGCAGACATTTAATTCAGGCTCAAGAATCATATTTCTAGGTCATACCGGGTACATAGGAATTGCGTGGCATTGGTGAGGTGGGGAAAAAAATGCTGGGGAAGGGGCTCCTTTTTTTTTTCAAATTATTCTCAGGTCCCTGGAAGACGAGGGTCTTTCGGAAAAGGTACTGGATACCTCACAAGGCGGTCTCTTCTGACTCAGAGGGAACCTCTTTGTCCACCTCTTTGGACAACTTTTCCCCCTCCCTCTTTCATCCGTTAATACTTTGTTTCTCTTCCCCAGATTTCCACATTTCTCCTCAGCCTCTGGTGTAGTTTTCTGTCATTTTGTTCCATTCTGTTCCATTTTGTGTGAAGAAGGCAGGGTGGGGCAGGGATCACTGAGTCTTGCCAATGGACTATGGAAATAATCAAACCTCCTACACTGGGCCTCGAGACTATCTCCTATGATGCTAAAGCTGTCTGTTACTGCCTCTGCTGTAGATTACATTCCTAAATGCCACTCTGTGCTCTCTTTAGTAGGTGCTAAGACTGGAGGAAGGGGAAACCCTCACTCTGCTCTACTGCGTTTTTAGGAGAAAAAGGCATCCAATGTTTAGCCCTAGCTTAAAAGCATGCAGGTTTAATCGAGAGTCAAATTAACTAGACATCTTTAGCTTTGTCTACCTTTGACTTCTCTCCGATCCTTATGTTTCTTTTTTGTTCAAGAAAAGTACTTACCTTCTTTACCAGCTTTTCCTTGACTCAGCTCTTTACTTAATATGAATAATTAAAATTATGCAACGAAGAATGTCAGAAAGCCTACAGTCAAGCTAATTTATTTTAATTAAAATTTGAATCACAGAATTCAAACTAGTCCCACTAGGCAAAAATATGCAACTGAATTCAGAAGATGCTTTGGGAGCCTGGAGAGGCCAGTCAGCATTTCCAAGAACCAATATAGGCTTAAGATCATCAAAATGACCTTAAGGAAAGTACATAATTATTGTAACATTGATATAACTATCAATGCAAATTTCAATGTTTGGTTTGGTATGAGTATAGTATAGACTCTTTTAGGCTTCTAAGATTTACGATATTGACAAGTATGGAAAAATTATCTATAAATATTGAAAATGCATACACATAGTTGTAAATGTTGGGGTCCAAATTAAGGTTAAGGTAAAAATTGATATCTCACATTTAAGACCAAGAATGGAATATCTGCATTATATAAAAAACAAGTTACTTACTCTATAATTATAATTCAATTTTAAAAGAACCATTTCTGCAGTAATTGTATATTAAACAGCACCAGCCAGTTATTGGAGTCCATTTTATAACAGCACCAAGTCCTAGATTTTCTACCTATTTCCTTCCATTTTTTTATGGCAATGTTAATCAGTCAGACATCCAATTCTCTAATGCTCTCAGGCACTGTCTACTAGCTTAAAGCAGTTTATGATTATTTCAGGCTACTCAGAATTGTCTATAGTGAGTAAATCTTTCTCAGCTTGGCCTCCCTTGTTAATTTGCCAGTCACTGAGTAACCCTGCGTCTTCTCAAAATAACTGTCTCTACCTTCAATTGAGTGTAATCTCCTAGGACTTTTGATGGGGCCTTACTTTTAGCAGGTTATTAGTGAAGCAAATGAACCTGATGTGGCAACGTTCCCGTTCCTATGGACTTAATTACCATTCCTGTCATACTGAAAGCACTAAAATATTAATATTTTTGGAATGAAGGTTGAGTGATTGTCTGATGAGGAATATCTTTTGATTATGATTGTGATTTACGGCTTCTGTTTGACATACTGCTGGAATGACCCTGTGTCTGTCCTTTGTTTTTATTTGCTACTCTTGTTTAGGCCATTACAACACAGAGTTATCATACTTTTCATCCAGTGAAGGTAGGACAAGACAAGAGAGAGGGTCATTGCAGCCACAACTTTAAAAATGGATTTACCAGATGAACGGATAAAGGGAGATGTGGGGTGTAAGAGTGTGTGTGTGTGTGTGTGTGTGTGTGTGTGTGTGTGTGTGTATGACAGAATATTACTACGCAGTAAAAAGGAATTGAATCCTGCCATTTGTGACAACATGGATGGACTTAGAGGGTATTATGCTAAGTGAAATAAGTCAGACAGGAAATATAAATACCACTTGATTTCACTTATGTGGAAATAAAAAAAAACAAAGGAGCAAACAAAACAAAACAAAAACAGACTTATAGAAACAAAGAACAAACTGATGGTTGCCAGAGGGGCGGGCGTGGGAGGATGGGTGAAAAAGGTGAAGGGGAATCTACTCAATAATAGTGTGATCACATGGCACAGTGACAGATGGTTACTAGACTGACGGTAGTGATCACATTGTGAGATAAACAAATGTCAAATCACTGTGTTGTACACCTGAAACTAACATAATATTGTATGTTAACTATACTTTCATTAAAAATAAATAATTAAATAAATCACTTGAAATTTACAAAGCAATGGATTTACTGAACTTGCTACGTGCATGAAGTTCACATAGATATATAAACTCAAACATAAAATATTTTGCTAATACGAAAAATGTGGTTGAACCACATAGAAAAAGGAAAAATATTAGATGAAATAAATCAAAAAGAGAATCGTGGTTAACGCGCTTTCTGAGTGTTCTTCACTGATGCAACAGCAGGGCCAGTTCAGTCTTTAGCTCTGAAAAGCTTTTGAAGATTTTAACAAAGTAAAAGTCATAGTCTTTGCTGAAATTTTCCATTCAAAAGGGAGACTTATGTACAGTTATATATATATATATATATATATATATATATATATATATATATATACAGCTAGTACAGGCTACATTGGTATGTGACCTGATTTGGAGAAGACCCAAGACTCTAACTTGCTCCTGGATAATAGGCCTGGCCTATCTCTTCATTTCATGCCCAGGCCCAACATTATGACTTTTATAGGCATTAGGCACTGCCTTTGTGGGTCTCTCTCCCCATAAAATTATTTTAAAATATTTTTTCAACTGGTATAAAGACAAATATGTTAATATTATATATTAAAATCTTTTCTTCAACATAAACATTCTTTTTTTTCCCTTCTGATTAACAAAAATTCAAACATTTTTGGGAACATTTTTGGGAACACCAAAAGGAATTACGGCCCCAGGCACGATGCTTACTGTGTGCCATGGGTGGTCAGCCTTGCCCATTGCCATCTGCCAGCTGAGAAGTAACATAACTCAGGATATTGGAACTAGAAGGATCTTTAAAGTGAAAGTTCAAGTTTTCTTAGGTACTGGGCCAAATAAACATTATATTGAAATAAACTATTGGAACCCTTCTAATTTGTGCAATTCAAGGATGGGTTTTCTTTAGAGACTTAAAATTGAATAAAAAGTCATAGCTTCACAAAGGAAGCTTCACATAGCTTCTAAAGGGCTATAGGCGAACTAAATATCATCAACATCTTTTAAAGTAAAATTTGTATTGAAGTATATAATACACATGTGACAAAGTGAAGATGTTAAGATTGGAAAGCTCAATGAATTATTACAAAGTGTATAGATGATGTATTACAGAATTGTACACCTGAAATCTTTATAACTTTACTAACAATTGTCACCCCAATAAACTTTAATTAAAAACAAACAAACAGCAACAACAATAAAACAAAGTGAACACTACCAGAAAATGCTATCAGCATTTCAACACAGAGAAATATAAAGGATATACTTAAGAATTTGGGACTGAAAATGTAAAATTTGTAGTTTAATATATACTTTGATTCTAAAAACAAATGTGTAAGTGTTCAGTTTTATTTTCTGCTCTCAAGTCATATTTATAACAGATACGCCTCACCCTGTCATTGAACTTCACTTCTCATCCTTGGACCCACCCCTGACCTTCACCTTATTCCTGAGAGGCATATCATTCCTCACCTCCCTTCACTTTATCACTGATATGTCTGTTTCTGACACCCTGTCATTCATCCATTCCCAAATATTTAAGGACTTATTATGTGACAGACACTATGCTACATACTAGTGTTCAGCAGTGACAAAGTCCAGACCAGACCGGAACTTCAAAATTAATATAAGACACATAGACATTTCATGAATAATTATTAAATTCAATTGTGATAAATACTAAAAGGGGAAAGAACAGCATGCCATGAGAGTGAATGAATAACAAGGAGATCTAATTTAATTCCGGTGGTAATTTATTCTTTCCCTTATTAGACTAAAGAAGGTAACAATCATACTAATGACCAGTGACAGCTAGGGTGAGTATGAGACTTTGTATAAGAAGTATAAACAGTTTCATGTTAAATAATGAATGGAATTGTAAACCCTCATACTGTTTCTTGTTGGTGCTAAAGATTTGGGGTTTTTACTCTTTCAGAATTGCAACAACAAAACAACAGTATCTGAATGTCCATGATATCCAAATCACCGTGTCAAATGCCTTTCTTTATCTGTTTATTCATAGTCTCTCTTTCTCTCCTTCCTTCTCCTTCTCCCTCCCTCCCCACCTCACACACCCGAGCAATATCAAGCAACTCCCTGATCTCCAAAATTTCTTTCCCTTATTTCAAGAGAGGCACAAGATGAAAAAATCTGTCCACTTAAAAATCCTCATAGATTTATACCAAATGGAATTGGAAGAAGGTAATCATATCACAGCTGATTGATTCCTTTGGCCAACATTATTTGTAAACCTCGAACAGAAGCTAGTTCACAAAACCACATGTGCATGTCATGTGTTATTCATGTGTGAGCTCTGCTTGTGTGTCCACTGCTTAGTGTGCAGATAAAACAGGCCGATTTGAATATTGCTGCTCTTTACGGGTGCAATGAGAACCTTGTTCCCAGAGACAAATGCATTTTCAATTTTTCAATATATTTTTCCTCATTAGATTCAGTTAATGGAGTTAGTTTCTCACATCCTTGGCTTGTTTTACTTGTATCAGAGATCTCTTTAGAAATCTTTTCTATGACTTTGAGGTTGGCATTCAGTGGAAATAAATCATCCTACCACCTCAGAAACATCTCTAGCCTATGTGGACACAGAGAGGATAGAAACCTAGAGGAGATCAGCTTAGCTCTCTCTCCTGCACAGAGGCAACTCACTCCCTCATCCACCCCATCACAAAACTCTTTGAAGCTGATGGCTGCCATTGTTCCTGAATCTTTTTTCTCCCTGAGCCTTCTGCTAACAACTTTTCCTAATGCTTTTTACTTTTAGTCCTTGAGGATACATGACTTCCTGTTCAATTCCAACAGGCTTGACTTTGGCTATCATTAAGTGAGATTCAAGTACACAGAGTGATGTATCCTGATTCCACCATTCTCTGAGGCATAGCTGTGGCAGGGAATACAAACATAAATCCTGAAAATCCATGAAGATTCAAGTTCAGTTATGTCAGTTTGTTTTTTTCTCTAGATACAAAATTGAGGTCCTTGCGTTTGGGAGTATTTTGAAACATATCTTTTTCCCTTTGCACCTAACCCAGCTCCTCGTACCTAGCAAAGACTCAGTGAATGTTTGCTGACTGAATGGATTTGTTTGCTTTATTCTCTCCAGGTATTCACTGGGGCAGCATGATTTCCTCTTGAGAAATAAGGTATTAATAGTTGTAGGTTAGAAGAGTTAATGTGTGCAGTGGCCCAGCCTTTGGCAATGGTGTCCTGGCTGTAGTTTCCACAGTATTCCTGGGGGCACTCTTCTTATGTTGAGGTGCTCCCCAGCAAACTCTCCTCCTCTAGCATCATGGTAGGTATTTATGAAGAAAGGTTTTTCCCATTTTGGCTAACAATTCAACATTTTCCTCCTTGGGTTAATTTAAAATTTTCAAGTAGATACCATCTGGTTTCATGGATTTAACTACATTTAATTTGCTCATAATTTCCAGAATAGCCTGGACATTTGCCAATGTTTGCTCAAGTACCTCCTACCTATATACTTCAAAAAGCAATTTGGGAGTGAGAAGACTCTTGACAACTTTTTCCCTAAAAAAATATTGACAAATAATTTGTTTACTCTCTCTCTGCTATTTGTTCTTTTCCTGTAATATGCTCTGTATACCATGATTATCAAGTAATTGGTTTCTGGCTTTAAAGACACAGCTTTCACATTAGAGCCACTGAAAGGTCCTTTTTGTCTTCATTTCTCATTTATCCCACACCTGCTGCATTCTAATATGCTAAAGTTCTTTTTACTTTGCCTAGATTATACTTTCTGAAAGTATAATGGAAAAAGGAACATTTCCAGAATAATTCTTTTAAATTTCCAGCTAAGGATGTTAGTTTTTAAAAAACAGTATATAGTCATTTTGATAGTTCTTACTGATTCTAATCAGCAATCTAGAAGAACCTCTAGAATTCTTACAGATTAAATGATTTTTATGGAGAGATTTTCTATACTTTGTTCCCTCATTTATTTAAAATACCTGTTTATAAGGGAAATATATTAGTATAGTATAATTTCAACAAGACATGACAAAATGTTTGATGGTATAAATGTGGGCAAAGAGAGCATTTGGAGAGGTGATTCTATAAATTGAAGAGTTTGAGAATGGGGAAAAATCCTTTGAACACAGCAGGCACGAAATAATTAAGGGATTGAGTCAACTTTAAGAAAGGTGTCTTGCATCAGGCCACAGGCTCTGCAGTTGACCTTATGCTAACTGAACAAGTCACTTAAAGATCTAATGTAATCTTTGGCTTCAAAAAGAGTGGAATAAAAAGACAAAGAATCAGCCTATATTCTATCACATCTGTACTGTGCTCTTTGTCTTGGACATCAGCAGTTTTTATTTCTTAAATTTAAAAGAAGACCCTGTCAAACAAAAGTATAATAGAATAAGCAATACTATTAATGAATAACAACAAGCTTGAAAATAAAATGAAGTGACCAAAGTAGGAAAATAAAAAGATAAATTCAAATATTTGTGGGATGTCATGTGAAATAGCTATGAATCCAAATTTAGTTCTAGAGGAAAAAACCACAACACTAAAGTCAAAAATTGGAATTTAAGAGGCTGCCAGCTTTGGTTCAATATAAAGACGTTTTTAAAGGTTGTTCCAACAGAGTAGTGATATAGCCCCATGAGGCAGTAAGTTCCCTGCTGCCAGAGCTATTAAAACAGATGCTAAATAGAACTCTGTCAGAAATCCTATCAGATTGGAGGTTAAAATAAGTTCATAATTTCCCCCCTCCAAATCAGAGGTAAATTCCATTTCCCACAACTAGAGAAATAGGCTGATTTTAAATGCTACACTCACCTGACAAAACCCATTTAGAGAAACTCTCCACACTTACCAGTCAAAGCAATACCAGTAACACACATGTCTGTGGGCTAACATTCCCTGGGCTCTAATCCCTAGAAAAAAATATTCAGAAACACAGCTGTACCTACAAAGGCTTGAACCTGAACCTCTGACACGTCTGGCTGTCTCCTTTCTTTTATCAGTCTCCTTTCTTTCCTTTCTTTATCTCCTTTCTTTATCAGCAAACATCTACTCTTGGCGGGTCATTTTGACAATTGACACTGTGAGGGAAGCTGTCAGGCAGACACTTTTGGATGGCTGACCCACCTCTCATTTTCAACTCTATCTCCTGACCTCCTTCTGGGTTGTCAGGAAAATGAAGCAGAGTCCTGTGGTGAGATTTCTGGGAAAGTCTTTGGTTTCCTGATACAGGCATTGCCACTTCCTCCTTCTTAGGAGTTTAATCATGAAACCTGGTGATGGAACTACAGCAGTTAATGTACGGTTTTGAGAAAAAGTCCCTGGAGAATTGTAAAGACGTCAGCACTGAAAACAACGGCCTTACAAACACCCTCCACTATTTGTTTAAACATTTCTGCTCAGAATTTTTTTTGTTGCCAACAGCTGAAAACATTCCTGACTGAGGCATGATCCTTTATGATTTTTCCCCGCTGGGAATGTAATATTTCCAATTACACAATTGCTTAAACATCTTGTACAAGTAATTCCTCAACATCCTCATTTATAACTGAGAGGTCTGAGGAACATATTGGATGTTTATGGAATCATAGAATCTTAGGGTTAGAAGGAAATTCAGAGCTCATCATATTAGAAAAGTTCACAAGAACAGGAAATTTCTTCTCTAAGATCCCTGATAAATGTCATTCAACCATACAGTAATTTCTAAAGTATTCATTGAGTGACTACTAGATTTGAATGCCTTCATTAAGGGATCTCAGTGCCTATCAAGGTAATCTTTCAATAGCCCTGACAGAAATTCTTTTGTTTGTAAGCCAAAATATTTTGATTTTATGAAGGATATCATTTTTTTCCCCAAAAAATCTTAGTTTTATTGAGCGTGTGATCTCTGAAATTGTTATAAATATGATTTATAGGACGTATCACAGTTAGAAACCACATGAAGTGGAAGACAACAGTTTACAGAAACTTCCAGCACTGCCTCTTATTAGCTATGTGACTTCAGGCAAGTTATTTGTGCTGGTTGTTTGTCCCCTCCTCCACCATCCTCCTTACTCTCTCTCTACTGAACTTTTCAGAGTGCCTCCCCCTGGCTCTCCTCCGGTTCTTGGGTGGGTGTGGTCGATGGAGGGCTTGCGCAGAAGCCTGGAGGGTGGGAGGAGAGCTAGCAGAGTCCCAGGTATTTGTTCCCTCAGTAGGCTGCCTCGGTTCCCTGTAGTCCTGCCTGTGGCTGCATTCCTCTGCGATTGCAACTCCTACACAGTGACCCTTCTTCTCTCAAGCCCTCGTGTGGCTCTAGTGACATCTACCTCTCCCCTTTCCCGTTGCGTCCAGGTGTGTAGTGGTTCCCGGCTATTACACATTCCTGTCGCCATTGTTGTATGTCCTTCCTTGCACTTCACCATCATTTATAGGGTTTCCTTACTCATTTCCACCATTGAAAATCATCCCTTTTCAATATGTCGTTTCCTGTGGGCCCCCAACTGCTACATTATTAAATCCTCTGAGCCTCAGTTTACTCATGTACTTGGGAATACTAATAGTTGCATCAAAGAGTTCCTGTGAGAGATTAAATTACCTCAGTAATGCAGACTGGTGCCTGGCACATAGTGTTTCATAAATGTAAGACTGTATAAATATTAGAGTTGAAAATATAACTGGCACAGTAGGAGTGCACCAAGAGCATTCCTCCCATTTTTACATACCGACAGGAGCCTTTTGCCAATATAAATATAACCTAACACATAGAAGTAGAAAGAAAATGAAAGAATATCAATGGCTACAAGTGTAACAAGGAACATTGCATCTTTAAAGATCCTCACTTTCCCCTACCAAGCCCATCCATCTTTTTCTCCCTGGGTGTTTGTTCATTTAAGGATGAGTAATAGGCCATGCTTCACAAGCTGAAAGCAGTGCACCTTCATTCATTTTATGACCAATATAATTACCTGACTGAAGGCAATTTAAAAGGCTGTATTACTACCTTGATTCTGTTTTTATATATGGTCAAATTAAATGCTTATTAGCATATACATATTTTCACATAAAGAAAATCTTTATTCACATTCTTTCTAATGTGCATATTCTTCCCTTATCATTTGCACACACTTCTGTGTATTGCTTATGAAAATGTTTTGTGCTTCGTTGCTTTCATATTGCTCTTCTCTGTGACACTTTTTTACCCACAGCACTTTGCAGAGTTGCCTTTCACATAGTAGGCACTCAATAAATGTTTGTTGAGTGAATGGCACATATAAGTTAGCTGGGACTATTGCTTTTATTTAAGAGACACAGATGGCTCGGCAGATGGCATGTAAGGTCATGCAATGCCTTCCCAGGGAGCCTGAAGTTATTCACAGAAAGCCATTGCGTCACCACTGTGACCAGCTTGAACACTCCTGTGAATCTGAGCAGACACATTAGCTAGTGATAGGATGATTAGTGGGGAGAGTTCAACATCCTGCTCACAATTTCAAAAAGACAATATAGAAAAGTGAAAGAAGTAATGGCCTGAGGTCAATACCAGCGTAGGTCAACGAGAGCCATATCTTACGTTGAACCACGATTAGGGTCAGGCACACAAAAAAATAATGTACTTTTTTCTTCCTAACTGAGATCTTTTGGGGTTACATGCTAATCATTCTAAAGTAATGGACAAACAGGAAAAGGTGATTTTGAACTATTTGAACTCATGGTTGAAAACATATCAACGAATAAATCCAAGATCTATTGAGAATTCCTTCATTGAGATCACATTATTGTTCAGAAATATGCAGTGATTTAAAAACTGTAGGTATATAATATTTCCTGATCGATTTTTCAAGGTGCAAAGGGCATAGCATCTATAGTCTTTACTTTCCAAAGCTTTATTTCTGATGCCAAAAATTCTTTAGTATCAAATGCCTCGCAATGCACTGAACATGCCATATTTCTTTGTCAGGCTTCTGCCAGTACTATACCTTTGACTAAACTGCTCTCCTATCTTCTTTTCAATCCATCCAAATCCTAAATGTGAAGCCTTCCATGATTACACTAAGGCCAGGATAATTACCCCTCCTGTATGTGTTTCCTTTTTTGCACAGTAGACTTTGTCAGTAACCTGAATAAATTTCATCATCAGGCATACTCATATATAGCCTAGTTAAATAGCTGGACTCTTTTGAAATAGTCTAGTCATATATGGTTCTTCTAGTCTTCCATTATTTTTTTCTGATTGTCATGGTAGTACAAGAAGTACCCACACGAGATTACCTGGCTCCATTTTCTCTTCCATGTTCCCACTACAAAGCAGACACCTTCTGGTGGATGCTTTGATGGAGTATACAGGACATGTACTATAGGTCTTACTCACCCAGCTTCTCTTAGTCTTACTGTTGGACAGCCCCCACCTGTCAACCTTCTTTGGATATGGCCTCAGCTGAAGAGCTGCCTGACAAAGCTGGATTTCTGTAGTGAACCAGTCTCCTTTCTCCAACTTGGGACAACTGTGAAGTGATGTACCACCTTCAAGACTCTCCATAGGGTGAACTGAGGCTATGGCTGGGGCTGCTGTACTTCTCCCTATGTCCAGTTCTGCTTGCTTTCCTCCCCTACCTTTCCACTAAAACTGTGCCAAAGAGCACTTCCTAATAATCTCTTGTATACTAATCTTGTATACTAATCTGTGTCTCACAATCAAGGAACCATATCTGTGAGAGCTGGTGGTGGCACTGATACAAGAGAGCACACATAGGAATGGGATTTGGAGCAGGGTTACACAGCAGCATGGCAGGCAAAGCGGACACCATGACTTGTGGTAGGCAGAACACAGAGAGCCCCTGGCACAAGATAATGTCATTGTTAAGAATTTCACCTGTGGAAAGCAGGAGTGGCATTCAGATAGAATGGAATGCAGTAGCTGGTGTGATGTGTGAAGTGTTTGAGAGGTACAGGGAAAATAGTAACTACAGGGAAGATGGAGTTGGGTGACTCTGGCTAAGCATGACTAATGCTTTGGAAAAATACAACAAACAGCTGAGAATATTAATCGTCATTGGAAGCTAAGTTTGGAAGTCAGAGGGCCTCTTTGGTAGCATAAAAGAAGCTCTCATCTTCAGCAGAAGGGCAGAGAAATCAAGCATCACTGAAAAGGTCAGGGATGGCCATCTTCTGTAGGACAGGACCAATAGCAAGATTTGCAGTGAGGAGGCAAACATCCTTGAAACAACAGAATTCAGTGGTAGCACTTAACTGTTAGAAGTCAGGTAAACACATTTTACTGAGTGGCAAATTTGGAAGGGCTGGCAGGTGGGCCCTGACTTTCAGAGAATTATGGAAATGGTTAATATAACATGTTGTCCCTAGGAGCAAAAGAAATGGGCAGCTAGTAAAAGTATCACTAAAACTACGCAATTATAAAAACTCAAGAATGAATGATTAGGGAAAATACATCTAGACGGAAATCCAAGATGGCGGAGTAGATACACATTGTCCTTGCATCATTCCATGAACACATCAAAATTACAACTAAATTATCAAACAGTCAGCCTGGAGAACCCTCTAAAGTCCAGCTGAATAGAAGTTTTATAACTAAGGATCCAAAGAAGAAGCCACGCCAAGATTGGTAGGAGGCGCGGAGACGCAAAACAGACTAGCCCCAAACCACTTTGTGGCAGTTGAAAATTGGGAGAGGGGAGATATCGCAACCACAGATGTTGTCCTCAGAGGAGCGAGGATCCTGAGCCCCAAACCAGGCTCCCCAGCCCAGAGCACTGGTGCTGGGAAGAGGAAACACCACAATATCTAGCTGTGAAAAACAGTGTGAATTTTGACCATCCCAGTGAGACAGAAGGCTGTAGCCCAGACATCCTCTTAAAGGGCCCATGCCCAGACTCACTCATTCGCAGGCACTCACTCTGGGCCTGCTGGTGGAGGGACAGTGCCTTGGGGGTGTTGGAGGCATATTGGGGGTAGACTGAAGTGTGTGGCTTAGGCTGAGGGCTAGAGGACAGTCACCATTTTCCCTGTGAAGGGTCCTCCTGGGGTGCAGGTGAGCACTATCTTTCCTGTGTTCAGCCCTCCCCCTATGGCAATGGCCAAATCTGAATCTGAATTGGTCTGGTGAGCTCTGCTCACTCCAGCCTAGGGACTCACTGAGCCCCCTGCCACACCCATCTCTGTACTGCAGGAGGCTTAATCAGCAGTTAAACCTTATAGGAGCCAGAAGCTGGCAGCAGGCCTTGGAGCCTACTTGCTTTTTGTGGAGCTACCCCAAACCCAGTTCTGGTGGTAGCCATTTGCAGTTTGCAGTGTGCTCGCTCCTATGTGCCTTCAGGTTAGCATAGGCAGTGACTAACTGTGGATCACTCTGTAGCTCCTATCAGGTATTCCCCAGCCAGTAACGGGCAGTGGGTGACCTAGGCCTGCATCGGAGACCCTCCAAAGAGGACTCAGAACTAATATACTTGGAGGTTGGCTTCAGACCATAGCAGAGCACCACCCAATTGGCCTTACAAGTGGCAGATCCAGAAGGTGGCCTCAATAGGCAACAGAGTCCATTGGGGCAAGTCCTGCTCCTTGGGGTAAGCCCCCCTCACAGCAGCCCATAAGATGTAGACATGGCCAAATCCCACAGCCAGTCAGCCAGAAGGTCAATCCCTGATGTGCCAGTAGCAAACAAGGCTTAACAATAATAGGAGAGCACACACAACCCACACAAGGGACACTCCTGGAGCACCTGCCTCAGCTGACAAGGGAGACTGTTCCCCTGGGCTCCACGGGGCACCTATTACATAAGGCAACCTGGCAAGACCAGAAGATGTAGCAGATCTGCCTAATACATAGAAACAAACAAAGAGAGGCAGCCAAAATGAGGAAACAAAGAAACACATCCCAAATAAAAGAACAGAAAAAAACTCCAAAAAAAGAACTACACAAAATGGAGGCAAGTGACCTACTAGAGACAGAGTTCCAAAGACTGTTTATAAGGATTCTCAAGAAACTTAGTGAGAACTTTAACAAAAAGATAGCAAGCACAAAAAAAGAGACATAGACGCCATAAAAAAGAACCAGTCAGAAGCAAAGAACATAGTAACTGAAATGAATGAAGTAGAAGAAATCACCAGCAGACTAGATGAAACAGAGGATCAAATCAGCAAATTGGAAGACAAGCTAGCATAAAACACCAAATCAGAGCAGCAAAAAGAAAAAAGAATCAAAAAAAAAAAAAAAAAAAAGAAAAAAGAAAAAAAGAAAAGAAAGAAAGAAAAATGAGGATAATTTAAGAAACCTCTGGGACAACATCAAGAGTACCAACATTTGCATCATAGGAATACCAGATGGAGAACAGAAAGAGCAAAAATCAAAAACCTATTTGGAGAAATAATGAATGAAAACTTTCCTTACATGGTGAAGGAAATAGACATAGAAGCCCAGGAAGCACAGCGACTCCCAAACAAGATGAACCCAAAGAGGCCCACACCAAGACACATCATAATTAAAGTGCCAAAGGTTCAAGACAAAGAGAGAATCCTAAAAGCTGCAAGAGAAAGGCAACTAGTAACCAGTTACTTATAAGGGAGCTCCCATGAGATTGTCAGCTGATTTCTCTGTAGAAACTTTGCCGGCTAGAAGGGATTCGCAGGAAATATTCAAAGTGATGAAAAGCCAGGGTCTACAACCAAGAGTACTGTACCTAGAACAAGGGTATCATTTAAAATTGAATGACAGATAAAGAGTTTCCCAGACAAGAAAAAGCTAAAGGAGTTCATTGCCACCAAACTAGTATTACAAGGAATGTGAGAAGGACTTAAGATAAAAATGATAATAATAATAATAATAATAATAAGAATAAGAATAAGAATAAGAATAAGAATAATAAAATGGCAATAACTATATATCTATCAACAATTACTTTAAATGTAAATTGATTACATTTTCTAATCAAAAACATATGGTGGCTCAATGGATAACAAAACAAAACTCTTACATATGCTGCCTACAAGAGATTCACTTCAGATTAAAAGACACAGACAGACTGAAAGTAAAGGGGTAGAGAAAGTTATTTTATGAAATGGAAATGGAAAAAAAAAATCTTAGATAGCAATATGTACGAGGTGCAACAATTAAGTTCGCGAACTCATCCTAGAAAAAGTGCCACATACCTCATTGCTGAATATCACTACAGTCACCTTCAAAGTTTTCTCCTTGGGAAGCTATGCACTGACATCAGTGTGTAGTTCAGTCTTCAAAGCAATTTTGGGGCTTCTTTTCTGGAATGGCCATCAGATCACCCTTAATGCCCTGAATGTCATCAAAATATCTTCCTTTCAGTATTGTTTTTATCTTCGAGTAGAGAAAGAAGTCATTGGGGGTCCAATCAGGTGAGTAGGGTGGGTGTTCCAATACAGTTTTTCCTTTTTTTTAACGGGCTAAAACCTCCCTCACAGACAGTGCTGTGTGAGCTGGTGCATTTTCATGATGCAAGAGCCATGAATTGTTGGCAAAAAGTTCAGGTTGTCTAATTTTCTCACGCAGCCTTTTTAGCATTTCCAAATAGTAAGTTTGGCTAACTGTTTGTCCAGTGGTACAAATTCATAATGAATAATCCCTCTGATCTCAAAAAAGGTTGGCAACATCATTACAACAAGTCTGTGAACTTAATTGTTTGACCTTGTATACCAGATATAATAGACTTTAAAACAAGGGCTATAGCAAGAGACAAAGAAGGACCGAGTAATCCCACTTCTGGGTATTTATCCGAAGAAACCCAAAATGCTACATTGAGGGGACATGTGCATATATATTTTCATTGCAGCATTATATACAATGGCCAAAATGTGGAGGCAGCCCAGGTGCCCATTGATAAAGAGTAGGTCGTACATATATACAATGGGATATTGCTCAGTCATGGAAGGGAATGGGTTCTTGCCGTCTGCAGCAGCATGGGTGTACCTGGAGGGTATTGTGCTGAGTAAGTATGTCAGAGAGAGAAATAATATGGTAATAACTATGTATAGTGTCAGATGTATACTAGGCTAGTCAGAGGGATTACTTCTTAAATTATATAAATGTGTAACCACTATGCTGTACACCTGAAATTAATATAAAATAATATTGAATGTCAATTGTAATTGACAAATTAAAAAAGGGTAGAGAAAGGGTGAAGGAAATAAGAGGTTCAAATATTTAAGTATGAAACAAATAAGTCATGGGGAAGTAATGTACAGCATAAGGAATATATCAGTAATATTGTGATAGTGTGATACAGTGTCAGATGGTTGTTAAACTTATCATAGTGATCACTTCTTTAAGTATATAAATGCTGAATAACTATGATGTATATCTGAAACAAATATAATATTGTATGTTAGCTATATTTTAGTAAAAGCTTTTAAAAAATACACAAAGCCAGCAATGAAATAGTTTTTTGGCCTTACAGTAAAAGATGAATTCTTTTCCTACTAACACTCATGTTCAGAGAATTTTTGAAACAGAAGGGAGACCAGATATTAGAAAAGAAGAAAAAGACAAATGCCCGCTATATAAGATCTCTCTGCTCTTTTGTCCCTGTTGCATTTCCCCCACTATATTATACGTCAATCTTCTCCAGGAATCCATTTATGCTATAGGATTTGAGACAATAAACTTCCTAATCTTGAACATGTTATGTTTCAGACTATACTTCTGCTGTGCCCTGAAGAATTACAAAGCTAAATAACAAAGTAAGAAATTAATTTTTTAGGTGAATAAATGTATACAAAGAGAACTCCAACTTATAAGACAACACAAATGTTTTGAGTTTGAGAGTTATTTGTTTTAGTAACTAATGTCCACAATCAGTTCCCCAATTAAAAATTGGTGTTGTATTGTATGAATAAAAATGAGTTATGAAAAAGTATTGCATCAGAGCCATTAGAAATGAAGTTAATAAATTGAGATTAACAAAACTGAATAAATATTTTGGAGATATTAGAATCTGAATTTGTCTCTTTTTTATAAAAGATTAAGTCATAATGAATGAATAATAATTTTACATCTTCTGAGACAACTTCACATGAGATGTTTAAATATAATTTGGGCTCTGGCCTCCTTTTCACGCAAACCATACTAAATTTGGAGAATAGATGAAAATGTGAATATACACATTATGGAAGATAGAAACAGTGGATTTAAAAAACTCCCTTTACACATGGCTGATGGTATTAATGGCTAAAACAAAATTGCCACAGATTTATCTAATGACTAAATTGCCTTTATCATCCTGTCAAGCAGATGTGGCAACAAAGGCTAGAGTGAGGAAATTTTTTCTGCATGGATATATAAAGTGGGTAGCTGGGTGTTTAGCAAATTTGGAAAGAACATGGTGTCCTTCAGAATCATGGTAAACAGGTAGTGGGCCTGAAACACAGGTTCTAACACATGCTCACAGGAAGCACAGATTCTCCAGGATTATTCCTCTAAGGCCTAGGCAAGCAACACTCAGCAAGTCACCTACCAGAGGTATTTTCAGATTCATTTATCATCTATTCCGTAAGATACTGGTCATAAAAACGGCAGCGTTATGTGAGCCTCTTGAAATCTCTCCTGGAATTGACAACAAATTGAACGGCTATAATTCTACAAAGGACTCCCTACACAGTAGACAGGCAAGACTAAGAGATGCGCAACTGATATCATCTAAAGGTGGGCAAATTGGCAAGCGGGGGGAGGAGGGAAGCAGGAAGTGTGGAGATGTGGGCCACAGGTGCAGGAGCACAGATGGAGCTTGGAGCATTCTGGAGCTACAGCAGTGGTGGGATATGGAAGAATTCAGACTGTTAATGCTCTGTTTATGGTCCACAGTCCTGCTTGCGGGATCGGCATATAACACGGTTGAACCCAACGATCATGGCAGAGACCGCAAGGCAAAAAATGAGGGAAGAAGGATGAAAATGGAAGTTTAAGCCCTCACTGCCAAGGAGAGGAAAGCAGACTTAGACACTGAGCCTAGCCAACCCTCCCATAGCTCGCCCCATCCTCACCCTCCCAGTGCTAGAAGTGGAACAGTATCAGTGTCAGATCAAAAGAACAAAATATTTGCAGTTCTGAGAACTGTGGCCTGCAGCCACAGACTCGCAGCCCAAATAGTTCCAGCAAAGTGGAGGGAGCCTTGGGTGTAGGACTGGCTGTGCTGGTGGTCGCTGCCATTGCTCAGAGCCACCTCTCACAACCCACCCCACCCCAGTCTCCAGTCCCACCTATCTGGGCAGATCCCTGCAGGAGTAAACAGCTGCTGAAATGCACAGGCTCTGAATCTGGTACAGTAAGAACTTTGGAACTTCAGAAGCTCTCCACATCCCCCCATGGAGGTGGTGCACTGAGACACATGCAACTTGCTCACAGAGGAACAGTCTACCTTCCAGGGAATCTCCCCATTGTGAGACAAGCCAGAACAGTGCAGATAAAATACAACATTACAGCGTGAGAGAGAATAAAAGGCTGCAGTTGGAGAGAAAATAAAACATTCTACCAACACCTACTGGAAAACAAAAGAAAGACCTCTTCCTATAAACTTGTTGCAGAACCCACTCCTGTAGATGTCTAGGAAGAGAAATAATAAATAATTAATTACCATGAATAACCAAGGTAACAAGACAGCTCAGAAAGAAAATGAAAAGTCTCCAGAAAATGAACTTAAAGATATGGAAATATGTGACTTAAATGACAGAGAATTCAACATTGCAGTTCTGAAAAAACTCAACGAGATGCAAGAAAACATAGACAGAAAGTTTAATGAACTCAGAAACGCAATCAAAGAACAAAATGAAAATTTTACCAAAGAGATTGAAATTTTAAAATAGAACCAAATAGAATTTCTGGAGATTAAGAACTCAATAAAAGAAATGAAGAATGACATAGCCAGCTGAGCTAATAGAGTTGATCAGATGGAGGAAAGAATCAGTGACATCGAAGACAGAAATCTAGAAATGACACGGATGGAAGAAGAGAGAAACATGAAAGTTAAAAGAAATGAAAGAACTCTACAAGGACTTTCTGACACCATCAGAAAAAATAATATAAGAACAATGGGCATAAAGAGAAGAAAGGGAGAAGGGAACATGTGTATATTCAAACAAACAGTTGACAAGAACTTCCCAAAGTTGTAGAAAGAACTGGATCCTCAAATCCAAGAAGCAAATACAACACCTAATTACCTCAATCCCAACAGGTCTTCTCCAAAGCACATTGTATTGAAGCTGTCAAAACTTAACGACAAAGAAAGAATCCTCAAGGCAGCCAGGCAAAAGAAGATGGTAACCTACAAAGGAAAATCTATTAGATTATCATCAGATTTTTCAGGAGAAACTCTACAAGCCAAGAGGGAGCAGGATGAAATATTCAAACTATTGAAAGAGAGAAACGATGAGCCAAAAATAACATATCCAGCAAAGATATCCTTCAGATATGAAGGAGGAATAAAGATATTTCCAGACACACAAAAGTTGAGGGAATTTTCCAACACATGATCTGCACTACAAGAAATACTAAAGGAGGCTATTCGACCTGAAACAAAAAAAACAAAAGAATACAAAACCATGAGTAGTATTATGAACAGACAAAAGCAGGAAATGGCAACCCCTACACCAAATAGGACACTGTACACTTGAACATAACATACGGGGTAAGAAGGAAAAAAAAAACACTTAAAAAAAGAAAAAAAAGACAACCTGCTACTGCAGCACAGGAAGTCAACTCACAGCATAAATAGGGATAATTTGTGACAACAGAAAACATAAAAGGAGAGAGAGTAAATGTCTGAACAGGCACAAGGGAATCGAGAAAGCAAGCATACTGAAGAAAATGGAATACTCTAAATATGAAACTTCTTTTACATAAACTTAATGGTAACCACTCAAAAAAAAATCCAGAACTGAAATAGATAACATTAAAAAAAGAAGCAATAGAGGTAAATATCATAGAATACCACCACACTGAAATAATAGATAGCATCAAAAAGGCAAAGAAACAATGGAGACACCATCCTACCAGAAAACCAGAGATAGAATGATAGGAAATTCTCAAAAATCAATAATCACTCTAAATATAAATGAACTGAACTCACCAATAAAAAGGCACAGAGTAGCAGATTGGATCAATAAACTAAACCCAATCATATGCTGCCTGCAAGAGACACATCTCAGGTACAAGGACAAACACAATGTTTCCCAGAAAATAAGACCTAACTGGAAAATAAGCCCTAGCATGCTTTTTCAGGATGCTCGTAATATAAAATGAGCCCTACCATATCCCCCTGAAATAAGACCAGGTCTTATATTAATTTTTGCTCCAAAAGACACATTAGGCTTATTTTATATTATGAGCATCCTGAAAAATCATGCTAAGGCTTATGTTCCAGTTAGGTCTTATTTTCTGGGAAACACGGTATAGACTCAAAGTGATAGAGTGGAAATTGACAATCCAAGCAAATGGTATTTAGAAAAAAGCAGGTATATTCATACTGATATCAGATGAAACAGACTTCAGGATAAAAAGATAACAAGAGACAAAGATAGACATTTCATAATGATAAAGAGGACTATACAACAAGAAGACATAACAGTCATCAATATTTATGCCCCCAATCAGGGAGCACTGAAATATACTAAGCAGCTACTAACAAAACTAAAGAGAGAAATTGACCAAAACACAATTATAGTAGGGGATCTAAATACATCATTGACAGCTATGGATAGATCATCCAAACAGAAAATAAATAATGAAATAACAGCCCTAAATGACACATTAGATGAAATGGACATAATTGACATTTACAGGGAACTTCAACCTAGAACATCAGATTATACATTCTTTTCTAGTGTACATGGAACATTCTCAAGGATAGACCATATATTGGGAAATAAAACTAGCCTCAACAAATTTAAGAAGATTGAGATCATCTCAAGCATATTCTCTGATCACAAGGCTTTGAAATTGGATATCAACTGCAAAAAGAAAGCAGGAAAAAACATAAATATGTGGAGATTAAACAACATACTTTTAAAGAATGACTGGGTCAAAGAAGAAATAAGAGGAGAGATCAAAAGATACATAGAAACAAATAAGAATGAAAACACATCGCACCAAAATTTTTGGGATGCAGTGAAAGCAGTTTAAGAGTGAAATTTATATCATTACAAGCCTAGCTCAAGAAAAAAGAAAACTCTCAGACAAATAACCTCACATTACACATTAAATAACTAGAAAAAGAACAGATGAAACCAAAGTCAACAGAAGGAAGGAAATACTAAAAATCAGAGCAGAACGAAATGGAGAACAAAAAGACAATAGAAAAAATTAATGCAACAAAGAGCTGGTTCTTTGAAAAGATTAATGAAATTGACAAACTGTTGGCTAGACTCACTAAGATAAAAAGAGAAAAGACACAAATAAACAAAATGAGAAATGAAAGAGGGGAAGTTACCACGGATGACACAGAAATATAAAGGATCATTCAAGAATATTATGAAGTACTACATGCCACCAAATTCAATAACCTTGAAGAAATGGACATGTGCTTAGAAACATATAGCCTTCCTAGGCTCCATCATGAAGAACTGGAAAATCTAAATAGACCAATCAACAGTAAGGAGTTGAATCAGTCATCAGAAACCTTCCCAAAAGCAAAAGTGCAGGATCACACAGCTTCACTAGTGAATTCTCCCAAACATTCAAAGAAGGTCTAATACCTGTCCTACTCAAACTCTTCCAAAAATTGAAGAAGAGACAATATTCCCTACTCATTTTTATGAGGCGAACATTACCCTGATACTAAAACCTGTTAAGGATAACACAAAAAAAGAAAATTACAGACCAATATCTCTGATGAACAGAGATGCAAAAACCCTAAACAAAATTCTAGCAAATAGAGTGAAACAATGCATTAAAAAAATGATACATCACAACCAAGAGGGGTCCATCCCAGGGGCACGAGGATGGTTCAAAATATGCAAATCAATCAATGTGATACACTACATAAACAAAATAAAGGACAAAAATCATATGATTAGCTCAATGGATACAGAAAAAGTGTTTGACAAAATACAACATCCATTTATGATTAAAACACTTAAAAATGTTTATAGAAGGAAAATACCTTAGTGAAGGCCATATATGACAAACCCTCAGCTAATATCATAATTAACAGTGAAAAACTGAAGCCTTTTGCTCTACATTCAGGAACACGACAGGGCTGTCCCCTCTCACCTCTGCTTTTAACATAGTATTGGAAGTCCTAGCCAGAGCAATCAGGCAAGAAAAAGAAATAAAAGACATCCAAATTGGGAATGAAGAAGTTAAATTGTCACTTTTTGCAGATGACATGATGATATATATAAAAAAACCCTAAACACTCCACCAAAAAGCTATTAGAAACAATAAACGAATACAGTAAAGTTGTTGGCTACAAAATCAATGTACAAAAGTCCGTTATATTCCTATATACTAACAATAAAATCTGAGAGAAAGAAATTAAAGAAAAATTCCTTTTGCAATTGCAAGAAAAAATAAAATACCTAGGAATAAACTTAACCAATGATGTGAAAGTCTTATATACTGAAAACTATAAGACATTTTTATAATAAATTGAAGAATATGCAAAGAAATGGAAAGACATTCTGTGTTCATGGATTGGAAGAATCAATATAGTTAAAATGGCCATATACCCAAAGCAATACACAGATTTAATGCAATCCCCATAAAAATTCCAATGGGATTTTTTAAAGAAATAGAACAAAAAAATCATCAGATTTGTATGGAACCACAAAAGACCCCCAATAGCCAAAGCAATCCTAAGAAAAAAGAGAAATGTTGGAGGTACCACACTCCCTGCCTTAGCTTGTACTACAGGGCAATAATCAAAACAGCATGGTATTGGCAGAAAAACAGACACACAGACCAATAGAATAGAATTGAGAACCCAATAATAAACCCACATAAATATGAACAGATAATTTTTGACAAAGAAGCCAAAAACATACAAGAGAGAACAGACACCCTCTTCAATAAATGGTGCTAGGAGTATAGGTAAGCCACATGCGAAGAATGAAGCTAGACTGCTATATATCACCTTGTACCAAAATTAACTCAAAATTGCTCAAAGACCTTAACATAAGACCTGAAACAATAAACTGTATAGAAGAAAACATAGCTACTAAACTTATCGACCTTGGGTTCAAAGAGCATTTTATAAATTTGACTCCAGAGGCAAGGGAAGTAAAAGCTAAAATAAATGAATGGGACTATGTCAAACTAAAAACGTTCTGCACAGCAAAAGAAACCATCCACAAAGAGGCAACCAACAAAATGGGAGAAGATTTTTGCAAACAATGCCTCCGATAAGGGGCTAATATCCGAAATATATAAAGAACTCATACAACTCAACATCAATAAAAAAGCAATTAATCCAATTAAAAAATCGGCTGAAGACCTGAATAAACATTTCTCCAAAGAAGACATACAAATGGCCAATAGACACATGAAAAAATGCTCAACATCACCAATCATCAGAGAATGCAAATAAACACCAAAATGAGATATCACCTCACTCCAGTTAGAATGGCTATCATCAACAAGACAAATAGTAACAAGTGTTGGAGAGGCTGTGGAGAAAAAGGAACACTTACACACTGTTGGTGGGAATGCAGATTTGTTCAGCCACTATGGAAGGCAGTGTGGAGGGTCCTCAAAAAATTTAGAATAGAATTACCATGTGACCCAGCAATCCCTCTCCTGGGTATCTACCCAAAAAATCTGAAAACATTTATCTGTAAAGATATATGTGCTCCAATATTCATTGGAGCTTTATTTATGGTGGCTAAGACATGGACACAATCAAACTGTCCTTCGATAGATGATTGGATAAAGAAATTGTGGTATATATACACAATGGAATACTATTCTGCCATAAGAAAAGATGAAACAGTACCATTTGCAACAATATGCTGAGCAAAGTAAGTCTGACAGAAAAAGCAGAGAACCATATGATTTCACTGGTATGTGGTATATAAAACTGAAAACAACAAAAGAACAAGACAAACAAATGAAGAAACAAAAACTCATAGACACAGACAATAGTTTAGTGGTTACCAGAGGGTAAGGGGGGAGGGAGTGGTAGATGAGGGTAAAGAGGATCAAATATATGGTGATGGAAGGAGAACTGACTCTGGGTGGTGAACACATAATGTGATATATAGATGATGTATTACAGAATTGTACGCCTGAAAGCAATGTAACTTTACTGACAATTGTCACCCCAATAAGCTTTAATTTAAAAAAAAAGACATTCTTCTCTCCCTCTCTCTCTCTTTCATCTACTATTTATCGACTCATATCTATTATCTATCTATCTATCTATCTATCTATCTATCTATCTATCTATCTATCTAGGTGGTGTAAAAGTAATTGTGGTTTAAAAAGGTTAAAAATAATTTTAAAAACCTCAGTTACTTTTGCACCAACCTAATATCTACTATCTACCACCATCATTGCCATCATCAATCACTTATTGCAGAGAAATTTAACCACAGAAAGAAAATAATGAAGCTTTATGTACCCATTTCCCAGCTACATTTAGGATCAATTTGTGGCCACTTCTACCTTTTCCATATTATTTTGAAGCAAATACTGACTATATAATTGGATGTGCAAATAGTCTAGTAAATATCTCTAATAGTTAACAACTCTTTGAAAAAAATAACTGCGATATGGTTATTACAAATAAAGTTAATAACATTTCCTTACTATTACCAATGTTCCATTATAATTTCCAATTACCTCAAAAATATCATAAATAGGAGCATATTTTTTGGGAGGGGGTGGAATCAAAATTTGGATAAGGTCCGTGATTTTGATTGGTTGATATGTTTCTTTAATTTTTCTCCATCTATTTGTTCCCACTTTATCTCTGTCTTTTTCTAACCCCCTACCGCCACCACCCTGAAACTTATCTGTTGAAGAAACCAGGTCATTTGTCCTTAGAGTTTCCCAGCCTGGAACTGTGAAATTTTTGAGAACAAAAAATAGTAATATATGAAGCATGAGTGTTCACAGCCTGTGCTCCTGGCCTTTGAGAGAAATCTGACTTTACAATGTAAGTTCTTGGGGTTTTGTGCCACAGAATCAGGGCAATAATAGAGAACAATGGGTTTGGGAAAAGCCAGGAGAATGAATTTGTCCCCAAAATGGATGAAATATTCTGGCCCTGGTGTAAGGAAGGAACGATGAAGGTGAAAGACAAGAGAGGGAAGAAGCAGCAGCACATACTGGAAGGAGCTGTGTGTGGCTGTAGCAGACTGGGAGATAAAATTGAGGGAGAAAGAGGTTCAGGGGAGTAGCTGATATTTATGGGTAATGTTGAGGTCACAGAAATAGAGAATGGGTTTTACTTTATTTTATAAATTGATATAAATTATGTACATAGTAATATCACCCAAAACCTTTGGATGTTTTTGAGAAGCCAAGGAAATATAAGAATTACTTTTATTTGTATTTTTTTTTCATCAAAATACCTTTTTCTTTTCTTTTCTAATGTAACACTGAGTAGAAAGCAGACCACATAGGGTCCCAATCACCTTCTTTTGATCCATTCCTATTTCTTCAGGTTCCTTTACCCAGACAGAAGCCCCAAAATGGTGCCCTTTCTATCCATCCCCCACACCCGTGATAGCTGAAAGTCAAAGTTTGCCCCTTAACATTTTTCTCCTCACTTCTCCCAACTTAGTAGGGCCCTGTATCAGTTGATGAGCTTTTGGCTGCAAATAAGAAAAACTTTCACTCAAAGTCACAAAAATAAAGCAAATTTATAATCTCATGGAACAAAAAGGTCTGAGACAGAGCAGGTTATTTATATACCTTCAATCATTCTTACACTTAACAGCTCAGTTTTGCCTTTCTGTAGCACCTTTTGTGGTCTTTAGAGAGCTGTAACAATTTCAACAATCATATCTTCACTAAACAATATCCAGAAAACAATAATTTTTCTTCTTCAGTGTTTCTCTTTAAGAGCAAAATGCATTTTCAAAAAGCATAGCTTATTTACCAGCTGTCCCCTCTGGTTTCATTCTCTAAAATTGGGGGCCATCACTTGTCCTAAGACCATCACTGGCAAGGAAAATAGAATTACCATGATTCTACTGGCTTGGACTAACCAAGAGCCACACTCTAGAGGCTGGGGAATGTGACAGCTTCTATGACACAGTCTTGTAGGAGAGCAAACATCTGAACAGGGGTCTGCCTTTAAGGAAGGGTGAGGCAGGGGAATCAATCCACGTAGAAATCCAACAGTGTCTGCTTCAGGCCTTATCTGGCACCAAAGATACAGGAATTAAGAAACTACTATAGAAATAAAAACATTCATAGACAGAAGAAAGATTCGTATTAGAGACTTATTGGCATTCTCCTCTTCCAAAACTCCTATCCCAGACATCCCTCCAGCTCCCCATTAAGTATCTTAAAACTATAGAGTCTAAAATATTTTATCTGTGGGAATGAAGTGATTGAAGGGATTTTGAAATGCTTTTCACTTTGTCACAAAAGCACATTGGGTATAAACCTGGGGAAGGCACATTTTAGGCTAAGGGATTGCAAGCTTCAGCTTTGGCAATACCTTTTATTCTTTAGAATTGTAAGGGCCAGAGCTGGGCTCAGAGAAGAGAAAGAAAAGTTAAGATGAGTAAAAGGATCTTCTCATTACATAGTCATGCTCAGCATGGCAGGGATTCAGAACAGAGAGTGTGATAACAAATGGAGTAGATGCATTTGAATGGAATATTGATCTTGTTATATCTCTTAGAACTTTGGCACATTGGTTAGTAGCTGGAGAGGATAGAAAACACATAGAGAAAAGGGGGGACTGATTCTCATTCAGTGGTCCAAAGGCTGTTTCAGGAGAAGTGGCCAAGGGAGAAGGAAGAAAATTTTGACAAATAGGCTTGCTCTTGTAGGCCTCTGGATTTCAGAAACAAAATTAATATTTTCTCACTCATTAATTCAATCATTCATCACATACCCCAAACTCACTCCCTTACTCCTTCCCCTCCAGCTATGCTTGCTCTTGTTTGTGTAGATAAACCATGGACTATTTATATTATAAGTTAGGAAGATACTGGCAAGCGTCTAATTGTTCTTTATGTATACATTATCTTTTTGGTCCTGGGTGTATCACATTCTGTTCCATTTCCAGACAGAGTTACATTTTCTATCCCTACTAAAGCATTCAGACATGTACTAAATAAGATTATTTCCTCCATCACTTCTTTTCTCATGCTACAGACTTTCCCTGGATATTTTACCCACTCCCAGTCTTTAAACTTTATTTCCACATTGATAACTTTTAGGTTGGTATGTTTAGCCCAAACTTCTTTCCCATTACTAAGCCTTAAAAACCAACTGCTACGTCATCATGTGTACCTGAAAATCTCACAGCTTCTCACATTCATCTCCAACCAAAATGGATCTCCTCATCTTTGCCCCCTACTGGACACTTCCTATGTAACAAAACTATAAAACATTTGTTGACTTCATTCTACAAAGCTTGGGGCTAGGTACTTTGAATAATCAAATGATGCATATGCTATAGTTCCCTTAACATCTTACTCCTTGATTTTTTCAACTTCTAAAGTTCTGCATTCTTGGCCACTTATTTAAAAGAGTATATGTTTTAAATAATGGAGGTTTAAAAAAAAAACACTTCTGCCTTCATTTCAACAGAAATGGCTTAAGTGAAGAATTGGGGTTATGCCAAATAAATAAAGTAAATGACTTTAAAGATAAAATGACATGATGAAGCAATACTTTTATCAAGATGATTGGTCTGATTGGCAGTGAACTTGAAAGCTTTCATGAAGGTTTTAAAGTGACATAAATTAGGAAGACAAGACAGAGAAAGCAGTAACTTCTCTGCAGTAAAAGGAAAAATGTCTTAAGAAGATAGTTCAAGTGGACAAAAAAATGAATTCAGAAAGAAGACTTGGGTCACACCATTAGCGTTCAGAGAATCAGTCTACTTGCTCATCTGATAAAATCTTTCATGGTGATATGATATAAAGACATGATTTTCTGTTATCTCTAAGTATAAAAAGTTCCTATAATCTAATTTCTTACTGAAGAAGATTTGAGAATAATGCCTAAATTATTATTTCTGTGCAGTGTTTTTACAGACATGGGTTAGTGATAATCATAATGTAAATAAAAATAATATATGTAATGTGACTAAATAATAAGGACGAAGGAAATGTGAGTGTTTATTATGAGGTCCTCAAGGGCACAGAGCCTGCCTTTTAAGCAGGTTAGAAATTAGTAAGGAAATGAGTCAGATTCATAAGCTCCTTTTATGCAAGGCAAATATTGATAAGTTCTGCAAGATACAAACACAGAGCGATGGGAATTCAAACAAAGGGAGTTCAAATTTAATATCGGTAACAAAGAAGTCTTCACGGAAAATTAACTACTTGAGTGGGGCTCTGAAGGGGAGCTGAGCAGTCATTGCAGCCCAGGCCTGGGCCTGTCTGCGGGATCTTGATGCTGCTCCATGGAGTACAAGGTGGGATAGGAGCAAACGCAGCATGAGTTGCTGAACAACATGCAGCGCGAGTTCTGAGATAGCAAATTCCAACTGGTTTTTCAACCTAAGGGTTAGGTGACAGATGAGGGTCATTGTATAAAAGAAAAGAGAAGAAAAAGGAATTGAAGTGACTGAGGAGTATAGGACTAAGGTGACTAAAGGAGTTCTAGATAAAAATAAAAGATAGATGTTGAGGGCTACTCATTGGATCCCTCTGTGGGTTTACAGCACCTTTGTTTATTTAAAAAAGTAGACAGAGGACAGGTCAGTCGTCTGTTTCTAACAGAAAGAAGGGCATACATCGGAATGTAAATTAGATAAAGACTTGACTGATTCAAGGAGCAATAGCAGGTCCAATTTGATTGATAATTCACGTATGTTTAGAGCACAAGGTATTCAGATAGGAACTTGAGGGGATGGTTGAATTTAGGTGTCAAAAGGAGAAAGAGGAGCCGGGAAGGAATCAAGCAGTTGTCAAATGTTGCCAAGAAATGAAGACCAAGAGATATACAAACTGAGAAAATGGCCTTTGAAAATCCAGTTTTGGCCTTTGAAACAGCTAAATTGCAAAGCAGGATTCTTACCGCTGGGGATGCACATTAGTAATTAATAATGCAACTTTAACTACAGTTACAGCTGGAGCCATTGTGTTATCAAACCTTATTCTTGATAGATTCAAAAATATAGAAGAAATAGTTTTGGTTATTTATTGACATTATTTATTTTGAAAATAATCACTTAGAAATTTAGTATTGTGGACCAAAATTACAGATATCCTTTTCCCTGGAGCTCTCTGCTTGGTTGGAGTTAAACAGAATCAGTATATGGAGCTAGAAATAGAACCATGGAGGGGAAATTTGCAAAGCTACAACAAAAACAGGAAGAGAAAGAAAGACACAGTTTTTCTTTGGAAATAGTGTCTTAGTTATCTTTTGCTGCATACCACTTCAAAACTAGTGGCTTATAACAACTACCATTTTATTATTTCTTATAATTCTGTGGTTTGCCTGGGTTCAGCTGGATGGTTCTTCTGCTCTTCATGAGATTGACTGGGAATATAGTGATCTGAGGAGTTTATTGAATACATTGTCCAAGATTTCTTACTCATGTGGCCAGAAGTTAATACTGCTTAAATGGGTGTTCACCTAGGTCTCTCAACTGTAGTATTTCCATATGGCCTTCCATGTGTGTTGAGTGTCTCATAGTACAATAACTGGATACTGAGATGAAGTGTCTCAGGAGTGTGCATTCCAAGAGGGAGGAAGCAGAACCAGCAACCCTCTTAACGGACAGGCTTAGAACGGGCACAGTCTCACTTTCATCATTCTGTTGTTCAGCAGTTAAAGGGCCAGCTGGATTCAACCAGAGGGGAAATAAAGTTCACCTCTCAATGGGGCTAATGTACAGCTAACCTTAACCTACCCTAGAGGGTACGATATAATTGCTAGGAAGCAAGAAATATAGAAGTACAAGAAACTCAATTAGGTAGCTAGAGAAAGCAAAGACAGAAATCTGTTTAGCTGCAATTTTTTTTTTTTTTTACTATTTATATATACTGGGCATTAGAAACACCCTGAGATATCAAAAAATACATGGACAGTTTCCATTAGGTAGATATCATATTATTACACCTAAACCAAATTGATCAGGAAAGGAAAGGGAAGCCTACCTAAAAGGACCATTGTATACAAGCATGTAGCAGAAAAAGAAACAAAACAGGTTTTCTTTCCACCACTAGAGGGATGAAATCCAAAAACCAAATGTTCTCAGGAGAGACTACAGTCGGTATATAATAGTTTGCCTGGGTAAATTGGGTCTTGGAACTATTTTAAAATTTGTTGTCAAGTGACATACGAGGTCTAACAATTAAGTTCTCGAATGTGTTGCAACGATGTTGCTAACCTTTTTTGACATCAGAGGGATTATTCATTGTGAATTTGTACCAACTGGACACCAAACAGTTAACCAAGTTCACTGTTTGGAAGTGCTGAAAATGCTGCGTGAAGAAGTTAGACGACCTGAACTTTTTGCCAACAATTCATGGTTCTTGCATCATGACAATACACCACCTCACAGAGCATTGTCTGTGAGGGAGTTTTTAGCCAGTAAACAAATAACTGTATTGGAACACCCTCCCTACTTACCTGCTCTGGCCCCCAGTGATTTCTTTCTTTACCTGAAAATAAAGGGAATATTGAAAGGAAGACATTTTGATGACATTCAGGGCATCAAGGGGAGTACGACGACAACTCTGATGGCCATTCCAGAAAAAGAGTTCCAACATTGCTTTGAAGGGTGGACTAGGCACTGGCATTGGTGCATAGCTTCCCAAGGGGAGTACTTCGTAGGTGACCGTAGTGATATTCAGCAATGAGGGATGTAGCACTTTTTCTAGGATGAGTCTATGAAATATGCAAGGCTCTAATCAGATCATATTATACTGACTCATTACCTGTCAACCTCCTTTTCTCTGTTCTGATATAAACATCACTGGTTTTCTAGATTCTCCTGCAGGTTGGGAGAGCATTGGGGGAAAAAAACAAAAACAAAAATATAAATGGTGTTCCCAGTGGACTATTCCTCTCAGGGCTCTATGTAATTATCATCTTTTTTTTTTTTTTTTTTTTTTTTTTAGATCTCCCCCTCTTCAATTTCTCTAAGCTTTGCCATTTGCAGTTGTCCTCAATTTATCTTTCCTGCATCCAGAGGCGTTCCCTAGATCATCTGTTTTTGTAAGGTTAGCAATTATATTGATTGTCAAGTTTCTATTTTTAATGCTGTGTGGATATTTAGCAGTAGCTTCTTGTAGGCCAGATTGTAGGAAAAAATGCTTAGCTCTTATGTATCAAGTAGGGACAGGTACTCATAAGAGTCTCTGTGAAAGTAGCTTTTAAAAATGTATTTTGAAGGGCCCAGCATTGCGCAGGACCATCCATACTGATGAAAACCCATACAATGTGAGAAATGATGGGGAGAATGGACCTGATTTCAAAATGTGATTCTCAGCTGGTAAAATATAGAAAAATTGCATGAAATTGGAATCAGTAACTGTTTAGCTCTTACCTTCATGACTTACATAAATTATGGTAACTTGTTAAAGCTCTTACATAAAGTTCTTATTTAACTTGTTAAAATTCTTATATAGATAAATATATAAGTGAAATTTCAAGAATATTCTTTCCTTTGTTCTGTGATTTGTTTGTTACAATTGAAGAAACTTTTCTTTTCCATCCATGTTTGAGGAAGGACTGATTGTTTAATTAAAACCAAACAAGACTGCTTTTAGCTAACTGGCAAGATATATGTGAAAAGATGTACAGCTTAGATAATTTACTCGGCTTGTTAGAGAGTTAATTTTCTTAGAACATTATGCTGAAGAAAAGCTTTGGTACAATTTAATTTAACCTCTTTATTTTACAAGATCAGAAAAAGAAATGAGAACTCAAGCAATTAAGTGACTTACCCAAGTTGACCCAGGTTTATTGAATAGGAGGCATGTCACAAATTTAAACTAGTCTGGAAGCACCATGAAGTAGAGAGTCTGTCTGTTTTATTCACCAACGTATCTTTAGTGACTGCCATATTGACTGGCATAACATGAGTATTTAGTACATCTATGTTGGATGCCTAAAATAATGAAGAGTGGGTAATTTCAATCTTTTTATATTTTTCCAAAGTCACTAAGTCCAAGAAGTCTCTTCAACCTCAAATATATGTATGTCTTTGCTACTTATTTGTTATCATAACTAACGTTTATTCTTTTTTTAAAGCAAATAGTGGGTTAAAGGAACCATGGCCAGAACCTAGAGACTATTCAGACCATAAGAGCCCAATCAGGTGACGAACTAAGCCCCACCCCCAGGAGAAGGAGGAAACCATGCTGTCTACACCTGAGAGACCAGACATCAGTAGCATATTGGTGATGGGTAAGAAGGCGAGTCTGAAAATATTTTGCTCGGCCTTGTGTAGAACATGATATTGAGGATGTCTGGAACCAGATGGCAGACTAGAGGCCACAAACATAAATGTCAGCTGCTGTCTGGCTCTCTAGTCATTCGTCTGGAGTTCAAGGTGAAGACTCTTATTTCTAAAGAACGATGGAAGTCCCTGTGATAACCAGAGAAGAAAGGAATTGAAATTCTAGCTTACCAAACCAGGGCTAAGCACTGTATGACCCAAATAGGGATTTAACTACTGAAAAGATAATGAAATTATTGCTCCTGAACAAACTAACTGAACCACTAAAACTATAAGTAGGTTAAAATTTTCACATAAACTTTAGGCTCCTTTAGAACATTATCTTTTTTTGGCAGCACTTTCAACAGAACAATTCACAGGAAGGAACCAAGGTGTAACCTTTATAATATTCAGTAAGTAAGAACAGATAAAAACTGTGGCAGATTGATGACCAGCACTATTGTTTCTAGTCGCCTTTTATTCCTCTAATTTATAGTCAAGGATCCTCAGTAGATATTTTAAATACAAAAAATTCTTACTTGTCTTATAAATAAATTTATGAAATTTTAAGAGTAGAATTTTGCCATAAAATACTTCAAAAGACAAAATTAGAATATTCCAAGGAACTTCTATAGACATATTGTAAAATGTAATGGGTATGAGATGATCAAGTAATTCAAAACTATTGATAGATTGATGTGAAATACAGATAGTAACAAAAATTGGATTGTAAATCCTTACTGATCCTGACACAAAAAATAAGCTCAGACGCATAAACCAAGGCCTCAATTCAAGGGCGGCATGCCAAATAACCATACAGAATTTCTTTTATTTTGTTGGAAATTTGGGGTCTTACAGTAAATCGCTTGGATAGGAATTATATCTTTGAAGTGACCTCATGCAGAGCTAGTACAACAAGCTACAATTTACTAATTAATGCTGATTGTTGATGAAGTAGATGGCAGTAGTAGGGAATTACTGATCTGAAAAGAGGCCCGGGGATTGGGGCGGGAATCTGTAACAGAAATCCCAGATAACTCAAGACAAACGCCTGACATCTTCTTTCCCCCATTTTCTAGCCATTATTATCTGGTAGTTTAAACATCTTGGATCATATGATTCATCGACTTATTTTTCCATTCCACTTTGCTGCTATATACCTGGATTCACAGTTGTGGGCAGGGGCAAAAGTTTTCAGATTAGCAGCATATAGAGAAGCAGAAAGGGAGAGATTTCCCTGCCCCTTGCCTTTGAACCCTCTAGTTCTACAAATACCCCATGATCCCCATCCATGGGCTTAACCTCAAATAAGATTGAGACTGCGTCTCTATGTGTTGTGTTTTAAGGAACTCTAGCTTAGTATTTCAGTGGATAAGAATCAAATCAGCCTTGTAGTAGCTGGGCCTGCCCTGACACGATCCCCAGTTCTAGAACCTAAACTTTCACTGCAGTCCTCGTGAGTAAGCCCCTACTAATGCTGAAGTTCTAGAGATAGCAGCCTGTATCTGCTCACAGGAACAAGAGTCAGGAGGAAAGGACAGAATAGATATCCAGTAAAAATAACTATGATCTAAGGTGGAAATTCTCTTTAAAATTTTAAGGAATAAGATGATATTCCAGTTGGCAGAGCTGGACATCATTTCTGTCTGGGCAGAATTACCAGCATATTTTACTCAATACTGAGTACTTTTAGTACTGAAAAGGTTCTTCTTAATCCTTCCTTTGTGAGGAAACAGATTCAGGCTATAAGAGAGTATCAAGCTGTCTCAGTAGTGAGGATAGAAAAGTAGTTGGGTAGGTAGCTAAACATACACTCATATACTTAATGTGTATTTTCAATTACTTGTTGAACTGGAAAGTGGCAAAGAGATTGAAATAAATATTGCTATTCTGAACCTACACTACGTAAGTCAGTGAGACATCAGTGACTGAACATGAAGTGGACCCAATGTGTCATCTTTTTAAAAAGCTTCATAGAATACCTACTGGCACAGTCTTATCTGTCAGTAAACAAGGGAACAGTTATTAGAAATTATTTTGCCTGAGATTTCAAATCCAGATAGCTTAGGTACATGTGTACATGAATGCATGTGTTTTCCCCTTGATGGAATTATTTATTTATTTATTTTTATATCTGGAATGATTTTGTTTAGAAAAACTCTGAAATTGGGACATCTCAAATGTGAGCCTTTTTGGTCTTAGATCCCTGGAGCTTTGCCTATCAAATTTTGCACTTCTGACACGCTTACTTCTTAGGTCATTCTTTTTTTATTTCATATTTCATGTATGGTTTTGCAGGAATGCAGAGATCCCCAAAATGTGGTCATGGTAAATGTTAAGTAATAAAACCATTCTGTAGTCAAATGCACTTAGGAAATGTTGGGCAGAATAAAAGTTAAATGATTTTCTTTATTGTAGGATTTTACAGAGGCTTAAACATGCTAATAGTTGTTAAGCTCTGAGAAGAATTAGAGTTTTGGGGTCTTATTTGAAAACAGAACCCTCTACTATTTTTTTTCCCACCCATGAGTAGCTTGGGGAAATAATTTGTATTGCAGCACATTTTGGGAACAGCTGCTGTGAAACCCAAAGGGAAAGCTTAAATAGGGTTTTTTCATCCTTTCAAGTTGATTTCTCCTTTGTTGTTCCGAAAAATCAAATTCCTTGGGATGAGCAAACAGGAGGCCCTCTTCAGTGTTTTAACTTTGTATCCCCTGTTTCTGTGTCTGGCCTTGATTCTTTTGCTTTGAGGCATGAATATTCCTTTCCTAAAATAGAAAAACTTGCTGTAATCAGTGAAGCACAATCATGGCTCTGAAAAGCTCATTTCGAGATACTATTTGTATCATAGACATGGCAGCTATGTGCTAAAATCTACTGGGACATTTCTGTAAAATACAACCCTAGGCAAGGTAATATTACTAGATATATGACATGCATTTTTTTAGGTATTAAAAGTACATAAAGTAATATATGCAAGAAATAACAGTAGGGAGATTAAAGTACAATACAAGCTCTAAATTATTAATGTTAACCAGTCTTCATGTCAAGAAAGGGCATGCCTGTTTATAAAGTAACACAATGCAGAAGTATGTAAAAATTACGGGACATTTTTATAGACTTTATAATCAAACTTTTCACATTAATTTTTATATCACTCTCCAATTTTGATTAAGTTGTTTTGAAAAATATCCTTATTTTATATTTTATCAATGACCATAGTAATTAAGACTTAGTAAGGCTTTACGTATTACAAGGTGCAGAGATCTCAGTTACATCTCCAAACTCTGCAATGTGTGTATAATTATTCCCTTTCAGAGGTGAGAGGTTAAGTAAATAACTCAGTTGCAGCCAACTATAAATAAGTCTTAGAGCCAACATATGGATCTACTTCTTAAAGCACCAAATCCCAAAATCCAAGTGCCATCATATGTGCCATCTGGATAGCCTAATCATTCAATGTATATATTTACGCACATAATAACGTAAATATACTGCGTAATATATTATATTATACTATATAATATAATATATATTATATTTATATATTACGTAATATATTTATATTATAATAATTGTATATTATATTTATAATATATAAATATATTATGTAATATATTATATGTGTATATAACGCACATAATAACGATAAACTTAGTATGTTGTCTTCATAGAAAAATATGTGAGCAAAGCATCCAATTATATGACTGGAAGTCACATTTCAATTAGGATGACGGCAAATCTTTTAGATTATAATTATTTTAAATTCTTTCCTCATCATTCCCGTTGCTTTATCTAGCTTTTCCCATTTCAGTACAACAGAAAAAAGGCAGGGCACATTTCATATGAGATGATAGAGAAGCGATTCATCTAAGTTGCTCACAGAATCTGCTGAGTAATTTTGCAGTGTATTAATGTTACATACCTGGTTGTCCAACATTCCAGAGAGCACAGGGATAACATGCCATGTACCTCTAGAGCAAATGCCAGAAATTTCCAGGTATGTAAATGTGCCATTCACCTGGATAAGTAAACCATTTTATGACATATCTGGTCTCTAGTTGTTTCTGTCCTCCTTTAAAAGGATCACACCTAACCCTGCAAGCTCATGTTAGGGCACCTAAAAACTCAGTAGCAACCATTTAGAAATGTATGTTGAACTGTTGCATAACTAGATATCAAGGATGTATTTTTGTGTATTTTCATGCCAAACTACCACTACTATGTTTCCTTCTTTGTTACACTTTTCTTTCCAAAGTTTGTCAGGGTTCCCCATGGGAGGGGTCAGAAAAATGGTAATATTATTTATTTACATTCTGACTAAAGATTTTACCACTTGCATTGCCTCCTCCCCCTACTGTTGTCATCAAGACATGAATGAGATACTTTCCTCCCTAAAAAAGCTCTCCTCTGTCAATAACAACATACTCTGTAATAGTCATTAGATCATACAATTTATTTGAAATATACAATTTATTTTGAAATATTTGAAATGAAACCATACCTACCAGATCAACTTGCTTCTACTAACCACATTATCTTTTTTTTAGAGGCTGTATATAATTTCCTGCCTACTATAAAGTCATTCTCAGTCCACACAGGCTCCCAGGGAAAAATATCATGCCTTCGATTCTCTTTAGGATTTATTGATTAATGCTCACTGTTTTTATTCTGACTCTTTTTAGGATAAAGCACCACAGTTCATTTCCATTCTTATGACTTTGTATAATTTCACTAATTTAAAAAATATCTCCATCAGGTGGCAAATAATTTTCTGCATGGAAAAGCTGAGCAATGAGGAGTTAAAGTTAGCATAAAACCACAAAGCTTGAAGAGACAGGTAGGAAACTGAACGTTTACATCCTTGCACTGCTTTGGATGTTTTGATGTTTGACAGAATGTGGGGAGCATGGTAAGAAAAGTAAGTAGTGGCCTTAGATTTAGGGGCCCTGAGCTTGAATCCCAGCTCTGCCAGTTACTAGATATGTAAACTTGGTAAGTTACGTGATCTCTCTGGGCTCCGGTTTCATTATCTGTTAACAAGAGAGAACGCAATTAATTTAGAAAGTTCGTAGGAGGATTAAGTGAGATAGCATATGTGAATGCATCTGGTATTGGTAGGTTAAATGGTGTTTGTAGGTTTCCAATGAACAGTTTCACGGAGGGAAATGACACTGTCTGCCTCACTTACATAGCTGACATTGGGTTAAGAAGCTATTGATGGAAGAGGCATTCTGATTTTAAAACAAGATGGACGGCTATTCGAGCAAATTCATACTCAAATTCATACAGAGCCCACAGTGTGAACACGGAGAATGTCTGTGCTAAGAACTTGTCTTAATGTAAAAAAAAAAAAAAAAAAAAAAAAAAATGTTCTGAACAATGCATCCCCGGAAAAGAGGCCAATGCACTGAGTAATTTAATCATATCTTCAAATAAAAAAGAGGGAAAAGAAATGAGGAAAATCACAAAGACTCTAGGAGAAGGGGTACTTTTTTGTATAAAGGAATGACATTGGTAGAAATTGGGCCACAGGAATGGAATTGAAAATAGGGCAGAGTAGTGCCCCAAAGAGGATTCAAAAGACAAAGTCCTTAGGCAATGATATGAGAACAGACTGTACTGTTGGAGCAGAACAGACCAAAGGGCTCTAATGTCTACATTGGAAACCACTGGTGAGCTTCTGGTCTGCACATGTCCCCGCTGTGAGAGTTCTCATTACAAAGAAATGGCCTGGAGTCCGGGATTTTCATACTGAGGTTTTATTGACTCTACTGTGGTGAAAAGGTCTAAAGAGGTGCAGAAAACTGGTACAGAAACGTGGTGGGATTCTAGAGCTGGAGCAGAAAAGAATCAGAAATAATTAATTCAGATAATTCATATTCTAATCATTCAGCAGAATTTTCTCCTTCTGAGATTTGATTTTATTTGAAAGCATCTAATTTTATTTATATTGTTGAACCAACACTAATCTCAGGCTTGAACTGTTGACATTTGTAATGTGGAAGGACCATAGCGGTCCTAGGCCAAAAATTTGTTAGCAGGGACTATTAAGAGTGAGAGTCCTTCAGATAGAACAGAAAACAACGAGAGATTGACATCATGGCAACCACATGCCATTACAGTGCTGTGGAGAATAAACCTCATTTATACTACGTTATACTTGATACTTTAAGATGCAACTACAGAGAATTAGGAAAGTCTGATCTGCCATTAAATCTTTAATAACACATGTTGGCTTCTTTTTCCTTTTATGATATATTTTAAAGCCAAATTCAAATTATGAAGAAGTTGGAAAAAAAATTCTATTCCCTGAAATAAGTTTTATTTTAAGCAGGCATTTACACAGTTCTGCAGCATGACCAACAACTTATATAATCTCTTGTGAGTCACCAAGGGAAGCTGGTATGATTGACCTACATGCTTTTGATGTTCAACAGAAGAGACTAAGGAAGTAATGGAAATGTGTCTGGAAACTCACATTAATGTTTACTACTCTGGGAGGATTCTCTCCAGGATCTCCTTGTGAGACTCACTCGACATCATATTGATCATATACGTTAGTAATAATTAAGATAAGGCTGAACTCCCGTTTTTCTCTATTTGCCTCATTTTGCTGTTTGGAAGTGCATTTATTAAGAGTATAAAGCAATGATGTGACAAAAATACAAAGAAAGAAATAGAATAAAATGAATCACCTTATTTAAGATGTCTTCTTGTAATAAGCTTTTTTTTTTTTTTTTTTGTCTTTGTATTGATGCTTTTTGGCCCAAGGGAATGTCACTTTTTTCAAGAATGCATGAAGTTTCTCAATCTAACAATTTGCAGGACCTCAGGGATTATCAGTCAGGAAACACTGGCTACAAAAAATGATAAGGTTTAAAAATGGTGATGGATTTCTGAAAAAGTTACAGAGTTGTAAATGTTTCTCAAAAGTAACAAACAATTTTTAAGTATCCACAATAAGAAATGAAAACCTTATCCTTAAACTTCTCTTCTCCCTTGCTAACAGTGTGGTATGTATTTTTAAGTCATATATAACTTCTTGTTGTTACTGAAACTAAGAATCAGGCTATGTATATATTTCATCACTGAGCAAAGTACAGGCTCTGAAGTTTGTTCCTTTTTAGAACAGAGAGAAACATTTCATTCATTTTAGTAACTATAAAATATTCTGTAACATAAATACCATAATTTATTTAATCCTTTCTCTCTCCATGAACATTTATGCTCTCTAATCTTTTTATTTTGTTTTTTTTTCAGAAACAAACATTTTTGTACATACATCCATTAATATTCCTATATATATTTCTATATGATAAATTCTTATATGTGAAATTGTGGGATAAAAGAACTGAGTATTTTAAATTTTGATAATTGTCCCCCGAAAGATTATGTAGATTTGCATTCTCATCCCAGGGTATGAGAGTGCCTGTTTCCTCACATGCTTGCCTACTTTGGGTAGTATAATTGTTTTTAATCTCTGATAACTTAATAGATGATAAATGATATATAATTACTGTCTTAAAATTGCCACAAAAGAAACATCAATGCTATTCTCTTTGCTTTACTCACTTGTCCTTTCTCTTGGTCAGTTCTCTAGACAGAATTATTTTATACCTACATTTTAAATCCTCCCTGTATTCCCATTTTATATATTATTATAGAATTATAGCAGTTCAGAGTGAGAAGGAGTCTTGGTTAAGATCTATTCCTTCCACCCATCTGATGCTTGGTTAATATCACCAAGCATTTGATCGTTTGATCAGCTTGAGCTTGAATCCTTCTGATGACTGAGAACTGAGGAACTTTCTGAGGCAACCTGTTCCATCTTTCAATAGTCTTTCTTTTTTTCATTCATATTTTAAGAATTCTGCTTTTGCTGTCATGTCTAGGGACTCTTCAATGAGCCCTAATGGTCTTTCAGTATAGGAAAGATTTTTCTATGGAGACAAAAGCTCTTGCCCTGTAGTTTCTACCCATTTTAAAACTCAGGAGATTTCAATGTGGAATATAAGGTATAGGTGGTTCCCTGCTGCCCTAGCAATTTCTTCTGGGTGTGCTTTTCCTAATGCTGCTTTTCGTATCTATGAATTAGTTCAGATTAATTGCTGAATGGAAGCCTTGCTTACATTCACTGAAGCACTTCAAATAGCTCAGAATGGAGGCTTAGTTTCTTATGGCTGCAACCAATGGCCATGCACTGTCTCTACTTCTATCCCTCCTATGTTTTGTATTATCTGAGGCTTAGATGCTGTAGCATCAAGAGTATACACTTTCTGAGATCAAGAGGATAAATATGGTATTCACAGAAATCCATATAATTTCATCAAAACATGCTGATTACAAGTTAATTCGATTTGTTTATAGGAGAGTGGATAAAAGTTAACTAGACTGGGTATGTTAACTAGACTGGGAAGATCTAAGGGGATAACAGATAAACACGATTCTCAATTTGGATCTAGACTAGAGAATAGAGACATTAGTTTTCTTTTTAATTTTTTTTTTTTTTGCATTTCAACCTCTGTGTATTTGTTTTCTTACTCCACATATTTAAGATAGAGATATATTTTTTATATGGCTTTCAACTGCTTCTTGCTTTTCCTTTTCTCCAAACCGAAACTGGATTATTTAAGATATACATATTTCAGTCTCTATTCCTGGATTCAGGGAAGGAGGCTTTCCTCTCATTTGGGAATGAAGTGGGAAGGGGAAGTGGGTGGCCCTAGCTTTTTTTTTCCCTCATCCCTCTGAAAAGCAACTTTTGCAACCAAATGCAGGGCACCCAACTTGACAACTCTGATGTGATAGTGTTGCCTTCTGTTTTTTGGCTTGGGCCATATTCCAGGTAAGTGGAATATTATTATAATTTTAATGTTGGATGAAACAGTTTCAGATTTTGTCTTTTTTCCTTCCAATTTAATAACTACATTAAAAGGAGTCAGATTTGAAAAGCAAGATCTCAGGGAAATTTTTAAATTAATCCAGTACTTCCAAGTTGTTTTAGATAATATTTGGATAAATCTGTAGAAAGGCTGCTTAAATGGGAGAGCGGGTGGCAAAATTATTGAGATATAATGCAGAAGTTTTTCTTAAAGCTATTTTAGATTTTCTCCTAAAGAAAGGAGGACTGGATTCCATTTCTTTTGAAAAATCTCTTTATGTGCATAATAGCCATGTGCAAAAACTCAAATAGAAAAAGAGCCATATTCAAATCCATCAGTCTTAGAAACGTTCTCAAAAATCACTATTTGAGAAAAAAAGAATCTCACACACTGTATGCAGTGGTTAGTACTATGGGTCTGTGAGAAAGTTTCAAGTAGAAGTCAATAGAAAATACAATTATACACAGTTTTAGAGGTAGAAAGATATAGGTAAATATTCAAGCTCTGTCACTTACTGATTGTGTAACTTTGGAGAAGTCATTTAACTACTCTGAACCTCAGTTTCCTCATCCCTAAGATGGAGAAAATTCTAACACTTGCTATATTAATTTTTCTAAAACTTGTGAGGATTAAATGGCATGGTTATGAAGACAAATGAGACAAATGATTGAAAATAGTAATAATGATCAAGTTATATCACTTCTCAAAATATTCCAAAGGCTTCCGAACATAACTAGATTAAAATCCAGATACTTTATCAGGGCTTGCAAGGTTTTATATGATTTGGACCAAAGAGAGTTTTCCAATTTCTCTCCTACAATGTTTATTCGGCTATGCTACTCCAGCTATGATAGCCCTTTTTTTTTTTTTTAAACTTGAGTTTCTTGAATATGAAAAATGTGTTTCTATCTCATAATCTCTAAATCTACTTTTTCTTCTTTCTGGAATGCTCTTCTCCCAAATATTCCAAGACCAGTGGTATTCAGGAAACTACAGAAATTTCATCTCTTCAGAGAGTTTTTCCAACTTATTTAAAATATTAACTGTACTTCCAGGCAGGTGAACGCCAGGAGCCTCAGTAATACTGAAAGAAAATAGCTACCAATGTAGGTTCTATAGCCAGAAAATACTTCTCAAAAATAAGGGTGAAATAAGTATGTTCTTTTTAGACAAACCAAATTAAGGTAATTTGTCACCAGAAGGCCAACATTTCAAACAAAACACTAAATAAAAACAATTTTCCAAAGAGAAATTTTTAATCAGAAAGAAAATAATATTAGAAAAATAGAAATTCACAAAGGGCATATTTGTGTTTAAATATAAATTAATATTGACTATATAAAACAATAATTGAAATGTTTGTGTAATTGAAGAGTTTGTGTACAACGAAATTGCACAACAATAAAGAAAGTACATGTAAAACAAAAGATGCGTATGATAATACAGTAGGCAGGAGGGAGTAAATGGTATGTAAAAGTTTTAAAATTCTTCAACATATCTGATATAATTAAAGGAAGGAAATAACAATTGTAAATAACAACCAGATTTGGAGATTTTTAAAAAATTACTCTCTCAGCAACTAATAGAACAATTAGGTAAAAAGATCGGTAAAGACAACACAGATCTAAATAATGCTAACAACCACCTTGACCTCATTGATATTTATAGGACACCATACCCAACAATTCCCAAATACATTTTTAAGAGGTCAAATGGTACATTTATCAAGACAGAACACATACTGGCCCATAAAACAAATCATAGTAAATTTTAAAAGATTGAATAATTCTGGGTACGTTTTTCTGGGGAAAGAAAATTATACATCAATAGCAGTAAGATATTTAGAAAATCACAAAATATTTGGAAATTAAATAGCATACTTGTAAATAATCCTTTGTGAAAGAAGAAATCACAAGCATAACTATAATACACTTAGAACAGAATGATAATGAAAATACAGCATATCAAGATTTGTGGGGTGCAGCTAAAGCAGTGCTTAAAGGGAAATTTACAGATTTAAATGCTTATATTAGAAATAAAGAAAGGTCTAAAATCAATAACTTAAGGCTCTATATTAAAAAGCTAGCAGAAAAAATTACAATAAGTGTAAATATCTATAAAAATAATAAAGGTAAGAGTAGATAATCAGTGAAATAGGAAACAAACAGATTGTGAAAAGATCAGCACAGTTAATTCCTGGCTAGACTGATCGAGAATAAGTGAATGAACTCAGGAATGTAAATTTGGTTCAACATTAGAAAGTCAACCAATTTAATTCACATTATTAATAGAATAAAGAAGAAAAAAATCATATGTTCATATCAATAAATGGAGATAAAACAATTGACAAAATCAAACATCCATTTATGATAAAAACTCTCAGGAACTTAGAAAGGAATGTCTTCATCCTAATAAAGAGCATCTACAAAACCCTACAACTAACATAATAATGGTGAAATGTTGAACTTCTTCTAATATCAGAACAAGGCAAGGACGCTCACTGTCATCACTTCCATTGAAAGATGTATTGCTGTTGAATGAGTGATCAATTTATGCACAAAGCTGGCCATATCATTATCATTTAGTACAAGTTAGCTATTCTTTTTATATTATTTATTGGATCTTGTATGTATTTGTGGAAGCGTATAATGCAAGTTGTTTTACCGGTCATGTCCTACCTATTAAATGAGAACATCAGCAAGAAGGGACCATGCTGCAGAAAGTATACCTCCATCCTAGCCAATGTCTTTCCCATCTCTGATGAAGATTGACAAAAATATGTGCTTATATTCTCATGGAAGCCTGTTGCCACCGCAGGAAAAGCAACTGCATGTAAATGATGAGTGGTAAGTTTGATTGCTTTCATTTATTAAACACTTGTGAAGTATTAGGTTAATCTCGTTTGCATCCCTGCTGGGCTGGATAAAAGTGTTTATTTCAGAAAAGAAGAAAAATGTTATAGCCCTCTAGGGACAAGAAGTATAAAACTTTTACTTCCTTGTGGAATCTTCCAGCAAAACTTTTTATTTACCTGCCTACCTCAAGTCTGGTGCACACTACCAATTATGAGACAACCCCCACCTGCAATCCTACTTTAGAAGTGGTGTTGCTTCACTAAACAACGAGGGGCTGCCACATGTTGTAAGAAGATGAGACAGATGTCAGACACGACTGTTCAGTTGTTTCCGGGCATTCTGTATTTATGAGGTTTAGGATTTGAGTTACAAAAATATCTGGTTTTTTAAAAAAGTACTTCTTTTCATAAGTTTGTGTAGGAGGCACCTGTGAACAGTCAAAGAATATTTCTAGATGAAAACTGTGTCATGGAATATATAGTAATAGCAATGTGTTTTGTTTTGTCCTCCATCCCAGATAATAGAAAAGGTTTATTTCTGTTATTAGGGTGGCTTGATTAACCTATTTTCACACTCATAACTATTTTTATTATTGATCTAGCTCAAATTGAAACCATGATTCGGAGAGCTATCTACAAGTAGGTGAAGTGTTATCTGGGTTTCTCTTTTGTTTCATTAAAAATGTTTCAAGTGATTGTCCTCAGGTTTTCTAAGATCTCTTTTTTTCCCCCCGAAAATAAATGCACCAAAGTAAGAAGAGGGACCAACCCTGGAAGTACCCCACTCTTCTCTGCTTTGCTTTCACTCTCCCCCGGCTCTCTCCTGCTACTTCCGCCTCTGCCTTCCTATACACTGGACTCAGGGAGAAAGGCCTCTGACAACAATTACTTGCATTACCTCCTCTTTGACTCCTGTGAGTTTCAATGGTGTCAAGAATGGCAAAGAGAGAAAGAAGTAGGATGGATAAAGGAAACAGCCCTTTCTGGAAATGGAGTTTACTCTTCATCCACTCCTAAGAGCAATCCAGAAACTAAATCAATATTTGAGTCCTGGCATAGACCTACGGTAATATTTCCTTCTTTAGTCTGACATTGACAGAAAAAAAATTGTAAATTTTCATATATGTATATATGAAAAATTTACTATATATATATATATCACACATATATATATCTAGCTCAAATTGGAAACCATGATTTGGAGAGCTATCTACAAGTAGGTGAAGTGTTATCTGGGTTTCTCTTTTGTTTCATTAAAAATGTTTCAAGTGATTGTCCTCAGGTTTTCTAAGATCTCTTTTTTTCCCCCCGAAAATAAATGCACCAAAGTAAGAAGAGGGACCAACCCTGGAAGTACCCCACTCTTCTCTGCTTTGCTTTCACTCCAAAGTTTTGGGTTGATTTAGAGATGAGTGAGTGATCTTTTTTAACAAACTGATTAGCAGGTTCAGAGTGGGAAGGAGGGAAAGGCAATTTCTCATTGGTTTAAAAGGACACAATGGGACTATTTCTGCTTAGTTTGCTCATTTATTCTGTTCTTTAGATTCCACATATAAATGAGATCATATGGTATTTGCCTTTCTCCATCTGACTTATTTCACTTAGTATAATGTTTTCTAGGTCTATCCATATCATTGCAAATGGTAAGATTTCATTTGATGGGAGGGGGTTAGGGACGGGGGAGAAGTTAAAGGGATTAGAAAGTACAAATTAGTAGCCACAAGATTGCCACAGGGACATGAGAGACAGTTTGGGGAATACAATCAATAATGTAAAGACTTTGTACGGTGTCAGATGGGCAGTTATCTTATTAGAGAGACCACTTCATGGACCGTGTACATGTCTGACAACTCGCTGTACACCTGAAGCTGAATAATATTGAATGTCATATATATATATGACATATATATATGTGTCATATATATATATATGATATATATAGATATATCTACTCTATATCTATATCATATATATATATGATATCTATATATATGATATAGATATAGAGTAGATATAGATATAGATAAATTCATGGGATGTGGAGTACAGCATAGGGAATAGAGTCAATAGAATTGTAACAGCTATATATGATGTCAGAGGGGTAGTAGATTGGGGGAGGAGGGTTATCACTTTGTGAGGAGTGTAAATGTCTAACTATTACATTGTTTTGTACACCTGAAATTAGTAAAAAATAAGTAATTAAAAGGATACAAGGAATGAGTTAGAATTGGATAATGATAGTAATTAGATTTACATATCAGTTACCATGTGCAGCCTCAATGCTAAATGTTCAGTTGAGGAATCTAAGTTTGGGAGTGTTGAAGCATCTTGCTCAAGGTCATGCAGATAACAAAAGGTGGAACAAATCCAGACCTTTGGGACTACTGTGCCAAAAGCTACAGCTTTACATTGCCTCTCTTGAAGCAGAAAGAAGTGGGACACCATTCCAGATTAGGGAAATAACATAACCAAAGACATCTGTGTGCAGATGACTGCCCATATTTGCCTGATTAAAAATGTAATTGCTTATTGAGGCGTTGTGGAGCTTGAGCTACCATTTTCTTGTGAAAATCTCTTTAGGTACTCTCACATGCCTGAAAATATTATCTGAAAGTGATTTGTACAGTGGAAAAGGTTATATTAACCTGTGTGGACTTTAAGAAGAAAACAAAGAAAAAAATTTAAGCTGAGCGTTGCCTCTAAAACTCCTCACCTTTAAAACTTCCCCAAATTTTGTTGCTTTCACCAAAGAGGAACTAATTTCTTTGGGAGAAGATCTTCTCTTACGACTTTAAATTAGTGCTCTCTTACTAACCAAGTATTGATTATTATTTGTTCATCATATGGATTCAAGTTATACAACTGAATGATATTAATTTGGAAGAAAAGAAAATTTGACAAGGAACAAATTATTTAAGATCACTTGAGTTTTTACATAATAAACTTTAGGCTATGGGACATCAAGATAAAAACACCCTAAAGACTGCCGGTATTGTAGGAATAGACCATGAGTAACAGATCAGTAATGAAGATTTATGTTTGAGAATCAGAGAATAACATTATTTTATTGTTGAAGGGATCTTAGCATCTGGTACAATCTTCTCATTTTACAGATTATGAAATTGAGCCTCAAGAGCTTAAATGACTTGCCCAAAGTAACAGAGCAATAAGTATATGAGTTAGAACTGACTTTCAGATTTTTGACCGTACCACTGTGGATTATTATCATACCACTGAACTATTATCAAAATAATAGTGATTACTCAAGTTATAAAAGAAGTGAGTCAAAGGGGAATAAAAAAAAAGGAAAATGAATTCAGAGATATGGAAAAGAATGCTGACCCCAGGGTTTTGGAGGACATTTATAATTAAGTTATGTATAGAGAAGAAAGAGTAGTACATAAGGTAGTTGTAAGCAGGCAGGAAATTTTTTTGCCTAGAAATTAGTCATGAAATGCTACAAAGTCTTTTGCAGTATATATTTTTTTCCTAACATGTTGTCCAGTAACACAATAGAAGTGACCTATCAATTGAGAATATTCAGATGTAAGTTTTAAAAGATTAAAGACTGTTTTTATGAATTTTGTTCAATTATGTGCCCAAACACATAGCAAGCCCTCCATAAATATTAATTGATTGAATGGATAAACGTCTTTATATCTCTCTGTACTAGAATATGTTATTAAGTATTTTGACAAATAAAACTCTTAAGTGACTATCCTAAAATTAAACTAAAATAGTGAGAAGATAATTCACTGGTGAATAATAATATAGACTGTTTTAAAGAAGTAACATGCTATAAATATATATGGTATATTTTGTGTCTGTTAAATTATAGAGAATCTCTTACTTGAATTCATAAATATATATATATATATATATATATGGGGGAAGAGAGAGAGAGAGAGAGAGAGAGAGAGAGAGAGAGAGAGAGAGAGAGAGAGAGATGTAAGGAAATATAAAGAAATCTTCCTCCAGAGATTATTATGATATCTGGATGGAAAAAGTGTACTCGTAGTATTAAGATCCAATTTTCTTGTCATGAATTCTTTGCACATTTTTGGAGAAATATGCTATGTAAAAAATGTATTATTATGACTAGCATATTTAATATCAATAACATTGGCATTCTGAAAATTTAGAATTGTCATTATATTTGAATGTAATATCTACCCTGTTAGATGTGTTAAGTTTTAGGATGTGGAAACATAGGCATGAATAGTTAAATATTAAATAATACAGCAATTTCTAAGGGGCAAAATTATTTCATTTGTATATAATTTAAAATTTTGCATGTTATCCTATTTCTTCCTGTATTGCGTCTCTTTTCTTAAAGTTTCCCTTTTTAATTTAAAATTAAAATTTTGAGGGCTTAATTTGCACAAGATTATGCTCTCAATGCTTTTTATGCATTAACTCATGTAATCCTCATAAAAATCTTAATAGTCTTTATTACTGTCCTTACATATGAGGAAAGTAAGGCACAGAGGAGTTAAGTAAATGTAAATGAAATAGATTTAAATGCAAGAAATCTCTCTGAAGACCACATTCTGAGCCACTACCTTGTACTGCCCATTTGTAGAATAATTATTTATTCCCATTAACCCTTACCCATTTTAGATTTACCCTACTTGGGGTTAAGTTTCTTGGATCTATGGGTTTATTTTTATTATTATTATTTTTTTGTCAAATCCAGGCCATTGTTTCTTTACTTTATTCCTGCTCACATCTCCCTTTCCTCCTGTTCTGGGATTCCAATTATACATACATTATAGAATTTGTTATTATTCCACAGGTCACTAGTGCTTGGTCCTCCTTTTTTTCAGTTGTTTTCCTCTTTGTAGTTCAGTTTGAATAGCTCCTATTTAATTGCCTTCAAGGTCACTGATCCATTCTTTCTGAGTATCCAATCTGCTCTTAAGTCCATCCAGTGAAATTTTCATCTCAGATTTATATTTTTAGTTCTACAATTTCCATTTTTTTCACAATTGCATTACTTTCTCTAATTTCCCATATTTTCATTAATTATGTTATCTTCTACTTTACATTTTAAAACATATTTAGAATAGCTTTATAAATGTTCTTGTCTGCTAACTTCAATATTATTGTCATGTCATGATTTCGGAGAAAAGGCAGAAAATACTTCAGTAAAAACAAAAAGGCTGGGTGTTTGTGTGCTCCTAGAGTGGACTGACAGGAGACTTGAATAATCCATGTACACAGTGAATTTGTATACAGCCATGAAAATAAACGATCTATAAATACAGCAACATTGATTAATTTTTGTAGCATAATATAGAATGAAAAAAGCAAGCCACTGAGGATTTTTCACAATATTATACTCTTTTTAAAATATTGAAAAACAGGTAACGTCACAAAAAATATTGTTCAAATATACATATAGGCAATAAAAACCAACAAAATGAGAAACATTCAGGATAGTATTTACCATTTGGGGTAACTGGGGAAGAAGAAAAATAAATAAAGATAAGTTATGTGTTTCATTTTATTATTGATTTGGCTAGTGGTTTAGTGGATATTTATATATTATAAAATAAAAAGTAAATTCACAAAATAATAAACAAATAAATAAAGCAAGATAAAGGAAATGTGTTATACAACTAATAGTGGTATATTGTAAAATACTATGATTCTGTATCGTGTAATTCTGTTCCCCGGAGGGACATACCAAAAAAAAAATTTGTATATTAAGAAATAGATAATGGGAAATAATGCTGGAAAGGCAGGATATATCAACCCATCGTTTTCTCTGCTCCTTCCTGTCCATGGAACTCACTGTTGGCTTCATTTGTAAGCAGTAAGAAACAGATTCAATCTTCATTTAAATTTTTGGGTCTATCCCTTTTAAAGCAGGAAGTACCTTAACGCCATTGGCATCACAACCCTCCATTTAGAAGGGCTTCTATGTACTATGAATCATCCATACATGGGATCCAGGAGATTAGTCAGAATCACAGGTCTTCTTAATTATCTGACACATCTGAAATCCCTAGGTGATTCACCTAGGGAATCACCTGCACACATATGTAACCTGTATATGCCTCTCTTCATTTTTGTTTTCTCTGATACCAACTATCACCATTCCTTATGTCACTCCTGCTGCCTCCAAACACACACACACACACACACACACACACACACACACACACACACAACATGAGGGTTGCTTCATTCCTCTCTATTACTATTACTAAATAATAGAATCTATTACTAAATTCTGTCTGTCCACCCTTCTTAATTTCTCAAATCCCTTTTAAAACTAGATCCATGCTCAGGCCAGGAGCTCTGTGTCTTTCTCTTTTTTATGTTAGTCTGCAACTACACTTCCAGAATTTGTTTCAAGTTCTCAGTCTTGTTGCTAAGGTCTCACCATTGTTTGATTTCCCTGTCTATCCTCCCATCTGTGTCAAATGTCATGTTCTTTTGAACTTGCTCTCCACATAATAACTCATTCTCTTCTCTGAGGAGCCAATTCTGCCTGGTACCCTCCTTCCTCACCCCTCCAGCCATGATAACTCTAGCAAGGAAATTCCTTTGTATTTTTTATTTGATTTCACAGTATTTTAATATATAAGCATTCTCAAGTGTTTTTCCTAGCGTTTTTCCAATTCAAATAGGGTTCTTTCTTTGCCAACCTGTTTCCTGGGCTCTTTGTTGGAATAATTGTGACAAAAGGCAGAGGAAGAAAGGAGTAAAATGGCTGCAGGAAGGCTCAGTTCTTGGGTTTGTTTTTGTGAGGAAGAATCCCAATACTTGATTACAAGCAACAACAACAACAATAACAACAACAACAACAATAAAGTAGAAGCCAGAGGGTAAAAAACTGAAAAGGCACCTGACTAGACAGGGGAAGAATTTTTAAGGATTTAACAAATAATAGGCTCTAAAACATTTGCAGAGAAAGGAGACTTTTAGTAGAAAGGAGAGGAAAATATTTTTTGTAGGATATAGATTGAATTTCTGGTAATGTTTGCCAAAAATAACAGTAAAGACGAATTACTTTGAATTACTGTCAACTGCTTGATTTAAAAACAATTACTTCATAAGAGTACTGGCTTTTTGTGTATCTTGTACTTATTGGTGACCCTGTGATGTTCAATTAAGATCTCATACAGGCATGCACAGGGTATCTCCAGCATTAGACTGTGCCTAGGTACACATGTACTCAAGAATCTTTGTCAAACACACAAATAAATTGTGTTGAGATGTAAGTTCTAGGCAGGTGTATGGATTTTGTGTTGGGTGCAGTGGAGAGGCACTTAAGGCTTTTTTCCCCTCTTTTTTTAACCAGGCAAATATCTGGGTTGGATTTCTTTTAGAACTGGTAACTATGGAAACCATGTAGAGGATCATTTAGATATGAGAAGGAATGGAGGGAGTGAGACCTCTTGAGAGGCAAAAACAATGGACACTGAAAGAGTTTATGCAGGCTTGGAGTCTCTGAGAATGAAAGTAAGTGGATGAACACAAGTGTTATTGTGTGGGCAGAGTTGTTAAGGCTGGCATAAACTTACAGTCTTCTTCAGGAGGCTTATACTTGATCTTTGCATCTGCCAGGGCATATGAGAAAATTCCTTCCGTATTTTGAATTGTTAAATCAATGGTTACAAGGTTGGGAATAAGTCATGAATTAGGGGAATAACACTTGTATTAGGGATCTTAAAAATAAAAAATGATGAAGTGATCATTAATTGGGACCAGAAACGCAGAGGAAGGAGACAGGATTAAGATGTAAGATGATGAGTTCTGTTTGAAGTAGTTCGCTTTTTATGCTTTATACAAAAAAACATGTAGGATGTACAAAGGGTATCTGGTTTGAAGCTTGAAAGAGGTTTCAGGGCTGGAGACATTTTATTTGAGATTTGCATGGAATTAATCATGAGAACTATGGAAACAGTATTTCTGATAGGACAGCACATAGATCATATGAAGCATAATGTGTTGAAATGTAAACTTTCGGGAATTCTTATGTATTTGTTGGGAAGATAAAACATGCCAGAAAAGCAGAGTCAGAAGAAACCACAGAAGGAGCAAGAGAATTAGGCCACTGCAGAATGAAAGAATGCTAAGGGAAGAAAGAATTTTAAGAGAAATATGACCAGTAATGAGGGACCCTGCACAGGTCAGTATAAGCTGAAGGAAGAGCTTGGCTTGAGAAAAGGCAATTAATCAATGATGCTTAGACACATTAGTGGTCAGACAGAATAAGACCTAAGAAAAGTCCATTTCATTTAGCCCAATATTGCTGAAGCTTAACAAAGGAGTTTGGTTAAAGATGAGACAGTGCCCAGATACCGAAACCAACACAGAGAATAGGAGAGAAAGTAGAGGCAACAAACAGCGAGGCTCTTTCCAGAAGTTTTGTGGTGAGAGGAAGAAGCAAGTTAGCTTGGGGTGAAAGGGGAGTTGAAGTGAAATAAGATTTGAAGTTTTTTGTAGTTTTGGGGAAGGGAGGAAGAGGATAGAGAGAGTTTGAATGTATAAAGAAATGGAACAGACTGATGCAGCAAGGTCCTGGGGAAGCCAAGGAGGCCTGAAATGTCCCAAAGGAACAGAAGTCTTGAGTGCATGAATCCTTCTCAAAAAGTATTTGACAGGGAGAGAGGAGAGTTAAGAGAATTCATATCTGATGGTCTCAATCATTCCCGGAAAGTCTGTATTCTGATTATCTGCCAGGAGAAGGTTTCTGGTAGTGGCTTAGGGTTTCAAGGTACATAGACATAAGTTCAGATCATCTCCTTTTGTGTTTCTAGAAAAGTTTGGAGGCTGCTGGCATATCTTTCAAATCCTCTGAAGCTCTTTGGCGAGTATATATTTTAAAAAGACAAAATAGTGTACTCATTTTACCCTCAAATGGATTTATAGCCCTTTGCTCACCTGGGAAACTTGGGAAGTATTCAAGTTTCTATAGAGTATGCAATAGCCATTGCAATCCGATTGTTTTCTCTAAGTGGTATTTAGCCTTTCATCAGTGAGTTTTCTGTAGCAGTCCTGGGTGAGTGAATGTACAGGCAGGAGCATGAGCAGCTCCAGGCCAGGCTGCCAGCAAACTGTTTCCTCTCCAAATGCCAATGCATCTAGTAATCAAGTCTCATCATTCATCATTTTAAAAGGACAATTCTCTGTAGATCAGATCAAAGTCAAATGATATTATTCCAAATAGCCTAGATTACAATATATAACTGCCGAAGACTGTTATATATCGAAGTGAACTATATTTATTTTTTTATAAGTAAAAACTCTAGCTAAGGAAATCTTTTAAAGTAGGTCTTGCCATAACACTTAAAAATGTCCATGCCTTTCACTCAGTGTAGGAAATGGATTCCCAGGTGGTCCTGGCATTTGGACTAGAGCTGTGAGCATCATCAATGTACTGGTCAAATTCTGAACGAGTTCTGGTCTAATATACATGCTATATCTTGTGTAGTAAATTAGATAGGTTTTGCTTCAGCTGTGATTGACTAAACAAACAAACAACAACAAAAACAGTGGCTTAAAGAGGAAATAAGTCTATTTCCCTTCTAATCAAAAGTCTAAAAACGTCTGCAAACCATGGTTGGTGTGGCAGCTCTGTTCTGTGACGTCCTCGGGGACCCAGGCTCTATCCAGCTCAGTTGCACCCTTTGCTCATAATCTAATTTGGCAGAGTTTACATTCCAAACAGTATGACAGAAGAGGGCATAGAGAAGAATGTGGGCAAGAGACATTACGGAGAGCCTCCAAAGTTTGCTACATATAATTTTGCCAGAATTTAATCACATAGTCACACCTAGTAGCTATAAAAAACGCTAACAAAAACTACCTTTTTCTAGATCTTCAAGAGCTAAAGTAAATTTGGAGGTTGTATCTGATCTCATCTAGGAATCTTGGCCACAGTAGTATCTGCTCTTCTGTGCCCTGGAAGGAAATATTCATAAGCATGATTAGCAAGAAGGCCACCTACCGGATGATCGAAATAGAGTGAGGAGATTTCTTTGACCAGAAAAAAAAAAAAAGAAGAAGAAGAAGAAGAAGAAGAAGAAAGGAAAACTATCACTATGTTCAAAGCAGAATTAAGAGTTCTTTACCATCCCTGTCTAAATACAAATTGATTAACACCCTCTTTGATGCCACCTTCACTTTTACTCTGGGTGTGGTCTCAGGATTTTAAGTATCACCATCAATGCTTTGAATACATGCATAGTTGACTACATCCTGCTGGACAGTGAGGGAGGTATTGAATTGCTGAGGGAAGTATTGAATACTGGCTCTGGAGTGATAACTTTTTGTATGTTACTGTTAAGCTGAAAACATATGTTCTACATATACTCAGTATAATAACAGCCTGAGAAATTAATACAGGTAGCGTAGCAGTTAACTTGGTGTTAGGAACAAAAAAATATTAGCTCTCAGAGATTAATAATTTGAAGGGTGTTCTGGTATTTTCTACCTTTAAAAAACTTTTAAAAAAAGTTTTGACTCGGAGTTAAATATTAAGTATTAAACCAATATTTAATAATTGGATTGTATCTATAACATATGGAAAATATTTGGTAGAGCAAAAAGTTACGTATTTCATCAACATGTTATTTAAGTACCACTTAGTAATTAGTCCCCTATCATCTTAAAGGTAATGAGTCAGTCAATATTCATCAATTTTTATAAAATACAATCAAAGGAGACAAGAAATCTTGAAACCTATCATTTAACACTTTGTTCTTTTCTCATTATAGTTCTCCATCCTTACAATTGGCTTTGCTACTGACAAGTAAGAAACAGATGAGTTGATGGGTTTCATCTTTGCAAGAGTCGGGCAGGGGGAGAGTGGAAATTTCCAGTACTCATCTTCTTATACTTGTTTTGCCATTGATTACGTTTCTGATCCTGTTTGGCAGCCTGCCTCACCATGCTAACAGGCACTTACCTTCTCTAATTGTGAACAGTAATAGAGGATCAATAGCAGAATCTTTCCTTCCTTCCTTCCTTCCTTCCTTCCTTCCTTCCTTCCTTCCTTCCTTCCTTCCTTCCTTCCTTCCTTTCTCCCTTCCCCAGCCATCCCTTCCCTTCCCTTCATTTCCGTTCCCTAACCATCCCTTCCCTTCCTTTCCTTTCTCTTCCCTTCCTGCTATTCTCAGATTTTAAGAAAGGGAATGCATTTGTATGGTGGCAGATCAGACTTTGTAGCATAAAATTAAGTCTGAATTAAACTTTAGATTTGAATCTTTAAGTTCTGGATTTGTTAAAAGATTAGATCAATTAGGAAATCAATGAAAACAGAGTCAGATATTAAAAAAGAGACAGAAAGCAAAGAGAACCACTGATACATAAAGAGAAGACAATAAGAATAGCTTTTTTCTTCTATTTCAAAGAGAAAGTTAGCTCTATACAATGTTATGCTATGTTAGGTAGTAGTTTACAGAGGTTTTGATAATGTATTTTATCACTACACAATATTGAACTCTCATCTCCAATATATGTATTTTTTTAAGTTTATCAATGATATTTTTGTCATTAAAATTTTAAAAATTAGAAATTTAAAAGGATTAGATACAAAATAAGTATGAATATATTTTATCCTATGAACTTTCCACTTTTCAGTTGGACTCCTCTCTTTTTGCCCACTCCACTTCAAACATCCTGAGTACAAAATATTTAATGTGAGCACAAGATCTGAAGAATCTTGAACTTCCCAAATGTCAAAACCTAAGAAGCAACTCAACTGACTGACTGGGTTTTAAAATCTTCTGGGCATATATAATTAAGAGTGCCTGAACAATTTGTCCAAAAATTCCGAGAGAGCAACTGAGTAATTTAGGAGAGTAGTAAATTACTACTGAGCTCTTCACTTATTATAAGGCAAAAGGAAGGGTGGACAGTGGCATTTCTTTCCTGGAATGGAAGATGATGGGTTAAGACTCCATAAAGCTCTGAATGCCATCAACTCAGATGAAAGAGTTGCCCCAAAAAAAATCAGCCAGAAGGCTTACATGCCAGATACAATGAAAACTTCAAGAAGTCTCTCCAGCTACCTCAGTTTTCATGCCCAGACTGCTGCTATCCTAGGCAACAACTACCTTTGCCACTCAGAATAGTAAAGGATAATTTAGCTTGCAAATATTTTGTGATATATTAGCGGTAATTGCTACAGAAAGGGGACTTCTTAAACTTGAAACCTTAACCAGGATGAAGGCATAAAGATCTATTACTATGTTGCCTTGTCTGAATAGAACAGCCAACTCTATTTGCTAATTTTGCTAGGTCATCAGGAACTAAAGTTAACCTGATGCATCTTAAAATGTATTTTACTCTACATTGCTCCAGTGACTCCAAAAAATGTATGTCTAGTCGAACAAGATACTTGGCACAGAATAAACACTTAATGAGTAATTTCTGAATGAATTCCTGGAATCAGCCTGTCTGCAGAGGTCAGGAAGAGAAAGAGAAACCAGATGGTCTAGCTTTGTACTTTTTAAATTTAAATGTTCATAACAATCACCTTTTAAATTGCAGTTTCTCGTATAGTAGTTTTGGGATGGTGCCTGAAATTTCTCACAAGGTCCCAGGTCACGTCAGTGATGCTGGCCTCAGAAAAGACTTGGAGTAGGAAGAACACAGTGCCCTGGTTCTCAAATATGGCTGCATATTGGAATCACTCGGGAAGCTCCAAGAAATAACAGATGGTTGGGATTCCACTTCCAGAGATTTTAATTAGTATGGGGTGTGGTTTGGCCATTGGGGTTTGTTAAAGCTCCCTAAAATGTGAGAACCACTGACATAGAAGACAGAATAAGATGGGTATGAGAGAAGCACAGCAGACTTGGAAGAAACTTTTATCATAAAAATTCTCTTCTTTAATGTTTGTGAAAATTTGCTGGTAAACATAGTCCAGAACATATTGTTATTTCACCTTTGAATATATCTGTTATGAGCAAGAATAGTTATTCTCTGTCATAGCAACAGTGTCACCTGATCACTGGATTTACACCTGTTCTCGACTGGCAAAGCAGTTACTGTTTTCAAGTTCACTGAGTAAAAAAAAAAAAAAAGAAAAAAAAAGAAAGAAATAAAGTAAAAACAAAATCTCCAGTGTAATTTTTCATTATCTTTAAAAAAAACCAAACACAGTCATATGTTGCTCATCTAATTCTAACTATGTGGCTTCCTGAGAGCTATTTAGTTTTATGGAGAGACTGAACTGAGATTGTGCCTGAGATAAAAGCAAACATGTCCTTTTGTAAGGGGAGCATATGCCAGCTGAACAAGGAAGCTCTAGCTCATCTTTGATACACCCAGGGGAGTCAATGAGTCATTAAGATGAGCAAAACTCTGGTCTATCTGATAACAGTGGAAAATCTCGACGAATCTATGTGTAAGTTTAGCACATATTTGATTTGGAAATATTTTTCTAAGTATAAATGTAGTGTAAAGAATAATGAAGGAAAATGGGTATAGCTCTGAACATTTCATTGAAAATTACTTGAGGATTAATATCACAAACATTCATCCATTCTGTAAACATTTAATTAGGCCTTATTGTTTTGTTGCAGTCATTGTGCTAAGCTCTGAGTATACAGTGGTGAGTAAAACATACATGGTTTCATCCTTCTTGGAGCACAAAGAACATTTAGAAGGAAAAGACAAACTTTGAAAAATATTTGTGGGAGGTATTCTGGGGACATGGTGATTCAAACCCAACTCTCTTTCCATTCCTCTGTTCCTATAACCTAAATCCAAGCTCTTTGTCTCTACTGATACAAATGGCCACAGGGTCCTATAGGCAGATGTGTATATAAAATGTTCGAGGCTTTGTCAGCATCCCAGTGGAGAAAATTGGCACAGGGCTTTCTTCTCTACAGGCTCGAAGAGCAGCTGGAGAATAGTGTGAGCGAGTCTCAATGTAAAACCTGAGAGTAGCAGATCCCGGTGAGAGCTTGGCCTTTGGAGAAATTCCTGCAGCAGCCAGCCGGCAGCCTGGCTGCTTATTTACCATCCACATATAGGGGTAGGACACATTACCTTCCACTGCCTATGAGAATGCTGCCACTTAAGGAACTTTAATGTTGACAAAGCCCTCGTGAAAAGAGCAAGAAAAAACCACCCTTTCAAAGTGGATAAAAAGCCAGAAATAGAAAGATCAATCACAAGAAATGGAATCCATCCCAAGTGAAATAGAGCTTCTGGAGGAGACAAACAATGAAATGAAGAGAAACACAGGAGGTTTTTGGAGTTAAAACGTAATAATTCACAACTATACAATTCAGAATTTAAATGAAGAAGAATATGATTTCTGTTGAAACCTGAATTATTATTCTGAAGATCAAGTTTATGTACTATCCCAAAGCACAGAGGGAAGTACAGATTGAAGGTACAAAATAGAAGATGTAAGAGAGTTAATAAATAGATACAAGAAAACTAAAAAGTGAAAAATAGGGATTGCAAACGGAAAATGGAAGAAACGTAGGAGAGGAAATCATGAAATAAATAACAGAAGATTTTTTTCAGTGCTGAAGAAAGATCTGCATTGTCAATTGAAAGAACTTAATACATTCCAGACAGGATGAATGAGAAAATATACTCACCTAGGCAAATTCTAACAAAACTCTCAAGCTTGCAAGCTTTCATGCAGAAAAAATCAGTAGTCTAGAGAAGAATACAAGATCAGATTGATGCTGGACATCTCATTCACAACTGAACTGAAAGGTGGTGAAATAACATCTATAAATTATAAGGAAAAAAAAAAAGCTACCAAAAATGCAAACCCAGCTAAGCTATCATGAAGAAAGATTTGGGGAATCTACAATGTTCTTGAATGGTAAGACTCAATATTATAAAATATAACTTTTCTAGTAACTAACTTATAAATGTTACAATTCCATTTAGAATCCCAAAAAGTTTATTTTTAAGTAGAGAAGACTGGATAAAACTCGCCTGAAATATACATAGATTAAATGTCAAAATATACCCAGAATATATGAATTAGAAGAATAATGTGAGTGTAGGACCCACCTTATCAGATATCATAATACTAAAATGATTTATTTAAATAATATCAACATAATATTGACACAGGAATAAACAAATAGTAGAAAAAATAGAAAACTTAGATATAGACCTATTAAATATAAGAATTCATTACATTCCTAAAATAATGGTTTAAGCCAATGGGAAAAAATGGATTATTTAAATTATGTTGAGTCAACTGCTTATTTCTCTTGGAAGAAACAAAAGTGAATCCACATTTTACACCATATGCAAAGAGATTACACATGGATTAACATTAAATACAAAAGATAAATGTGAAAACATATATCTAGCAAGAAACACTAGAGACTACATGTAAAGCCAAGAGGTAGTTGTTTTCTTAGTTAAGACAGAGAAAGCAGAGACACATAAGAGGAAGTAAATATTTTTGACTACTTAAAATTTGTAACTTTTATAAGGTACAAAATACCACAATGTCAATACATAAAGGCTTGATTTGGAAAAAAACAATTGTACTGCATATAGCACACAAAGACATAAAATCTAAAATATACCAAAAATCTTTTGCAAATTGACAGAAAAACAATAAAAAAGACATAGGCAATTTACGAGGTAGGGCAATTAATTTTGTGAACCTGTTGCAATGATGTTGCTAACCTTTTTGATATTAGATGGATTATTTATTATGAATTTGTACCAACTGGACAAACAGTTAACCAAGTGTACTATTTGGAAGAGCTGAAAAGGCTGTGTGAAAAAGTTGGACGACCTGAACTTTTCGCCAACAATTCATGGCTCTTACATCATGACAATGCACCAGCTCACATGGCACATTGTCTGTGAGGGAGTTCTTAGCCAGTAAACAGCTAACTGTATTGGAACATCCTTCCTGCTCATCTGATCTGGCCCCCAATGACTTCTTTCTTTACCTGAAGATAAAGGAAATATTGAAAGGAAGACATTTTGATGCCATTCAGGACATCAAGGGTAATACTATGGTAGCGCTGATGGCCATTCCAGAAAAAGAGTTCCAAAATTGTTTTAAAGGGTGGACTAGGCGCTGGCGTCAGTGCATAGCTTCCCAAGGGGAGTGCTTCGAAGGTGATCATAGTGATATTCGGCAATGAGGTATGTACCGGGTTTCCCCGAAAAGAAGACGTAGCCGGACAATCAGCTCTAATGCATCTTTTGGAGCAAAAATTAAGACCCGGTCTTTTTTTATTATAAGACCAGGTATAATATAATATAATATAATATAATATAATATAATATAATATAATATAATATAATACAATACAATATAATACCGAGTCATATTAATTTTTGCTCCAAAAGATGCATTAGAGCTGATTGTCTGGCTAGGTCTTATTTTGGGGGAAACACGGTAGCACTTTTTCTAGGATAAGTTTGCAAACTTAATTGTCAGACGTTGTATATAATACATACATATATACACACACATATATACGTATACATTACATATACATATATATTACATACACATATACATATATTAGAGAGCAAGAGAGCACCAAAAACGTATACACATTTTAAGAAAGGAAAAAACTGTATTAAAATTACACCGATGGTAACCACTTTGAGCACCTCTTGTAATTGCAGAAGTGAAAAATGACTTGTATTCATCTTTTATTATTGGTATATATTGAGTATCACAATTTTAATAGTTTTTTTTTCCTTTTTTAAAATGTGTATACATTTTTTGGTCCCTGCTGTGTGTGTGTGTGTTTGTTTGTGTGTGTGTGTGTGTGTGTGTGTGTGTGTGTATATGTATATATACATATATATATATATCTTCGCTATTGTAAATAATGCTGCAATGAATATATGGATGCACATGTCCCTTCGAAGTAGTGTTTTGGGTTTCTTTGGATAAATACCCAGAAGGGGGATTACTGGGTCCATCTTTATCTCTTGCTACAACCTTTATTTTAAAGTCTATTTTGTCTTGTATAAGTATTGCTATTCAAACTTTTTGTTTGTTTGTTTCCATTTTCATGAAATATCTTTTTCCATCCCCTTACTTTCAGTCTGTGTGTGTCATTTCATCTGAAGTGAGTCTCTTGTAGGCAGCATACGCAAAGGTTTTGTTTTCTTATCCATTTAGCCATCCTATATCTTTTGATGGAATATTTCATCTATTTACATTTAAAGTAATTGTTGATAGTCATGAGGTGTGATGAAAATATAAGGTAAAGGTTTAAATTAAAAGGAAAATTACAGTAAAAAACACATTGCCAAAATACTCCGCCTTGCTTTGAACACACTTATCCCATCGTTCTTGCCACTTCCTGAAGCAGTTCTGGAAGTCCTCGTTTGTGATTGTCTTTAGTTGCACAGCAGTGGCTGCCTCCATGTCCTGAATCAATTCAAAAAGTCTAAAATGTCTACTCATTATGTTGTTAAGTATACCTGAAACTAAATAAGAAATTAAAAAACGAAAACAACAAAAAAAAAACAGGAATAGACTCACAGATACAGAGAAAAAACTGAGAGTTGCTAGATGAGATGATGTTTGGCAATGGGTAAGAAGGCGACGGGATTAGAAAGTACAGATTCGTAGTCACAAAATAGTCACATGGATGTGAAATATAGTATGGGGAATATAATCAACAATGTTGTAAATACTATGTAGGATGTCAGATGGGTACTGAGTAGGGGAATAACTTCATAGATTATACAAATGCCTAACCACTGTGCTGTATACCTGACACTAATAGAAAATAATATTGAATGTCAACTATAAATAAATGTATATACGGTCACGGGATTCAAGTACAACATAGGGAATACAGTCAATGGTATTGTAATGGCTATGTATGATGTCAGAGGGATAGTAGACTTAGTGGGGTTATCACTTTGTGAGTGGTGTAAATGTCTAGTCATTATGTTGTTTCATCCACCTGAAACTAGGAATAAAATTAATTAAATTAAAAAATACTGTAAAATAATATCCTAAATATTAAACATTTAATCTTATGATAAATGCTATGAAGAATTTCAGGTGACTGGAAACACACACACACACACACACACACACACACACGTCTTTCCATATATTTATTTATTTATTTATTTCTCCTAAAGAAGTAGCATTTAGAATGAGACATGAAGGATATGACAAAATTGGCTTGAAGGAGAAGAAATTCTAGATGGAGAAAATGGCACACGAGAAGCTTTCATGTTGGGAAAGATCTTAAATTGGACCAAAGAGGGAACAGTAAGAATTCCCCATTAGGAACTTGATAAGAGAAGAGCAATCCAGCTCATGATGAGATTGGAGGAGTAGGCAGGCAGGTAGATTTTCAGGGTAAGAACCTTGGTTTTATCCCAAGAACAATGAGCAGCGATTGAATAGTTTAAGTAAGGCAGAAAACACCAGTATGTTAATGTTTTCAGAAGACCACTCTGGCTACTATTTGCAATTTGGATTGTAGTGAGCAAAAGTGGTGAGGAATTTTTGGCTTAGAAGCCTGAAACGACTTAGCCATTCACCGGTGAATTGGTCTAGGATGGTGAAGATGATGTTGGAAAGAAAAGACTAAACTATAATCAATGATTCAATGGAAAAATTTACAAGCATGTAATGCTATATTGGCAAGAAAAATAATGATGATAAAATTTGAAAGACAACGTTTGTATATATTGTGATCTTAGTTACATAAAGGAAAAAAATGTGTGTGTATGACTCAGAACATATGTGTGAATCTTCAGGTGGAAATATACCAAAATAAAAATAGATATTTTCTGTTTGGAGTGATCATGTGTTATTTCCTTCCTCATAATTTTCTGTAGTTTCTAAGTTATTTCCAGTGACTACAAATTACTGTACTAATCAGGGATTTTTAAATAATAGGAGGATAAAAGTTGTATTATCATAGAATATTTTCTACTCTTATTCAAATGGCTAAATTAACCTACTTAATTTTATCATCTTTATTTAAAAAATTCCTTCATCTGTATTCAGATTATGAATTATTTAAATCACTATTTTCTTCAAACCTTTAAATATGTCAAACAAGTTACCAAAAGTATATGAAGATTTTAATTAACTTCAGAGTTCAAAAGCCATTTTTATTTCTAGTCTGCTCAGCTGAAATTCTGCATAAGCTAGCAAATCCAAAATATTATTAATGTTAAGTTTAGATTGCCATAACATCTTCAGTGGTAAAAAGTTCAGAAGTGGTGAGAGAAACACTGGCAATAGTGGGAGTTTAATACATCATAATTCTGAAATCTGTCTACATAAATAATAAGCTTATTCTTAATGTAGAAGTAAAAAGATTAAGATAAGCTGATGCATGTAGATAAGATAGAATGTTCTATCTTAAATACCAGAAAAGGTCAATTTCATTATATAGGCCTTTTCTAAAGTTTAGACAGGGCTGGTTTTTACTTGAAGGAATGATGAACTACAAAGTGAATATTTTCATTATGTGAAAAAAGAGAAAATTTAGTGAATATGAGATGTGTGTTTATAACCATGTATAATATACACATATTAAAGTATTAGTGTATTTATTAATTTTTAAATTAATATATCTAAAAATTTTCCAAAGCCTTAATCTTTCAAAACTTTTAAGATATGTCTGACTATGTGACTATATTGTGAATGAAAAAGGGATGCTGTAATAAATCATTAGTTCTTAACTGGGCAGATCATGGTGGGTAGTCACACCCCAGGTTATAACTTTATAAATTTTAGTGAAAGGGTCTTACGCCAGCCTTGTCCATTGTCCTTTTGCATCTAGGTTAACAGACCTTGGAAAGGCCAGAAGTAGTATCACTCAAAGGCCTGACCACCCTCAAGAGAGCACATAATCTTGTAATCGAATCCCGCCTTGCTGTTCTGCATCCTTATGTAATCTTCCTTAAATTCCTAGTTTAATTTCAAATGCATAAAAGAAGTTGCAAAACTGTCATTCTCTGGAGCATTTTAGATATTGCCTCCTGGCAATTTTGGTCAGCTTTGGCTCAAATAAACTCTTATAAAAATTCTTTTCAGATTTGGACGTTTCTTACATTAACAATATTCAGTAAAGGTGATGAGAAGAAAATTGTTTACCTGTACAGGTAAAATAAAGGTATACATAAAGGTATAAATTAGCATTTTACTTCTGTTTTGATCTGGTAGGTCTTCTATCCTGTTGGGTTTTGTATCTAATTTTAAATTATATTTCTGTAAGCATCTCTTTCTAGTTTAGAACTATGTATTTATGGTATTAAACAGCAAATAGCATTCCTGAATGTGTCCATATTTATATGCATGTGTATTCCTTGGAGGAAGAAAGTTTATTCTTGTGCTGAAAATCTGAGCTACAAAAGCAAAAACATATTTTTAAGTATAACATGTAAGAGAGTATTTATATATATAGTTATGCTCCATGTAACGATATTTCAATCAATGAGAGACCTCATATATGTGATCTCATAAAATTATAATGGAACTGAAAAATTCCTATTGCCTAGTGGCACACTAGCTGTCATACGCAGCCTTTATAACATCATGGTGTAATGCGCACTACACAAATATGTACCATCGTGTTACAATTGCCTACAGTATTCGGTACAGTAACATGCTGTACAGGTTTGTAGCCTAGGAACTATAGGGTAACAGAATTTGCACCCCCAAATATATCTAGTTGTCATAATAATTATTTTATGTTTGTTAGTTTTAAGAAACAGCAGACATAGGAGAAATTCTGAAAACTAGGGGTACACATTGCAAAAGACATTTACATTTGTAAGGGAAATCTTTATTTGTAAAGGTGTCTCTCTTGCTATACCAGAAAAAGGAAGATGACCTTATCTCTAGAAACTCATATTTATTCAGAAGACAACAGGCATAAATCTGCATAACAACCTTACCCTTGTTTATGTTGCTTTTCCTGATAAACTATAACTGACTTCCTACATCCCAAATATCTTTTTTGTCTTCAGCTAAAGATGGTATTTAAGGTGTGGCTTTAGCCATTTTAGCCATTTTGGTGAGTTCCTCAGTTTTTTGGGTTTCCCCCAAGTGTACAGGAGTTATACATGTTATTAAACTTTAATTTTTTTCTCCTGTTAATCTGTGTTTTATTACAAAAATGTCAGCCAAGAATCCAGAAGGATAAAGAGAAAATTATTTTTCCTCCTCTACAAAGCAATAGGTTATACCTTATAGCCTAGATATGTAATAGGGTATGCCATTTAGGTTTGTGTAAGTGCACTCTATGAAGTTCGCACAATGTCAAACCACCTAATAACATATTTCTTAGAACACAGCCCCATAATTAAGCAGCTCATGACTGTACACACACACACACACACACACACACACACACACACACACACAGTCATAAGTATTTCAAATATATTTAAATATTATAAGTAATTTAAATGTTACAAGTATTTAAGTACTTATAATTCTTATACATTTAAACACCTATATATAGAACTAAATAAAGTAGTAATTGGGCATAAATGCTGGAAAAAAGTGTAATTAGTTAACTCCTGCTATGTACATACTACATTCACGTAGTTTCTTTTTTAATTCCTGAAGTAGTTGGATATCCTTAACTTTTAAGCAGATTAAATAATAATTCCCTCGTTTACCTTATTGACACTTGGCAATTTAAAAAAATATATTATCCATGAAAGTAAATTGAAGCTCAACCTGTTTGAATTACTACATATCCCAAATACTATAGTCAGAAATAATGAAATTTTGCTGAATTATGCATTACTTGGTTATGGGATGTGTATTTGGTAAAGGGATACTTGATTCAATTAAATCATCATGTGGATATTTAGGAAAAGCCAGCAAGATAAAGTTAGACAGAAAGGAGGAATTGTAAAGCCAACCTTCCACTTGTTTTACTTCAATGTACAATTTCAAATTTAAAATTAGTGATTAAAATATTTGAAATTAAATTTATACTGTGCTGACTTGATGGAATATTTTGAGAAATATAATCTATGAGACATTTCATTTTCATTCTATGAGACGTTTTACATTTCAGCTTAAACTAAATTTAAGATGGTTCACATTCATTTTGCCTTATTATATTCTACCCTTTAGAGCCTAAAACACCTTACTGAATTGGATGACATGTTGTATTTCCTCTTGTAGAGCCAAACACATAGAACAGTAAAACAAAGCAAAGCAAAACAAAACAATAGCAAAAACTTCTTAGAAGGTTGTTGGAAAATATAACTAAGACAGAAGGTTGTGGAAGACTTAGATTTTATTCTGAGAAAACATCTTCTTTTGGACTAGCCAAGAGTTGATCTAATAACTAAAAAAAAAAAAAAATCTGAAATTTCTGATTTTTATCACTTTTGTGGTGCTAGAAAAACAATTTTTACTGGAGGAATTTACAGCAAGTTTGGAAGCTGGCATAATCATAAAACGGTAGAAGTGAAAATGACCCTTTAGATACACCTGGCTATTGCTATCACTTCTCACTGAATATGTTAGACTCAGAGAGTTGACTGAGAGCTTAACAGCGAATCAACAGTGGAGAAGAAAGGTGAAACAAAGCTTCTTACTCTTAGTTTTCCTTTTTCTTTAGCAAAGTCATTATATCCATTTTTAAGAGAGGCGTATTTATACAGATTAGCTATTCTCCATGTCAACCACTGTGTGGCACATTAATGGTGACATGGGTAAATGACTGTAAATGGTAACACAGATAACACTCATTTTAGTAATATTAATTTTAATGTTTTTGAAAAATAAAACTGCCATTTTGAATTGTGACTTTATTTATATTACCTAGGATGAAGCTGATTTCTTCAAATTGTTGATGTTGTTTTAAACAGAAATACTACATATACAATATGCTGCTAACAAATCTAACGGCACAGAAAATTTATGGTCTTGGTTTTTGAGTAGTTGTTAAATGCTATTTATGTTAAAAATGTCTTTAGACTTCTGAAGACTGTAATTCCTCTAGAAATCTAAATTATTTAGATTTATTGAGCCAAAAAGTAACTGAAAGACTAACAAAATTGTTTAGTTAAAATAACATCTGTTCTTTATTTTGGCCAAGAGTATGCCTTTAAAAAAAAAAAAAAAGACTTCATTTTTATTGTGTAAATTAGTTGCCTCTCCATCTCTTCACCACTTTCAGCTCAGACTCTCCTACTAATTTCCTTATTGGACTAACACAAAAATCTTACATTTTTCTGCTTCTAGTTTTCCAATTATTCTCAATACTGTCAGAATGATTTTTAAATAAAACAAATCTGAAAACTTTAATCACCAACTTAGTAAAAAAATCTTGGAATGCCATTCTTTTGCTTGCAGAATAAAGTCATGAATTCCAAGCTCCTTAGCACAACTTTTCTTGAACTTTCTCACCCTTGCCTTCTCATTTTCCTTTTACCCTTTCCTCTCCTCAGGCTCCAGATGCACTGAACAACTTCCTGTTGCCTGAAGGGATCCATCTCCAGATCTTCACCTAAAGGATGATGTATTTCAAGACTCAGCTCATTCATATATTCTTTCCGTCATCAACAAATACTCATTGAGTGTTTCTCATGTATTATGTATTGTACTAGCAAAGCATATTGCTTGCCCTTATGGAGTTTACAGCTCAGTGGAGAAGAGACATTAAATATATAAAATAGCAACTATATACAGAGCGTGCCAAAAATGGTACACACATTTTAAGAAAGGAAAAAACTGCATTAAAATTGTGATGTTCAATATATACCAAAAACAAAAGATGAATACAAGTCACGTTTGACTTCTGCAATTACAAGAGGCACTCAAAATAGTTACCATCAGTGTCCAGTCACTTCTGATTATGACGAACTACTACTGCTTGAGCAACGTTGACCAAAGTGTCCACTTGTGTACATTTTTTTAGCAGCCCTGGTAATCAAAACGGCATTAAATTCTATGAATAAACAAAATAGAATAAGAGGGAAAATCTTTGTGCATGAGTGACCAATGATGATCTGCAGAGTTGTCATTTAATATGAGACTTGAAGCCTGAAGGGTGTCTGTTTGAGTTTCCTATTACTGCTCTAACAAATTACAAAAAATTTAGTGGCTTAAATGAACACAGATTTATGCTACAGTTATGGAGGTCAGAAGTCCAAAATGGGTTTTTATGGGCCTCAAACCAACATGTGACACTGTTGCATTCCTTCTAGAAGATCTAGGGGAGAATCTGTTCCTTGCCTTTCAATGTCTAGAGGCTGCCCTCATTCTTTGACATGTGGGCCTCTTTCATCTTCAAAGCCAACACTCATATCACTCTGACTTCTGCTTCTATCTTCACATCTCCTTTTCTGTTGCCTGCCTCCATTTTCCCCCATAAATTTTATTTGTGATTACATTGGGCCTACCTGGATAATTCAGGATAATCTCCACATCTCAAGATCCTTAATTTAGACATCATAAAAATGGCGGCATGAGCCTCTTGAAATCTCCCATGGAATTTACAACAAATTGAACAACTATAAATTCACAAAGGACTCCCTGCACAGCAGACAGGCAAGAATAAGAGGTGCATTAGTGAAATCATCTAAAGGTGGACAAATTGTGCTAGTGGGGAGAAGGGAAGGAAGAAGTGTGGAGACGGGGCCGTGTGGGCAGAGGACACAGACCCAGCTCGGTGCTCTGAGCTCGCTCCTTTCCGGAACCACTGAAGATGTGGGAGAGGGAAGAATTCAGACTGCTAGGGTTTTGCTTATAGCCCACAGGCTGAGGGGACAGCATATAACACCAGCTGAACCCGCAACTCACGGCAGAAACCTTGGAGCAAAGACTGAGGGAAGAAAGCTGAAAATGCTGGTTTAAGCCTTCACTGCCAAGCAGAGAATGGAAGCTTAGGCACTGAGACTAGCCCACCATCCTCCAGACCCTCCCAGTTTTCCCTGCCCCCACCTGCCCAGTGCTAGAAGCATAACAGTAGCAGTGTCAGATTAAAAGAACAGAATAGTCACAGTTCGGAGAACTGTGGTCTGCAGACAGGGACTGGCATCACAACTAGTTCTGGCAAAGGGGAGGGAGCCATGGAAGCAGGACTGGCTGTGGTGTTGGTTGCCGCCATTGCTCTGGGCCACCTTTCACAGCCCACAACGGCCCTGTCCCCACCTATCTGGGTGGATCCCTGCAGGCATAAACAGAGCTGCTGAAACACACAGGCCCTGAATCTGCTGCAGGAAGAGCTTTGGAACTTCAGAACCTCTCCACATCCCCCCATGGAGTTGGCGCTCTTTGACCCAGGCAAACTGTTCACAGAGGAGAAGCCCGCCTTCCAGGAAATACCCATAATGTGTGAGAAGCTGGAATAGTGCAGAGAAAATATAACACTACAGTGTGAGAGAGAATAAAATGCTGTGGTCAGAGAGAAAATAAAACATTCTACCAACACCTACTGGAAAAGAAATACCTCTTTCTATCAATCTGTTGCAGAACCCACTCCTGTAGATGTCTAGGAAGAGAAATAATAAATCATTAATTACCATGAATAACCAAGGTTACAAGACAGCTCAGAAAGAAAATGAAAAGTCTCCAGAAATTAACTTAAAGATATGGAAATATGTGACTTAAATGACAGAGAATTCAACATTACAGTTCTGAAAAAACTCAACGAGATGCAAGAAAACATAGACAACAAGTTTAATGAACTCAGAAACACAATCAAAGAACAAAATGAACATTTTACCAAAGAGATTGAAATTTTAAAAAAGGACCAAATAGAATTTCTGGAGATTAAGAACTCAATAAAAGAAATGAAGAATGAAATAGCCAGCTGAGGTAGTAGAGTCGACCAGATGGAGGAAAGAATCAGTGACATCGAAGATAGATATCTGGAAATGACACAGATGGAAGAAAAAAGAGACTTGAGACTTAAAAGAAGTGAAAGAACTCTACAAGAACTTTCTGACTCCACAGAAAGAGCAATATAAGAATAATGGACATACCAGAAGGAGAAGAAAAGGAGATGGGAACAGAGAGTATATTCAAACAAATAGTCGACGAGAACTTCTCAAACTTGTAGAAAGAACTGGATTCTCGAATCCAAGAAGCAAATAGAACACCTAATTACCTCAACCCTAATAGGCCTTCTCCAAGGCACATTGTATTGAAGCTGTCAAAAATTAAGGACAAAGAAAGAATTCTCAAGGAAGCCAGGGAAAAGAAGATGGCAAGCGACAAAGGAAAGCCCATTAGATTATCATCAGATTTTTCAGCAGAAACTCTATAAGCCAGGAGGAAGTGGAGTCAAATACTCAAACTATTAAAAGAGAGAAATTATGAGCCAAGACTAATATATCCAGCAAAGATATCCTTTAGATATGAAGGAGGAATAAAGACCTTTCCAGACTTACAGAAGCTGAGGGAATGTCCTAACACATGACCTGCACTACAAGAAATACTGAAGGAGGCTATTTGACCAGCATAAATAGGGATAATATGTGACAACCAAAATATAAAAGTGGGGAGAGTAAAGACCTGAACCAGAATATGGGAAAGGAGAAAGTAAGCATGCTGAAGAAAATGGAATACTCTAAATATGAAACTTTCTTTTACATAAACTTAATGGTAACAACTCAAAAAAAAAAAAATCTAGAACTGAAATATATAACATAATAATGAAGAAACAGAGGGAAAAATCATAGAATACCACCACACAGAAATAATAGACAAAAACAAAAAGGCAAAGAAACAATGGAGAAACAATCTTACCAAAAAACCAAAGATAAAATGATAGGAAATCCTCACATATCAATAATCACCCTAAATGTAAATGGACTGAACTCACCATTAAAAAGGCACAAAGTAGCAGATTGGATCAAAAAACTAAACCCAACGATATGCTGCCTCCAAGAGACACATATCAGCTACAAGGACATATATAGACTCAAAGTAAAAGGGTGCAAACTGACACTTCAAGCAAATGGTATTCAGAGAAAAGCAGGTATAGTCATTCGGATAGCAGACGAAACAGACTTCAAGATAAAAAAGACAACAAGGCAGCAAGATGGACATTTCATAGTGATAAAGGGGACTATACAACAAGAAGACATAACAGTCATCAATATTTATACCCCCAATCAGGGAGCACCGAAATATACTAAGCAGCTACTAACAGAACTAAAGGGAGAAACTGACCAAAACACAATTATAGTGGGCCGGCCCGGTGGCTCAGGCAGTTAGAGCTCCATGCTCCTAACTCCGAAGGCTGCTGGTTCGATTCCCACGTGGGCCAGCAGGCTCTCAACCACAAGGTTGCCAGTTCAACTCCTTGAGTCCCACAAGGGATGGTGGACAGTGCCCTGTGCAACTAAAATTGAACATGGCACCTTGAGCTGAGCTGCTGCTGAGCTCCTGGAAGGCTCAGTTGGTTGGATCGCGTCCTCTCAACCACAAGGTTGCCGGTTTGACTCCCACAAGGGATGGTGGGCTGCGCCCCCTGCAAATAACAACGGCAACTGGACTTGGAGCTGAGCTGCATCCTCCACAACTAAGACTAAAAGGACAACAACTTGAAGCTGAACGGCACCCTCCACAACTAAGATTGAAAGGACAACAACTTGACTTGGAAAAAAGTCCTGGAAGTACACACTTTATTGTTCCTCAATAAAGTCCTGCTCCCCTTCCCCAATAAAATCTTAAAAAAAAAAGAAAAAAAACACAATTATAGTAGGGGATCTAAATACATCATTGACAGCTATGGATAGATCTCCCAAACAGAAAATAAATAAATAGCAGCCCTAAATGACATATTAGATGAAATGGACATAACTAACATTTATAGAGCACTTCATCCTAGAACATCAGACTATACATTTTTCTCTAGTGTACATGGAACATTGTCAAGGATAGACCATATATTGGAAATAAAACTAGCCTCAGCAAATTTACGAAGACTGAAATCATCCCAAGCATATTCTCTGATCACAGGGTTTTCAAATTGGATATTAACTGCAAAAAGAAAGCAGGAAAAAACACAAATATGTGGAGATTAAACAACATACTTTCACAGAACAACTGGGTCAAAGAAGAAATAAGACAGGAAATCAAAGGATACATAGGAACAAATGAGAATGAAAATACATCCTACCAAAAATTTGGGGATGCAGCGAAAGCAGTTTTAAGAGGGAAATTTATATCATTACAGGCCTATCTCAAGAAACAAGAAAAATCCCAAATAAATAACCTCATGTTACACCTCAAAGAACTAGAAAAAAAAAAAAAAGAACAAATGAAACCCAATGTCAGCAGAAGAAAGGAAATAATAAAAATCAGAACTGAGCTAAATGAAATAGAGAACAAAAAGACAATAGAAAAAATTAACGTGACAAAGAGCTGGTTCTTTGAAAAGATTAATAAAATTGACAAACCCTTGGCTAGACTCACTAAGAAAAAAGAGAAAAGACACTAATAAACAAAATCAGAAATAAAAGAAGGGAAGTTATCACAGATGCCACAGTAACACAAAGGATCATCCAAGAATACTATGAAGGACTATATGCCACCAAATTCAATAACCTAGAAGAAATGGATATGTTCTTAGAAACATAAAGCCTTCCTAGGCTGAATCAGGAAGAACTGGAAAATCTAAATAGATTGGTCACCAGTAAGGAAATTGAATCAGTCATCTGAAACCTTCCCAAAAGCAAAAGCACAGGACCAGATGGCTTCACTAGTGAATTCTACCAAACCTTCAAAGAGGATCTAATACCTGTCTTACTCAAAGTCTTCCAAAAATTTGAAGAAGAGTCAATACTCCCTAACACATTTTATGAGGCCAACATTCCCCTGATACCAAAACCTGGGAAGGATAACACAAAAAAAGAAAACTGCAGACCAATATCTCTGATGAATACAGATACAAAAATCCTAAACAAAATTCTAGCTAATCGAATGCAACAATGCATTGAAAAGACTATTTATCACTACCAAGTGGGGTTCATCCCAGAGGCATAAGGATGGTTCAACATACGCAAATCCATCAATGTGACACATCACATTAAACAAGATAAAGGATGAAAATCATATGATTATATCAATTGATGCAGAAAAAAGTGTTTGACAAGATACGACATCCATTTATGATTAAAACATTTAATAAAATAGGTATAGAAGGAAAATACCTTACCATAATAAAGGCCATATATGACAAACTCTCAGCTAATATCATAATTAAAGGTGAAAAACTCAAGCCCTTTGCTCTATGTTTAGGGACACGACAGGGCTGTCCCCTACACCACTGCTTTTCAACATAGTGTTGGAAGTTTTTGCTAGAGCAATCAGGCAAGAGAAAGAAATAAAAGGCAACCAAATCGGGAATGAAGTTAAATTGGCACTCTTTGCACGACATGAGGCTATATAATGAAAACCCTAAAGATTCCACCAAAAAAGCTATTAAAAACAATTAACCAATACAGTAAAGTTGCTGGCTACAAAATCAAGTACAAAAGTCCATTGCATTCCTATATACTAACAATGAAATCTCAGAAAAAGAAATTTAAAAAACAATTCCTTTTGCAATTGCAACAAAAGAATAAAATACCTAGGAATAAACTTAGCCAAGGATGTGAAAGACCTATATGCTGAAAACTATAAGACATTTTTAAAAGAAATTGAAGAAGGCAGAAAGAAATGGAAAGACATTCCATTCTCATGGATTGGAAGAATCAACATAGCTAAAATGGCCATATCACTCAAAGCAATAAATAGATTTAATGCAATCACCATCAAATCCCAATGGCATTTTTTAAAGAAATAGAACAAAAAATCATCAGATTTGTATGGAACCACAAAAGACCCCGAATAGCCAAAGCAATCCTAAGAAAAAAGAACAATGCTGGAGATATCATACTTCCTGACTTTAGCTTGTACTACAGGTCAACAATAATCAAAACAGCATGGTATTGGCAGAAAAACAGACCCACAGACCAATGGAATAAAACTGAGAACACAGAAATAAACCCACATAAATATGGACAGATAACTTTTGACAAAGAAGCAAAAAACATACAATGGAGAAAAGACAGCCTAACCTCTTCAATAAATGGTGCTGGGAGAATTGGAAAGCCTCGTGCAAAAGAATGAAACTGGACTACTATCTGTTACCATGTGCCAAAATTAATTCAAAACGGATCAATGACCTAAGCATAAGACTTTAAACAATAAACTGCATAGAAGAAAACATAGGTATTAAATTTATGGACCTTGGGTTCAAAGAACATTTTATGAATTTGACCCCAAAGGGAAGGGAAGTGAAAGCTGAAATAAGTGAATGGGACTATATCAAACTTAAAAGTTTCTGCACAGCAAAAGAAACCATCGACAAAATAAAGAGACAACCAACTGAATGGAAGAAGATTTTTGCAAGCAGTGCTTCCAATAAGGGGTTAATATCCGAAATATGTATAAGGAACTCATACAACTCAACAATAAAAATACAACCCAATTGAAAAAGGGGCAAAGGACCTGGATAGACATTTCTCTAAAGAAGACATATAAATGGCAAATAGACATGTGAAAAAATGCTCAACATAACTAATCATCAGAGAAATGCAAATAAAAACCACAATGGGATATCACCTCACCCCAGTCAGAATGGCTATCATCAAGAAGACAAATAGTAACAAGTGTTGGAGAAGCTGTGGAGAAAAAGGAACCCTCATACACTATTGGTGGGAATGCAGATTGGTGCAGCTGCTATGGAAGGCAGTGTGGAGGTTCCTCAAAAAATTAAGAATAGAATTACCATATGACCCAGGAATCCCTCTCCTGGGTATCTACCCAAAAAATTTTCAAACATTTATCCATAAAGACACGTGTGCTCCAATGTTCACTGCAGTTTTATTTATGGTGGGCAAGGCATGGAAACAAACAAAATGTCCTTCGATAGATGAATGGATAAAGAAGTTTTGGTATATATACAAAATGGAATACTATTCGGCGGTAAGAAAAGATGAAATAGTACCATTTATGACAACATGGATGGATCTTGAGATTATAATGCTAAATGAAATAAGTCGTACGGCAAAAGTAGAGAACCATGCAATTTCACTGATATGTGGTATATAAAACTGAAAACAACAAAAGAACAAGACAAACAAATGAAAGAACAAAACCTCCTAGACAGAGACAATAGTTTAGGGGTTACCAATGGGTAAGGGAAAGGGGGGCTGTAGAAGAGCTTAAACAGGGTCTAATATATGGTGATGGAAAGAGAACTGACTCTGGGTGGTGAATATACAATTTGAGATACAGATAATGTATTACAGAATTGTATATCTGAAATCTATGTAACTTTACTAATAATTGTCAGCCCAATAAACTTTAATTTAAAATAAAAAAAAGACCTCAATTTAATCACATATGCCACGTCCACTTGCCATGAAAGGTAGTCAAAGGTGATATTCTCAGTGGTATTCACAGGTTCCAGGAATTAGGAAATCGACATCATTGGGGGACATTATTCTTCCCATCACAGTCCCCAAGAATGCACTACCTACTCTGTGTTTCCTTCCCTGTCTCCCCTGCCTGGGTGACATGGTACCTTTGTCCTCATATAGAGTCCTGCCCAAGCCCTACAACATATAGCTGTGCTGTTCATGAACCTTCCTTCTCCAACTCTCAAGTTCTGGAGGGCAGGGTCATGTCATTAATTTTCAGATTCCTCCCAGCACATGGCACTGGATACATAGTAGTTATTTCATAATTATTAGTTAAAATTCAATATGCCTTATTTAAGAACACTTTGAATGCTGTCACCCATAAAAAATAATAAATTTTAGCTGGAAAGTTCCAATGCACGTGGGTTTTTAATAAGAGTCATATATTACTAAAAATTTATCAGAATTTTTTTCCTGAGGTTTAAAATAGTGTTTAAGAGTGTGTGTGGTGGCACCAGACTGCCGTAGTTGGAATTCCAGCTTTAGTACTCACTGGCTGTTATACTGAGCATATTAAATAAGGAAGAAAACACACTTTTGATGGTTTAGTTCCCTCAAATGTAGAATCGGGCTGATAATGGCTCTGATCTCATAAGACTATAATGAGGATTAAAGAAATTAACAATGTAAAATTCTTAGACTGCTACAATGAATATTAGGTATGATTATCATTAACACAGATTTATTGACATGGTAGTTAGTTACACTTAAGGCAGGGGATCATTTGAAACTTCACCTAAATCTGATCACTGTATAATCAGTCATGATTTCATGGAGCAGAAATATGTTTTGAGATAAGATCAATACATGAATATCTGTTTTACTAGTAGACATTGGACATTTTGAGAACTATGTCATGCACCTAGAAGTACATGAGAGACTGAAGTTCAGTTTTAGATGTTACAATTTTTACTTAAAAAAATGAGATTTAAAATATATATATATATATATATTATATTAAATTAACAACTGACCTGTGGCAACTTTGACATTTCCAGAGATAAACAGCTAGGCTCTGTCACAATGGACAAATGTCACCTAGCCTTTGATAATTTGATTAAAAGTAATCTCAGTGATACAAATACAGGTTTTAAGGGACACGGTTCGATTTGGGAGAAGATGGGAGAGGCCTCGTTTTGACCACAAATAACAAGGCTTTCATGATGGATTGTCTTTCAAAGGTTAAAACACTATTTCATTTTGTGTTCTAGTCCCATATAAATGCTTCTCGGCCCTCTCTTTTAATTGGTGGTGTTATTCTTTTCTTATTTGTAGATAGATTATATTTTGCTGTGGATGTTTTCCAAGATCTGTGGCTCGGCTACGGCTTATTATGTGCTTTCAGTTTTCTGTCAGGTTTTATATCTTTTAATCTTCAGAATTTCAACAGATGGTGACTCTTTCTAGAGGTTAGATGAGCAATTAAAATGCTGTCTGGTTGCTTTGTGTCAGTGCATATGCTATTCACATTTCATGCTAAATGTGAACAAACCACACAGTCTTCTTTTGCCTTACGTTCCTCTTTGGGAATTTAGGAATAGAAATATTCATTCTTCCTGACTGCTGTGAGGAATGAGTCATAGGAAAGATGTAGCATCTAGCTCAGTTAATATCCACCAAACCTAGGCAAAACCATAGATTCTCAAATCTGCCCTTAAGAGTAGTTTCACCATCCTCAATAGGGGTTCACAGCACATAGTCAAATAATGCTATAAAGGCAAGTTACAAACTAACCTTTAGGACAAAGAATTACCCAAAAGTACTCTATGTACCTTGATATCCATTTTCAACTTTTCTGAATGATATATATATCATATATATATATATACACACACATGTGTATATATACACACACACACATATATATGACATATATAAAATTTAAATATATGAAATATATAAAATTTATGTATATGAAATATATATATATATAATACATATATAATATATATGTCATTGATACTTAGGACTCTCACTACTTAGGACTGTATTAAAACTTAAATGAGATGTTGAATTGTATTGGAACCATAAAGCATTTTAAATAAATTCAACACACTTTTATTGTACATCACATCTACAAGTATAGATAAATTTCTATACTGACCATGGGGGTCAATCTGGGGAATCAAGAAGATAAATAATATAATCTTTGCCTAGAATGAACTTACAATAAATTTAGAACAGATAGAACTATATTGCCATTGACTAAAGGGCATTCAATAAATGTTTGTTAAATAATATTTATTAAATGTTTATTGTTCACTGTCGTGAGAGGGGTAAAGGACTGGCATTGGAGCAGAGTAGGGATTGATTTTGAGTGGGAGTCTCAGGGAAGACTAGACTTTGAACAAAGTGAATTTGGCTCTGGAGAAGAGGGATTTTTGGTATTGAGACTGGCACTTTCTGGATACAGATGTGGGAAATCATTTTGTATAATCCAGGAGCAGTGAGCAGCTTTGTGTGACTGGAGATTATGATACAAAGGCCATGGAGAGTAGTGGGATATGGAGCTAGAAAGGAAGTTTGAAGCCAGATTGTATGCTAAAGAGCTTGAACTTCAGGCAATGGGAAACTCAGGCAGTATTATGCTAGTGAAACTACTCTCTAAAAGAAAAAGGCTGATTTGTAGCATTTACCAATTTTCAAATTGTAAATACTCCCACCACAAACCTGAAATCATTAAATTCAGAGGTAGGAAGAGATGCACACCATCAGCTCTTGCGAGCCGGTCTGAGCTGGCTCCTGGCACCACTGGCTTGAGAAAGTTTATCTTGGCATCTGGTTAATGAATGGATTGGAGTCAGGAGTCAAAGGATGGGTTCTGAGATATCTGAACATGTGAACACCCTGAAACTGCGTGCACTTTTTATTATAGAAGTGCCTTTGGCTGTGATTTTTTATTACGTTTTCAATTGGTCTATGACCCCGACCCTCAAAATTGAAGAACTGTTGTTTTTAGGTAAGATGCAATTTGACAAGCAGTTGTATGTGGTGCGAAAGGAGATCGGGTGATAAAGAGAGTAACTTGGACATTTGAAAAGATTTTATAATATTTTCTGAGACAAGAGAATGAAAAACAAGGGCAAATCACAGGATTAGATACCCTAAGTAAATGCGATTTTTAAGTTTTTGTTTTGGGGGATTTTTTAAGAGCAATTTTAGATTTACAGCAAAATTAAGAGGAAGGTACAGACTTCCCGTATATTCGCTGCCCCCACACAGGCACAGCCTCTCTCATTACCAACATGGCCCACCAGAGTGGTACATTTATTACAATTGATGAATATACATTGACACAGCATAACCACCCGTAGCCCAGAGTGTACATTAGGACTCACTCTTGGTGTCATACATTCCATGGGTTTCGATCTATATGTAATGACATATATCCATCACTATAGTATATGGTACAAAGTATTTTCATTGCCCTAAAAATCCAATGTGCTCTGTCTATTCATTCTTCTCTCTCTCTTAAGCCTTAGCAACCACTGAATTTTTCACTATCTCCATAGTTTTGCTTTTTTCCAGAATGTCCTATAGTTGAAACCATGCAGTATGTATTAGGTTGCTGAAAAAGCAACTGTGATTTAAGAGGTTATAAAGTGCAAAAACCACAATTACCTTTGCACCAACCTAACAGTATTCTCATATTGGCTTCTTTCACTTAATACTATGCATTTAAGATTCCTCCATGTATTAAAGACTTAAATGTAAGACCCAAAACCATAAAACTCCTAGAAGAAAATATAGAAAGTAAACTCTCAGACATTATCCGTAGTAATATTTTTACTGATATATTTCCTCGGGCAAGGGAAACAAAATAGAAAAATAACAAATGGGACTACCTCAAAATAAAAAGTTTTTTCACAGCAAAGGAGACCATCAATAAGACAAAAAGACAACCTCCTGAATGGGAGAAGATATTTGACAATGATATGTCTGATAAGGGTTAATAACCAAAATTTATAGAAAACTCACACAACTTAACACCAAAAAAACAAATAACTCATTTTAAAAATGGGCATGAAGAGACATTTCTCCATAGAGGACACACAGATGGTCAACAGACATATGAAAAGATGCTCAACATCACTAATCATCAGAGAAATGCAAAAAACAGAAACCACAATGAGATATCAACTCAGTCCTGTCAGAATGGCTTTTATTAATAACTCAACAAACAAGTGTTGGTGAGGATGTGGAGAAAAGGGAACACTTGTGTGCTGTTGGTGGAATTGCAAATTGGTGCAGCCATATGGAAAACAGTATGGAGGTTCCTCAAAAAACTAAAACACAGAAGTACCTGATGACTCAGCAATTCCACTCCTGGGTATTTATCCACAGAAACCCAAAACACTAATTAAAAAATATATATGCACCACCAGGTTTACTGCAGTGCCATTCACAATAGCCAAGATATGGAAACAACTGAAATGCCCATCAATAGAGGATTAGATAAAGAAATTATGGTGCATTTATACAATGGACTATTACTCTGCCATAAAAAAGAATAGAATATCATTTGCGACAACATGGATGGACCTAAAGGATATTATGCTAAGTGAATAAGTCAGACTGAGAAAGACAAATACCATATCATCTCACTTATATTTGGAATCTAAAGAATAGAATAAATGAGCAAACAAAACAGAGATAGACTCGGATAGGGAGGAAAAACTGATGGTTGCTAGAAGGGAGGGGTGTTGGGAAGTGGGGGACAAGGTGAAGGGATTAGAAAGTACAAATTGGTAGTCACGGGGATGTGAAATACAGTATGGGGAATATAGTTAGTAATGTTGTAAAGACTATGTAGGGTGCTAATGGGTACTGGACTTATCGGGGGAATCACTTTATAGATTATATACATGTCTAACCACTGTGCTGTATACTTGAAACTAATATAAAATAACATTGAATGTCAAATATAATTAACTATATACATATATATTTATGTATTCATGGGATGTAATGTACAACATAGAGAATATAGTCAATGGTATTTTAATAGCTATGTACGATGTCAGAGGGGTGGTACACTTGGTGAGATTATCCCTTTGTGAGGGGTGTAAATGCCTAATCATTACGTTGATTTGTACACCTGATACCAATAAAAACAAAACAATAAAGATCCCTCCATGTCTTCTCAAGGCTTGATAGCTCTTTTTTTTTTAAGTGCTGAATAACATTTCATTGTCTAGATGGACCACAGTTTATTTCTCTATTCACCTGTTGAAGGACATCTTGATGCTTCCAAGCTTTGATAATTATAAATAAAGCTACTGTAAACATCTATGCATAAGTTTTTGTGTGTACATAAGTTTTCATTTCCTTTGGGTAAATACCAATGAGCATGAGTGCTGGATCTTATGCTGAGAATGTTTAGTTATATAAGAAATAGCCACACTGTCTTCCAAAGTTTCTGTTTCACTTTGCATTACTACCAGCAACGAATGCATGAGAGTTCAAGTTGCTCCACATTGTTGTCAGCATTTGGTGTTGTCAGTGTTCCCAATTTTGTCCATTCTAATAGGTGTATTGTGGTATTTCATTGTTTTTTAAATTTATATTTCTCTGATGACATGTGATGTGAAAAATCTTTTTATATACTCATTTGACATCTGTATATCTTCTTTGTGTCTGGTCTTTGGCCCATTTTAAAATCAGACTGTTTTTTTACTTCTGAGTTTTAAGACTTCTTTGTATATTTTGGATAATAATCTTTTATCAGATGGGTCTTTTGCAAATATTTTCTCCCAGTCAGTGCCTCGTCTTCTCATTCTCTTGGTATTGTCTTCCACAGAGCAAAAGTTTTAAGTTTTAGTGAAGTCTAGCTTATTAATTATTTCTTTCATGGATTATTTCTTGGGTGTTGTATCTATAAAGCCATAACCATACCCAAAGTCATCTAGGTTTTCTCCTGTGCTATCTTCTAGGATTTTTAGAGCTTTGTGTTTTGAATTTATGTTTGTGATCCATTTTGTAAATGGTTTAAGGTCTGTTTTTAGATTCATTTTTTGTTGCATGTGAATGTCCAGTTGTTTCAGCACCTCTTATTGAAAACACTGCCTTTGTTCCATTGTATTGTCTTTGCTTCTTTGCCAAAGATCAGCTAAGTATATTTCTATGTGTATATTTGGAATAAAGGTGATATTTATGAGAGTTGTAGAACAAAATAACTTGCAATGCAGCAAAGTACAATACATGCAGTACAAGAAAATTGGGTGCTATTATCAATTTCATTACTAATCAGGTAATCCCAGATATAGGAATTTAGTATATGTGTGTGTTTTGTTATAGAAACAAAATAATAATTTTGACTATGTGTCTAGCACAATTCAAAGATCCTTTTGATGATGAAGGGAGAGAGGAGGATGTGAAGAAGGAAAAGCAAACAAAACAAAAAATCTCAAGCCCTATTCTATTTTTTCTTGAAGTAACATGCTAGCCAGTATCAGAGCTAAAGGGAAATGAAGGATAGTAGAAAGAACACAGGCTAAGAAATCAGAGAACCTTTCATTTATATCTTAGTACCTTTATAACCTTCAGCAAGTAACTTAAACTCTCTAATTCTCATTCTCCTCATTTCTAAAATGGAAATACTAAAATCTACTTTTTAAAACCATTGTAAGGATTGGAGACAATATCTATAAAGAATCTCATGATAATTGTTCAAATTAGCTATTATTATTAATGAACTAATTATTTGATATTTATTATGATGGAATCTGATTTATCTATATAAAGTGTTTGTGTCTGTCTCTCTCTGTGTGTGTATGTATATATACAATTTCCAGGATGAATAAAAAAATTGAAGGTGTAGGTAAATGAAATGTTATTTAGTGGGATTTTGTTTAATTGTGATTTCTCTCTAAACAACCACCACTTTAACTTTAACTTGTGGATGTATAAAATAAATTAAAAGGAATCCCATGCAACTAAAGTCAGTGAGACTCAAATTTCTGTTCATCCGTTAATGGATTTCAATGAAAACTGACCTTGTTGGTTGATAGTCAATATGGAGGAATTACTCTAGGGCAGGGGTGTCCAAACTTTTTTCAACGTTTTTTACCAAGGGCCGGCCATATGCGGTAAAAAACACAAACAGCCTGGCCACTCACTTGAGGTGAAGAACACATTGCCACACCTGGTTTATTTAAGTAAACTAAATATATTTTTGGAATTTGCTGCGGGCCAATTAAAAATGGATTGCGGGCCACAGTTGGCCCGTGGGCCGCAGTTTAGACACCCCTGGTCTACGGTTTAGGATTTGAGTCACATCATCTTTAATAATTTGCCTTCAGCAATTCTTTGTCTTGCTGAAAGATGGCTGTTCAAAACAAATCTTTGTGAATTAAACAAGAATTTCAGTTCTTACTCTAAATGATAAAATATGACTATAATAGACTCCAAAAGTTTCTCCTGGACATATTAAAAAAGAGTTTGAATTTGAGACATAAATTAGTTTAAGCAGTTTCCCATAACAAATTACTGCAAACTTGGTGGTTTAAAACAACAAAAATTTATTCTCTCAGAGCTCTGAAGGTCAGAGTCTGAAATCAAGGTGTCTACACTCTAAGGGGAGAATCTGTTCCTTGTCTGCAGGTGTTTCTTCATGTTTTGGTGTTCCTTGGTTTGTGCTTGCATTACTTCAGTCTCTGCCTTTATTTCCTTTTGTGTGTGTGTGTGTGTGTGTGTGTGTGTGTGTGTGTGTGTGTGTAATCTCCTTTTGCCTCTCTCTCATAAAAACACTTGTGATGGCATTTAGGGCCCAAGATGATCTCCTCATCCCAAATCCTTAATCACATCTGTAAAGACTCTCTTTCCAAATAAGGTATTACTTACTCATTTGACATAGAAGGTAATATTCACAGGTTCCAGGGATTAGGAAGTAAATATGTCATTGGGGCGGGGGTCATTTTTTTTCAGGTTACCATAAGTTTAATGTAAATAATAGTGATGTTTAGAATAGATACTTTTTAAAAATATTACTGAGAGTAAAATTATGTGAAAAGAGACAAGAGGCAAGATTCTCTTAAAGCCACGAGATTCTTACTTCACTTTGGCTATGCCTAAAGGTTTCACATATGTGTTTCTTTTCATCACGAATAGCTGGGGATTGCTTTTGTCTATGTTCTTCAAGTTCAACTTTAGTTCAGTGGAACAATCTAATGACACCATGGGAAGCTACAAAAAAGGTATAGGGTATTCACATAACCAACGGGCCTACATGTTCCTTTGACTTATTTACCTCACTCTTTGGGGTTATTTCAGATTTCTAGGGTGGCTAGGAATGACCAGCACTGGCAGGTATCATGTACAAAGAAGATATTTAATAATAGTTGATCCTCTGTGAGACTTTAGCCTTTTCTTTTACAGTGACACATTAACATTTTAGGCCTAAAGCTAATCTTTCATTAACAGCCTTGTTAAAAACATAAGGTAATTATTTTAAGACTTATTTTAAAGCCCAGGTTGACAAGTCAAAACAAACAAAAAGTAGTAGGAAGGGTAAATGAATCTAAAAACTAGACTCTGAATGTTTCAATAAAATACATGAAATCATGCCGTCCGATAAAGAAATAGAAAGCAAAAATTTTCAACATTAAGATTGAGGAAACATATAATCACAGATATAGAAGAAATTTTAGAATTGTGAGAGATTATTTTATGCAAATATCTGTAACTTGAAAAGAATATATGGCAAAGTATTGAAGCATCTAGAGAAAATGATTTCCAATGAAAATCTTATAAGAAATTGACTCAAGGAGGGACAGAGCATGCTTTACATGGGTCAATCAATCACCATAAAAGAGCTTGCAAAGGTAATTGAACAGTCACCATTTTAAGATGGTATAAGCCTGGTTTTGTAGTAAAGTTTGACCTAATTTTTAAAGAGAATACACTTCATATTGCATTGAAATTATTTTAGACAAAAGAATAAAGTTGTTATGAAGCATGAACCTCATACAATTATGTTAAAATTACTATGGAAAAGAAAACATAGATCAAATTCATTTATAAATACGCAAAATATTGAATATTCACAAATTAAATTCAGCTCTGTGTTGAGATTAATTCAATATGAGCAAATAGGGCTTATTCCAATACTATAAATTTAAGTCAACATTAAGAAATATATAACCATTATTAACAATTAAGTATATCCACAAATTATAGAGATTTCATGCTCATATAAGCTGATAATAAAAAGGCCTCAATAAAATTTAGTAGATGTCCAAATGAAAACCCTGACTATAATAAGAATAGAATATCACCCATGATTAATTTTGATTGATTAGTGTATTTACAATAATTGTGCTTTTCTCCATATTTTTTATGAATTTCAATACATATATACATATACATGCCATATAAATGCATATATATATTCAAATTAAAAACAATACAAGGCAATGTTTAAATATAATAAAGATTATTTGCTAAAACCAAAAGCAAATATATCAAATAGTGAATGATAAAACCATTTTCATTAAAATCAGGAATAAGAAATGAATACCAAAAATTATCTCTGTTTTAATATTAAAAGTGATTCTGGAAAATGCAATAAGGTAAGAAAAACTTTTAATTACTGGAAAAGAAGAAACACAACTTTTATTTGTAGGTGATATATACCCAGTAAATCTAAAATAACCAATAAAATTAATTCAAAAATTGGCGAGGAACTTCTTAATTCACTATAAACTTTACAGAACAGTATTTGAACTGGAATAAACAAAAATATTGGTCGAAGAATAGAGTCTTAAAATATGTTCTTATACATGGAAATTCAGTGTAGAGCAAAGTTGGCATTTCTGCAGAAAATATGATGGTTTATTTAAAAAAGGTGATGGCATAACTGGCATTTAATCTGGAAAAAAAAAGGTAGATTCTATCTCATATCATATACAAAAAAATATTCCAGATGGATTAAAAATTTAGCCCTACAGTGCAGAACAATAAAATGTTAGAAGAAAATTTAGTAGATTTTATATTTTTAAATTTGGGCATCTTTTCCTTCATTAAGAGCAAAACTCAGAAAAATGAAACATATGACATGAGTATCTAAAATGTAAACAATAATATATAACAGTAAAAGATACTATCAGAAATAGTAAAATATAAATATTATCTTGGGAAAATATTTGCAATGCATATATTATATTCAAAAGTTTAAAATCCCAATTATACAATTATTTTTATGAATTTTTGAAGCAAAACCAATAAAAATAATAAAAATGGACACAAGACATACAAATCCCACCCTTCAAAGAGGAAACATAGGTGGACAAAACATATTAAAAGATACTCAATTTCATGAATAGTCAGGAAAAAGTATATTAGAGCGACAGGTCTGGCAGATCTTTTCTTTCAGAGGGGCTACCAGGCTGTGCTGCTGAGAACTCCCAGAATGTGCTTGCTGACTCTGCTAACGTTTATTCTTATTCTGTCTGTGTTACGCCTTATACAATCTAGAGTATTTTAAACTTTCATGTTTTCAAGAATTTTTTCAACACCTGTCTGCAGAAGCTCTTTGTCTAGGATAGGGGAATCAGATACATATAGAGAATTTAGAATACGATGGGGGCAAGTAGAAAAATGCTATAGAGGCCCCAAAGAGAGAGAGACTCAAAACTGTGTACAGAGATCAGGATGGGAAAGACCAGTTACCAAAAATACTCTTTTCTTAATCCATAGTTTAGAAAAACTGGATTCCTTGCTATAGCTTAACGGCAGTTGTATAGAGTCTGTAGTAGTATCATCACTACCATTCCCAGCTTGGTCATTTGTGTCTTCCCTCTTTTCTTTTCTGATCATATGATCAGTCTAGAGGGTTATCAAGTTTATTGATCTGCACAAAGAAGAAGCTTTAAATTTCATTGATTTTTCTCTATTGTTATTATTATTATTATTATTACTACTATTATTATTATTATTTCCTAGATTTCAGTCTGGATTATATAATTTCATTATTTTTTGTTTACTTTGGGTTTAATTTGCTCTTCTATTTTTCTAGTTTTTATGGTGGAAGCTGAGGTCATTGATTTCAGAAATTTGTTCTTTTTTTAAATAAAAGCAGTTGGTTCTCTTTGTTCTCTACTATGTACTGCTTTACTAACACTGCATAGATTTTGATATGTTGTGTTTTCATTTTCATCCATTTAAAATACTTTGCAATTTTCTTTTGAATTTATTTTTGTAAATTTGCAGGTTGTTATTTAGTTTACAGATATTTAGGGATTTTTTTAGGAATGCTTCTGGTATTGATTCAGTTTTGTTGTGGTCAGAGAGCATACTTTGTACTTCTTGAATTCTTCTAAATTTTTTGAGACTTATTTAATAACCCAGAATATAGTCTATCTTGGTGATTGTTCTATGTGCACTTGTAAATGCACATTCTGCTATTGTTGTGCAGAGTGTTCTATAAATATCAATTAAGTGAACTTGTTCAAATCTGAGTTATTCTTATGGCACCTCTATTCCTAATTTTTTTCATTTTGTAAGTTTACTTTCTATCAATGTTTACAATTTTCCAAATATTGACATCTGCTCTTTAAGTTACTAGGTACAGTGATATATGGCTCCCTCTGGTGACTAAATTCAAACTGTCATATTTTAAAAATCACTTGTTTCTGAATGTTCAGAGAAATGTGTTTAGTAAAAACTTAATACCATATTTCACCATGTATAATGCACACCTACATTTTTTGCCCAAACTTTCAGGAATAAAAATCTTTTGTTTTACTTTTTTAATTCACATTTTTATTTGTTTAAACTTAGGTGCTTGTTTTCTGTATTATAAAGGAATTTAAGCATTTTCAAAAAACACATTATGGTACAAGAAATTTTATGTAACAATAATTACAAAACACAAGAAGAGATAAAAGGCACAAGAAATTTTATGTACCAGTAACAAATTTATGATATTTATGCATCACAGAAGGCCAAGAACTCTTCATTGTTGCAAATTCATTTAAGTTCAACAAAACCAATTATGGTATTCCAGGTTGTTTTGCATGACAGTATTGTTATTAATTTATCTAGTTACACTTTTAACTCATAAGCATAAATAAAAGAATTGAAAACATTTATACAGACATGGAATTAGTACTACCCATGTGTAATGCACATCCTTATTTTTCCCTCACAAATTTGGGCAAAAAAGTATACATTACACATGACAAAATACAGTACTTTGGGGATTCCAAATTATTTTTAAACATTTCTCAGCATGATGAATTTAATTAAAATATTACAAATAAAACTGTTGTTTTAAGCTGAGGGACCTTTTTGTTTTATATATACAACAAAGTTTAAAAGTCATTTCTATCATTACAGGCATCTAACATCTATATCATTTATCTAATCCTTTTGTCAATTCATATATTGTCTAGAATTTTTATATATAAACTGACAGGTGGGCCTCTTTGATATAAATATAGCAAATTAGTCAATCATAACCTCTATGTCCTCATAAGTGATACAAATTCTCCATTCCTCAAATCAATCCATCTTTTCACATGCAGTAATTAAATACTTATCAATACTGTTACGGGTTGAATTGTATGCCTCTGAAATTCATGTGTTGAAGTCTTGCCTTCAGTACCTTAGAAGGAGACCTTATTTGGGGATAAGGTCTTTATCAAGCTAAAAATGACATAATTATGGATGGGCTCTAATCCAATATTACTGATTTCTTATAAACAGGAAATTTGGAAAAAGAATGATATATACAGAAGGAATGCCATGTGAACATAAAGATGGCTATCTACAAGCCAAGGAGAAAGGCAGGACCAAATCTTTCTCTCACAGCCCTCAGAATGAACTCACCCTGATAACACCGTGATTTCGGAATTCTGGCCTCAAGAACTGCGAGACAATAAATTTCTGTTGTTGCTTAAATCACCTTGTTTGTGGTACTTTGTTACAGTAGCCCTAAAACACTAAAACATGAGGCCAGCACAGATCTTAGGGCAGAACATTCAGAGGTGAAAAGTGTTGTCCTGACACCTAGAACTCCAAAGTCTAGTAGAGAGACAGTCCTGTAAACTTTTCATCAGTACACAGCCAATCAAATTCTTGTCAGAGAATGACATGCAATCCAGATCTGATCAAGGCATGAAGCATCATGTCTTTGAGGCGTTGATATCTGAGCTAATCCTAAAGACACAGTATGACTTAGAAAACTAATGGACAGAGATGGGGTGGGGAAAGAAAAAGAGTAACATCTGTAGATACCAAATAATAGCTAGACTGTTATATCATATGATGAGCCAGGAGTTGGGAATAAGAGTTTGATATGGCTGGAACTTAGTTGTTCAGAGCACTGGTGAGAGATGAGACTGAGGAGACAGGTAGGGGTAATATTATGAAGAAGACAAATAAGACTTGTATAGGGTCATAAACTCTCGTTACAGACACAAAATTTAAATATGTGAAGAGCACCTAAAATGATAAACATGTGATTAAATATAAATGAATATTAACTTCATAAAACCATACGAATAATGACTTGTAAGTTTGAAAAATGAAGAATTAAGGTACTTAAAAATATCACCAAATGGTGGGAAGGGTAAATTGAGTAAACACATTCTAAGGTCCTTTATGAAAAATGGTAATGGTATTCATTTGTAATAGATTATAAAAAATCAGAGATAATTGTGATGATATCTAGGGAAACCATGGAAAGGTAATAAAACCATATATAACCAATAATCTAATCAAGCTAAAATGAAGTGATAAAACTCAAACCTTGATTAATCAAAAAGATGGCAAAAAAAAAAAGAAAAAAGAAAAAGAACCAAAAGCAACTAGACAAAGGGAAAGCACATAATAAGATGGTAGAATTAAAACCAAATGTGCCAATCATTAGTTTGTATCTACTGATTAAATATTAAATTAAAAGGCAGAAATTTAATTACAAAACAAAAGCAAAACAACTACAAAACTCAAGGATATGCTGTTTACAAGAGACACACCTCAAATAGGACACAAAAGTTAAAAGCAGAGAGATGAAAAAGATATACTATGCAATTACAGGTAACCTCTGTATAACACAGCACTTCTACAACACGGTTTCACTCCAACATGGTTCGAGAATTGGGGAAAACCCTCATACAACATGGCATCCTAGAACACGGTTTCATTCTAATATGGTTTGAGAATTAGAGAAATCCCTGAACAACATGGAGCGTAATAGAGCTTTTAAGAACAAAAAATATCTCATTTGAAATTAGGGAAATCCCTGAATAACACAGAATGTAATAAAAGCTTTTAAGAGCAAAAGATATCTCATTTGAAATTTTTCATTCAAGCATGGATGTTGTATCAGATTTGACTGCAAAATTTTAAAATTTATTAGACTTTTAAATCCATTTTGTCCGTGAAGTATTAAGTTTAGAGGATGAAGATATCTTGTCAAAAAGAAAACGCCCTTGGACCGGCCCGGTGGCTCAGGCAGTTAGAGCTCCATGCTCCTAACACTGAAGGCTTCCTGCTGGTTCGATTCCCACATGGGCCAGTGGGCTCTCAACCACAAGGTTGCCAGTTCAATTCCTCAAGTCCCGCAAGGGATGGTGGGCTGTGCTCCCTGCAACTAACAACAGCAACTGGACCTGGAGCTGAGCTGCGCCCTCCACAACTAAGACTGAAAGGACAACAACTTGAAGCTGAACGGCACCCTCCACAACTAAGATTGAAAGGACAACTTGACTTGGAAAAAAATCCTGGAAGTACACACTGTTCCCCAATAAAGTCCTGTTCCCCTTCCCCAATTAAAAAAAAGAAATGCCCTTCGTTAATGGTGCTTAGTAGTGATGACGTAGAAAATATTATTTAATACATATTAATGTGTTACACTTTTGGTGAAAATTGCTTTAATAAAGATATTTCTCTTAATTATAAAAATATAATAGTATGTTTTTTTTAGTTTTTGGAACTTAACCCCCTTTTTGATACTAGTTCTTTGTTTCGTATAACACGGATTCGCATAAGACGGCATTTTTTAGGAACCTAACAACCATGTTATATGGGGGTTACCAGTACTAACCAACAGGAAACTCATGTAGCTATGCTATAATATATATTTTAAAATGGTTCCTAAGGCAAGAAGCATTGCTGGAAATAGAGATTTCTATTTTATATTCTATTATATTTCATAATAAAATGGTCAATTCTCTAGATAGACATAAAATTCCAAATGTGTTTGCAATCAATAACATAGTCGCACAATTTATAAAACAAAACCTGGCAGAACTAAATGAAGAAATTGACAAAGCACAATCATAGTGAAAGATTTTAGCACACTTCTCTCCATTGGATAACCACAGTTTATCTCATCACAGCTCCATGGTTTTGACATTTATGTTTCATTTGAGTCGATAAAAGGGAAACTGTTTAGGAAAAATGGGGACATTTGAACAAAAAATAGTATTTGAAAATATTTTAGGATACATAAATACACATATTCCAACTTACATTTTAAAGTTAAGTAAGCAAAACTTTTCTTGTAGGTAGATTTGAATGAAATTTCTCAAATTTTTGTGGGTTAGTTTTTCTTAGATTTTACTATATAGGTGATTAAGAACTTGCAATTTAAATTTACTTTATATAACAATATATCCAGAATTGCTCAATGAATGTTAATTACTGATGATAAAAGATCTAAAACTGCACATATGGCCTTTAGGGAAGTTCAGCTTCAAGAAACCCAAGTATTTTATATTATTAAAGTTTATGCCTTCCAAGTTAGGTGTGTTGATAGAAAGAGAGCCTTATATTGTTTCATGGAGAGCATCAGAAATTTGGGTACAGGTGATAGAATTACAGGGAAGATTCTTTTCAACCTTTGAATTGAGTCTCCATCAGGTACTGAAGAAGACAGCGTGAAAACTGGCCAAATACTTCTAACAAGAGAAGAGGTCATTTAAGAGAAGTGAGTTGTGTGAAAGCCCATAGTACCACAGTTTAATTTTGCTCCTGAAGCAAATCTGGCCTTAACTTTTTTGGATTTTCTTTCTTTGCTATTCCTGTGCTTCCTGCATATTTTTTTTCTTACTTCTGCATGCAAATATTTCTTAACTAAACACTGGTTTCTAATGTTCCATGTTTTTAATTTTGTGTGCCGCATTTTCAACAGATGGGATTTCTTCTAGTTATTTTAAGACAGAACACAGAAGAGACCAGGGGAATTAAAATAATTTCAATATTAGATGTGTATTTCAAGCTGCTTCGATTCTCTCAGGTGTTTTAGAGCGATTTAGGCATTCTTCTTCATAGCTAGCTCCCCTGAATCCTAGTAACAGATCAATATTCATAGCTAGTTCTCTTGCAGTCCTACTCACAGATCAATAAGCAGTGCTCTCAGGCATACTACCCTCTTGGCATAATCAGCTTCTCGTTCAAACATGCCATCTGTGCTCCACCAGGGATGTCTTTCTCTCAGAAAACTGGCAATAGTAACAAAGTTCATTTAAATTCTCAGTCCTTATAATCATCAAGCAGTCTAGGTTCTCTTTTGTAAATCCAGCTTCTTCTACTCCAAAAACTCTTACTGCCTGTTACAGAAAATCAAGGTTCACATTTATTTTTCTGTGCTGGGAAAAGAATGCCTCGTGGTATTTCCCTTAGACCTCTGATCATTCTACAATGTTTTTCCATGTTCCTAAAAACAGCCTCCTTCGTTGTCATCATGCTTTTCACCTAAATCCACCAACATGGAAGCTGAAGGAAATTGGATAGAAATCGCTATGGGAGCTGTCAGACCATTTCTTTAATCAGAGGTACAGGCTGCTGTTCAACAGCATGAGACATTGGTTCTCTGCCCGGAGATTAAGTATGGGCAATGTGTGAGGATGCATTACAGCTGCCTGTGAAAACATGCTAACCCATCAGAGGCTTATTTCCTCCTTCAATATCTGAAAACAACAAAACAAACAAAATGGTAAGTTCCAATAACAGGCCAGAACTGTCACTACTAGGTCTAAGCATATTTCAGGATCAGTTAGGAAGCTGCTTAGAAAAAAAAAAGTCTCAATCTGTCTTGAGGTTATAAAATATAGATTCCAATGGATTTCCTTTGGTTTGTTTTCTATATTTAACAAGGAATAAGCTACTAAAATGCTTCTGGAAAAAAGTTGTTGTTTTTTGTTGTGTTTTTCCTGGCTGGTTTTAAATCTCCCAATATTCCAAGGGCAAATTTAAAAAATGATACCAATGGGCAGAATGTGAGATTAGCCTCCTTGGATAGTCCCAGAGAAACAGGAAAAATTAGTCAATTATGAGAAGAGATTCTCTTTTGGGCTTTGGCAGTGACATAAGCAATAGGTCTTTCAGTTTTGTAAATTTTGCACCATTTGTAAAGCAATGAAGACTTCACATCTCCATTGTAGGCAAGTTAACATTTCCTTTAGCAATCAAATGCTTATCAACTCTGTGATGTCGGGGTTATATGCTCAATTTCAAAAGATTGCATATTAGGAGTCTGCAAAAACATTCATCCATATTTTCCTCTGAATGTTTTTAACTTCTAAGAATATGGAAAAAAAGGTGGACTTTTATTGCTGTCACTTTTAGCTGATATTTGGTTAGAAAAATATTTATCAATCCATTCTAAAATGTTGAATAAATACCTATTCAATGTCAGGTGCTCTTTTAGGCATTGGTGTTGAACATAAAAGGCATATATAGAAATACATAGAATATTACAGATAATATATTTCTAAAAAGTTGTGTGTAAATCAAATTCTGTAAATAGAATTATTTAAAATATAAAAGAGATATATCATCATCTCTCTCTCCATATATTATATATGCAATATATATGTATATATGTACACATATATGTAGCCTCTCTTTCTTCATATATATATATCATACATGCAGAGTATCAGCAGATGAATAACCTGTACCTTCACATCTGACTCCAAATATATATAAAAATATTTGTATATTTGTAAACTTCCAAGTTAGATTATAACCTGGACTTTGACTTTTTCTCAGAATACTTAGAAGAATGCAGTAAGCATTACAGGTGCTCAAAAGAATTATTAATTGGTTGATGTCAGCATACTGATTCAATGGGAAAGTTTCAATGTAGAGAAGCCAAGTAAATAATCTAAGGCAAAAAGTCCTCTGATAGGTCACTTAACTCATTTTTCTAGGAATGCATAGAGGATTTGAATACAAAAATCATTATTGTATTCCACTGAGATCCAAGTTATATTCATGTTTCAAATCTGAAATGATCATTTCCATCAGGGTCACCATGTGTAGATGTTAGTATCCATCCCCAGAATTTTAAATTCTGTTTTTATTTGTTTCCCTATTTATAGCTAGAGAGTTGTGTTCAAGTTAATGAGGGATGGTAACTTTTCTGTCATAAGTTCAGATAACAAGAGAAAATAAAGGTGTACGCTTCGTAAAGAATTGCCATTTGGCAAAAGACGCATTTCTTCTAAGTGAATTATTAAACACTGAGGAACAGTGGCATCACTAAGGCCTGGGATATGCCTTTATCATTAGATTCACTGCACTGTACAGCAGACACTTGTATTCACGTGTTCCCCACCAGAATAAGCACTGTTAGGCAGTGGCTGTCTATGCCTTGTTTAGCTTTGTGTTCTTAATTCACAACACAATGTTCACTATTTGAGGATAAATGAAGAAGTCCCTAGTGTAGCACGGAAGCTTTCTCTCTGCTTGTGATTGGGTCTTAAGCCATGGAAGACAGATCATGGTGTTAACCATGGCTGGGTTCAGTTTCCTTCCTCAAAGCTTCCCTTACAACACAATCTTTATCATATTTCTTGAATTGTAAGTTTACTTCTGTCTTATCAAAAGTGGGGCTATTTCTTGTTTATCTTGTTTCTTTTTAGAGCCCAATGCAGTACTTGCACATGGGGGTATTTAATACATGTTTGTTAAGGAATGAATGAATGAATGAAGAAAATGATGTTTGGCCAGCTCTAAGGTCCTATGAGATTCTCATTCCATGTGTCTCTACAGATAAAATATGTTCATTTTCAGAATCTTGATGTTTATCTAAGAAAACTAGTCAGTAATTCTTAGGGATCACTTTGCCCAAAGCAAATATATGTCCAAAGCAACACTTTTGTTTGCCCCATGCATCAAATCTAATGATGAAGCTAAGAGAGAAAATAAACTCTCCAACCTGGTATTAAGTTGGCAAATTTTTGAAGGTACACAGAGCCAAGGTAGTGATGAAAATTTACTTTCAGTTCTCTTATTCAATGTAAAAATTAAAAATAAATAAACAAACAAAATTCCAAAGAAGAAGGAAAATTTTTGCTATACAGGGAAAAAATAGAAATATCTCTATTTTGTCTTGTATAAATACCTTGACATATTTAAAGAGTCAGAAAATCGACTACAGTCATCCTCAGTAGCAAGATAGTATTTCAGATTATTTTGTGTTTTATGTGAAATGAACTTCTGGAGGTTATCTTTAAAAATGGCATCTCCTATTGCAGGACTAATTATTCTAAACACATTTACTATTTATTCAGTGTTGGGCAAGTAACTTACACTCTAAGATTCTCAGTCCCCTCATCTGCAAATTGTTCGTGGAGTATTCATGAGGATTAGGGATAATGAGTGTCAAATATCTGGTGAAATGTCTGGTACATATTTAATGCTAGATAATTAATCGTGTTTCATCGTCATGACCCTCATAATAATCATCATGGGTCATTTTTATGAAAATTAACTTAAAGTTTGAAACAAATTTTAAATTTAGGGCACAAAATATAAATAATTCTTATTTTGAATAATAAATAGAATTTACTGTGGTTTTCCCAAATCATTCTGTTTTTCTATTATAGAGGCAATTGATTGGCCTGTCAAGCCACTGGCTTGAGTTTAAATGAATCAGAGGAACATACACAGTTATATATGTGCTAACCTTCAGTGGGCTCCTTGAAAACATGTATCCTATAACTCTATACTAGAGACCCTCCAAAATTATCTACTGAGTTTGCCAATCTCATCATACTTCTTGAATTGTACGTTTACTTCTGTATTATAAAAATTGGGATCCATTGCTTATACAATTGTTCAAAATATTATAAAAGGCTTTAGACAGGATTAAATAGAGACAAACAATCATGTAGCAAACATACTTAAACTCATACTTGCTAATAATGATTTTTTTTTAAATTTATCAATAGCAGAGTAAAAATGGTAATAGTTTTGACAATTGTTTGAAAAGTACATATTCATATAATTTATGACATTGGAAATTAGGATAGCCTTTTTGAGAAGCAATTTGGCTATAGTTCAAAAGTCAAAAAATTTGTTTTCCATTGATCAAGCAAATGAAATTTGTGGAACGTATTCTTTAAAAATATATATATATATTAAAAGCAGAAGATATATGGAGATGTACATTGAACATTTTATCCGTACTGAAAGTGAAAAACTAGTCATAACAGCCCACATTTATATAGTACTTATCCTGTGCTGGGCATATTTTAGATGCTTTACATACATATTTAATCCTCACATGCCATCTTCTCATCTTACAGATAAGGAAACCAAGGTACAAAGTGCTTAAGTAATTTACCACCATGCAGCAAGCATCAGACTACAGATTTTGTACTTTATCATTATGTTATGTAGCCTCACAAGTAGAGGGAATAACCTACGACTTAGCAATAGGGAAATGGTTGTGTAAATGTTTATTTTAACTGAAAATAATATTATACAACCACAAAAATGAACTATTATGGAGAGTCTGAAGCAATGTGGACTTTAAAAGATTATGCTAAATGATAAAATAATATAATTTGGTTTATGACTCTCATGAGGGACTTAATATAAATGAATATGCAGAGTCAGCCACGTGCACACAGGGGTTGAGAGAGGATTGAGGTAAGGAAAAGAGGGAATAAGAGGAGCTACCCACCTACCAAATGCTACTGGCAATAAGACAGTAGTTCTCACAGGCAATGACAGGGACTGTGGCAATAATATAGCCATCTGATGCTGCATAGGCTTCCTGCTCGAAGGGCATTTGAACTGAAAGATGGAAAAGAGTGCCGGGCTTCAGAAGTGTGAAGTGGAGATGGAGGGAGAGCCAGAGACAGAAGGAAGGATTATCCTGTAATATCAACCAGAGAAAAGTCAAGGGGGATTGAAACCTGATCCTGACTCCTGGTTGGATGGAGATTAGAACAAAGTCTAGCCAGCTGGCTCAGATGGTGAGCACAGCTCCTTCTGGTGTTAAAGACTGGGAAGCACTGTGAAACCCTAGATACCTACGTAAGAGATTCCAGAAATGGATGGTAGTTGATGGTAATGGGGATCAGACCAGATAGGAAGTTGGGCCTCCCTTTGATTGGAGTGATTTCCAGAAAGTGTGAATTACTGAAATTATAGAATGCTAAGAGCTACAGAATCCTCCAGTATAGAGCGTAGAAGATCCTCTAAATGCTACTGCCCAGGCCCTTTAAAGCCTATACTGTGTTTTCCTGAAAATAAGACCTAACCAGAAAATAAGCCCTACCATGATTTTTCAGAATGATATCCCCTGAACATAAGCCCTAATGTGTCTTTTGGAATAAAAATTAGTATAAGACCCAGTCTTATTTTCAGGGAAACACAGTAATAGCCCTTCTCCTTTGTTCCTGTGGGATTCAAGGGAGGGCCAAAGGAAGGCATGAGTCAGAGGCATCAATGGCTTAGATGGTGCTAGACCTGCATAGGACTTGACAACAATTAAGACAAAAAAGGAAAGTTACGCAGTCAATTAAAGGAGTGATAGATTTATAGGTTTTTTTTATTTTTCTGTTTTTTATTTTATAAATTTATTTAATGTCAAAATATTGCTTTTACAATTTTGAAAAATCTGGTAATCTGTGGAGGCTGTATTTTAACAAGTCTGCTCTTCTAGCTATGTATTCCAGCTGCCTGCTTAAATTTTTGTAAATACATGATTTAAGTCACTATTTCCATTCTTTTGTTCTCTCCTCTCATATATAATCACAATGCTAATGATCCACCACTGAATTTATTTATTCACAACAAATATTTATCACGCTGGCTATGGTGCATAAGTTCTCAGTTCATTTTTGCAAAAGCTTATGGTAAAATAGGATACTGAATCCCCTGTTCTTTTAAGCAATGTTGACAAGTTCATATTCCAAGATGGAGGTAATACGCATGACCCTTCATTGAAAAAAACAAAACCAGCCATGTGTTTCAGAGCTAACAAATATGGAGATGTAGTAAACAATTTTCCTTTTTCTTATATTGCATGGAACTATTCATTAGCCTCTATGTGAGATTCTGTTGGGGGATTCCAATGGCAGAGAAATCATGTGACATCAGCCCAGGCTGATGTGACCTAATGGCAAATTAATGGGTCCTCCCACCCAACAACAATAAAAATCCATTGAGACTGGGAAATTTCTGTACCAATATTTGTTTATCTTTCCCATTCCTTCCTAGAAAATTTTGGAGACATTATTTTATTGTTACTAGATAAGTGTTTAGGTATGCTAGTTTAACATTTTAAATACATAAACTTAGTGAGTGGTTTATTGTGATAAGTTAATTAGAAAAAAATTTAAAGCTAATTTCTTATTGCAATAAATTTAAAAAATAAGATCTAGGTTAAAGTGACAAAAATGTTACATCAATTTCTGTTTGTTTCATTTGGTGTCAAAAACCAAATTGACTATATGATTTCTGGCTTATGGATTTTCTACGGAATTAAATTTTATGTGGTATCTGCATGTATTGTATGTACATTCATTTTCTAAAAAGACTTGGTCACCATTCATTGATTCAAGTTCTAACACTGAACAAATTTCAATATGAAATTCTTGTCACTGGATCATCTTGGGGGTTAAAAGAACCAAGTGCTACTGCAAAGGGTGTACCATGCCCGCCTCTCTCGACTAATATTCATCAATCTGTATCTACTGGTCAAATTTCATTTCTATTAAACTGCTTATACTATCTAAGAACTTTTAATATGTTTCCTAAGTAGCAAAATTTAAGTATTGGTTTACAATTTAAGAATTGTATCTCAACTAGTTGTTCTAGGGGATTTACAATAGGAAATTAAGAAATCCTATGGCTGAGCTTTTCAAACAATGTTAAACTACAGTCATAAAGCTTACATAAACTGTCCTATAAAGATGCTGGGCCAGCTGGATGCTAATGAACTTCCTTTGTAGGAGCATAATTTGTTGTATTTCCTGTGACTCAGTCAACCCTCCCATCCTGTTTAAAAGACACATGGACCATTTTGGAATAGTTTGGAGTACGCACCCTTTAGGCTTTGATGACATCAGAAATATTTATATTTAGTTACTAAAATGCAAACATTTGCCCACAGAACCAGCCACAACATTCCCTTTTACCGAAATAAGATACTCTCCACCAATAAGAGCAGCTAACTTTTACTAAATATTCACTGTGGTCAGGCCCTTTTCTGAGCACGTTTCATCCAGTAACTCATTTAATCCTCTATATAACCCTAGTGAGAAGATATCATTACTTCATTTTCTTCAGATGAGTAAACTGAGGCACAGAAGGTTGAATAACTTGCCCAAGCTCTCACAGAGAAACTGGGATTCTAAACTAGGTGATTTGGAACCAGATTCCCTACGTAAGAGTCTCAATTTCTCTTTGCCTTCTCTTGCTCTGGCCTTCATCTTTTGGTACTTTGTATAATCCGTGCTCCTGTCAAACTGGACTACTTTGCATTTCTCCAAACATATTCCTAGCCCTTCAATTCTAAATTAGATTCCTTTCCTGTGCACAGACATTGCTCACCGACCTTGCCAAACTCTATTGGTTTCTCTATGAGGGAGGTATATGCCTTCCTGCATTTAAATCAAGGCATTAGGTAGACCTTTGGAGAAATTTTGTAGTTGAAGGGAGGTGTTTGGAAGACATCCAGAAGGGAGAGCTATTTTTCTTTATCTTAGTGTTATTCTGCTTAGTTTGCAATGGTTTGTTGAGAGGAAGGATAAAAGAGAGAAAAATTACAGTAGAGATAGGTAGGATCAGATCCCCTGCTGCCCTAGGCATTAACCCTTAGTTGCTGGGGAGGTATAGAGTACTATAGAAGGAGCCAGTGTAGGTAGGACAACTCTAGAGAAATTTCAGGCAGGATCTGTTTATTAATGTGTATGTGTATTTAATATTTACATTTTTACTCAGGGACCTACCAATATATCTTGGCTAAAGATTCTTCCTTGGCAGCATCTTATGTTAGTGGTCTAAATGGGATTTTAAACCCCCCCAATTCTCTTCTTATTCTTCTCCTTCCCCTCTTTTATCACAAGTGAAATATTATTTTGTTTAGTAACAATCCATTCATATCCTTGTCTCAAAGAAGTGGAATAATTCTTCCCTGTCCAGCTTTACTAAGCAGAACACATTGAACTCTTGATTATTTCATCTTGGATCCAATATTTACAGGAACAAAGTTCACAATACATTTCAAAATCTGTGTCCTCTGGTCTTATTTTAATCTCTCTCAGAATTATAATTTTCTTTTACTTTCTGTATTGAAAATATACTGCCGTATCCTTCGGTTGATAGATGACTTGTCTAATGTCATCAGTCAGGGCTGGAAGGTTAAGAACTGAAATCCAGATTTTAGAGGATGGATAACCCTGGTGTACTGGTTCCTGCTCTGTTTGCTGTGTTTCCCCGAAAATAAGACCTAGCTGGACAATCAGCTCTAATGCATCCTTTGGAGCAAAAATTAATATAAAACCCAGTCTTATTTTACTGTAATATATGACTGGGTCTTATATAATGTAATTAATGTAATATTAATAATAATATTAATAATATGTTAATGTAATATAATATACCACATATAATATAATGTAATATAACATAACATAATATAATATATCATATAATAAATATAATACTGGGTATAATATAATACAATATAATATAATACCAGGTCTTATATTGATTTTTGCTCCAAAAGACACATGAGAGCTGATTGTCCTGCTAGGTCTTATTTTCAGGGAAACAGGGTAGCTGGTGCTCTACTTCCACACATTTTCACCTACTTAACTACTTCCTACCTTCAGTTACCTGGCTGCCCTTTCATCACCCACATTACTTTAATAGGTGATTTCTACTGGCATTAAGCTATGTTTTTGTATCTTTGATGTTAAAACAAATAATCAAACATAAAACCCTCATCAGCCTCTAGCCTCAGAACATCTCAGTAAAACATCTCAATAAGAATTGTTGCTTTTAGGACACAGAGAAAAGGAAGGGCTTCACGGCACTGCCCTGTGTTGGCACTCAAAAACGACCTGCTGTTTAATCCTACAAGTTCAAGTCAGGGAGTTTTGTATAGAACAGCATTCAATAAATACTAAATGAGCAAATACAAAAAAAAAAAAAAAAGAAGTGTTGCTACACGTTGTGCTAATTTCCTCACCTCTCATTCATATTTTGATTCATTCCAAACTGTTGCTATTTCCTGCAGTTCTCTTGTCTGTAACCTCTATGATGCCTGCTTCATTGGCCATTCCTCACTCCTCATATTACTAGAGTAATATAGTAATTATTATTCAAATTATTATTTCAGCAGCATTCAAAATAGTTTATCTTGAAGCACTCTCTTCTCTGGGTTTACATGACATTCTCCAGGTTTTGTCTGGACTTCACTGGCTGGTCCTTCTCAGTCTCCTTGACTGTCACTGCCTCTATTTTCTCCTTAAAGGTCAGTGTGCCTCAGACAGGCTCTATACTTGTTATTCTTATTTTCTCTCACCTAAACTTTCTCCTTGCCTGATTACAAAAGTTACCTTGGATAAAAACATGTGGAAGTGATATCTCCGTAAGTAAAATTTGGTGAATATCAGCAGCTTTTTGATTCAACCTAATATTGCTAACCTAAACCTCTTCTCTGAGCTCCATATCCAACTGTCTACCTGACATCTCCATTGGATGTCTAATAAGCATCTCAAACATAAAACATGTCCAAAATGGAATTTTTGTATCTATACATCTTGCTTAATTCCAAGTTTTCCCTATGTCATTGAATGTCACTACCTAAGAGTCATCTGTGATTTATGCATTTTCCTCATCTCTAAAATGCAGTCAGTCACCAAGTACTTTCCCTTCTTCCATCAATTTATACCTAGTATTTTTAGGTCTACTCTAAGCTACTCTATTCAAGCGATCTTACATCTTAGGCGAGCACTGTAATAATTCCCTGCTTTTTCTGCTTCTACTCTTGTCCCCCTGCTACCCAATTTCCACAAAGCACCAGAGTGATCAATTGAAAATGTATGCTAGACTCTCTTGCTAAACACCAACAAGCAAACAAAAAAATATCAGCAAGAAAAATACCTCTTTAAAAACTCACAAATGCATTCCGACTAATGGAAATTATTGCCATGGTTTATACCAGGGGTTGGTGAATTACATGTTTCCGCGAAAATAAGACCTAACCGGAAAATAAGCCCTAGCATGATTTTTCAGGATGACATCCCCTGAGCATAAGCCCTAACACGTCATTTGGAGCAAACCTTAATATAAGACCTGGTCTTATTTTCGGGGAAACATGGTATATAGCCTGCAGCCACATTGAGTCCACTGCCTGTTTTTGTAACAGTCTATTGAAGCAGAGTCATACCTACTTGCTTACATATTATTTATGGTTGCTTGTGCTCTAAATGGCAAATTGACTCATTGCAACAGAAATAATTTGGCCTGCGAAGTTTATAATATTTACTATCTGAGCCTTTACATAAAGTATTTGCTGATCCTGGTTTATATGGTCCTGCACATAGGTCCTGGTTTATAGTTTCTACCTGGCTCCGAACTTCTCTAGCCACTCTGACCTTAGTACTTACACCTCTTCCCCAGCAGACCTTGTACCTTATACCTGTTACAGGACTAGGGCTAGTATTTTACTGCCACGAGGAATTTCTTTGTATTTATTCTTCCCTCTACAGGAAATGCTTTTTCCTGGGATCTTTGATTGGCTGGTACTTTATCTAGCTCTTACTTCCTTAGACAGAAGTATTTCTTGAAATCCTATATAAAGTTGCCCCTAATTGCTCTCTAGCTCCTTAGACATTTTTAATTTTCTTCACTTATCACCGTAATTAGCAAACTGACACAAACCAAAAAAAGCAAAACAAAACAAAACAAAAACCCGCTAGTAAAATAATATCAGACAAAGAAGACTTTAAGGTAATACATATTACTAGATAGACAGCAAGAGGACATTTATTTTCTATCTATCGAGACGATTGTTTCTTTGTGGGTATACAGATACTAAAGTAGGCTTTAGAGCAAGAGAGCGAGTTATACAGAAACTTGAGGGATATTTCATTATGATAAAATGTCTATGTAATATGAAGATAAAGTGTTAAGTGTACATGTATCTAATAACATAGCCTCAAAATATATAAAGCAAAAACTGACAGATTATAAGGAGAAAAAGAAATATCCAAAATCACATGATTGGGGATTTGAACACCTTTCTTTCAGGAGCTCATACAAATGAACAGATAAAATATCAGCAGTAAACCCTATACATTCCTACAGAATTGCTTATGTTTCTTGTTCAGAGTGTTTGGTAGCCTTCCCAATATACATCTACAGCACCAAATATCTACCATTATTAAGTAAACATTCTATATTTATTTGTTTATTTAATAACTTTTCACACTAGACAAATTGAAGGTAAAAATTATTAAGCCTGTGAACAAGTAGAGAAATTGAAACTCAGAACTCAGAGAATTAAATAATTTATAGTTGGTTATGCAGAGAATAATCAGGCCATGTGGCTAAAACATTCAAATCTTGGTATTTCTGACCTATATCTTTTTCCCTAGATTCTACTACCTCCCTGATGAGTGAGTCAGCAATTTACTGTTCCTTTTTCCTATAATTGCTATGAATCATTTTCTTCCTCATCATATAATACTCAGATGGGGACTGGCAGAGATTAATATCTCAATTACAAACCTAGACCTAGAAGATGCTGGGGTGAGGTCCCTAGCTTATCTGTTTAATTTGCCAGCCTGGCTCCTGCAGAAATGGATGGATCCTGGAGAATGACTAGAGTATAGACCACTGCTAGCTCAAACGAGAAGTAACCCTTTCCACAACTGCTGTGCTAGATGAAATGTCATTGCTAGAACAGATTTATAAAGCCTCCAGCTCCTATGGTATGAAGTCACTGATTTAGTGAATATATTCCTTCCTATTCCGGTCAGATAAGAGGATCAGAAATAGTTTGCATTTACGTGACTGGCATAAACGCATTCATTTATCCTTTTGCTTCAGGGCTGTGTGAAGTTACCTGTCCACTGTCATAATATAGTCTGAATAAATTCAGACTGAGTCCCTCAGATCCATTATACATCAATCCATTACATCAATGACATCATGCTGATTAGACAGAAAAACAAGAGGTGGCTAGCATACTATTAGTCTTAGTAAATTATATGCGCTTCTAGTGGTGGAAGATACACTCTGTGAATCATTTACTTTAGAACACTCGTAAATTCTTTCTCTGCCTTTGAAATGTAAATTTTCTCCCAGCCTCTTGGCAGCTTCACAACCCAGGAATATCTTTCTCAAGACAGGGGAGCCATCCCTTAAGACATACAGATGGCCAACAGGGCATGAAAAGATACTCAACAACATTAATCATCAGGGAAATGCAAAAACAAAATGCAATATCATCTCACACCTGTTAGAATGTCTAATATCAAAAAGACAAAAAATAACAAGTGTTAGAGAGGATTTGGAGAAAAGGTAACCCTCACGCACTATTGGTATGAATGTCAACTGGTGCAGCCACTGTTGAGAACAGTACGGAGGTTCCCACCAAAATTAAGAATAGGATTACAGGGCAGCTGGGTGGCTCAATTGGTTAGAGTACAGTGCTCATAACACCAAAGTCATTCAGTTTGATTCCCACATGGGCCAGTGAGCTGCGTTCTCCACAACTAGATTGAAAACAATCACTTGACTTGGAGCTGATGGGTCCTGGAAAGACACACTGGTCCCCAATATTCCTCAATTAAAAAAAATGGAATTACAATATGATCCAGTAATTGCTCTTCTGAATATTTGTACCCCTGTGTTCATTGCAGCATTGTTTACAATAGTCAAGATATGGAAACAAGCTAAGTATCCATCAATAGATATATGAATAAAGATTATACATATATATATACACAACATAGATCTTGAGGTTATTATGCTAAGTGAAATAAGTCAGACAGAATATGTGGAATATGAAACAAAAAAACAAATGAACAAACAAAACAAAAACAAACTCATAGATATATGCGGTCTGACAATTAAGTTCATGAACTTGTTGCAATGAAGTTGCTAACCATTTTTGATATCAGAAGGATTGTTTATTACGAATTTGTACCAACTGGACAAACACTTAGCCAAATTTACTATTTGGAAGTGCTGAAAAGGCTGCGTGAAAAAGTTAGACGACGTAAACTTTTCACCAATAATTCATGGCTCTTGCATCACAACAATGTACCAGCTCACATGGCACTGTCTGTGAGGGAGTTTTTACCCATTAAAAAAAAACTGCATGGGAACACCCTCCCTACTCACCTGATCTGGCCCCCAATGACTTCTTTCTTTACCTGAAGATAAAGGAAATATTGAAAGGAAAACATTTTGATGACATTCAGGACATTAAAGGTAATACGATGACAGCTCTAATGGCCATTCCAGAAAAAGAGTTCCAAAATCGTTTTGAAGGGTGGACTAGGAGCCGGGGTCGGTACATAGCTTCCCAAAGGGAGTACTTCGAAGGGGACCATAGTGATAGTCAGCAATGAGGTATGTAGCACTTTTTCTAGGGTGGGTTCGCAAACTTAATTGTACGACCTCGTAGACAACAGATTGGAGGTTACCAAAGGAGAAGGATAGTGGGGGGAGGGTGAAATGGGTAAAGGGGGTCAAATATATGGTGACTGACAAAACTAGAGTTTGCTGGTGAGCACACTGCAGGGTATACAGATTTCAAATTATAATCCACATCTGACACTTATATAATGATATCAACCAATATCACCTCAATGAAAAAGAAATATTACCAAATCCAGGAAAAAAAAGAAAAGGTTCTGTGGGAGGGTAGAAGTATAACTTCACTCTAAAAGCGCCACTTAGCAAACACACATTGCCTAATCATATTGATCACACCCACAGTGCCTTCCAGTGCTTTTCCAATAACTCACCCTGGCGTCTAAAAATTCTCTCCCTTTCAATCTCTCTCCCTTAAAATAGTCTTTCCTCCACCCTAGTTTTATTAACATATAATTACCATATAACATTGCATAATTTTAAGGTAGACAACATAATGATTTGATATATGTATACACTGTGAAATGATTATCACAGTAAGTTTAGTTAATATTATCATCTCTCATAATTATTATCTTTTTAAAAATTTATATTAAAATATAGCTAACGTACAATATTATATTAGTTTCAGGGGCACACCATAGTGATTCAACATTTCTATACCTAAAGAAGTGATCACTATGGTAAGTCCAGCAACCATCAGACACTGCACCATGCTATTACAATGTTATTGATTGTATTCTCTATGCTGTATATTACGTCCACATGACTTATTTGTTTTACACCTAGAAATTTGAACCTCTTATTCCTTTGCACCTTTTCTCCTCTTTTTAAATTTTTCAAATGCTGTTGACATTCAATATTATTTTGTATTAGTTTCAGGTGTATAGGATAGTGGTTAGACATTAATATAATTTAAGAAGTGATCCCCCTGACTAGTCTAATACCCACCTGGCTCTATACATAGTTATTACCATATTATTCACTATATTCCCTATGCTATACCCTACATCCCCATGCTACTTTGTAACAACAAATCTGTACTTCTCTTTTTACCCACTTTTAACCCACTTTTTACCCTTCCATTTTTTTACCCACTTCCCAACCCCCTGTCATGTGGCAACCATTAAAATGTTCTCTGTATCTATGAGTTTGTTTCTGTTTTGTTTGTTCATTTTGTTCTTTATATTCCACATAATCACATTTCATATGTGTTTCTCTGCCTGACATACTCCACTCAGCACAGTACATTTCAGGTCTATTCATGCCGCTGCAGAGAAAGAACCCATTCACTTTAAGGGCTGAGCAATATTTCATTGTATATATGTACTACATCCTCTTTATCCATTCTTCCATCGATGGACACCCAGTCTGCCTCCACATCTTAACCATTATAAACAATGCTGCATTGAACATATACTTCAAGTCCCCTTGAAGTAGTATTTGTGGATTCTTCAAATAAACACCCAGATATGGGATTACTGGGTCTTTCTTTGTCTCTTGTCATAGCCTTTGTTTTAAAGTTCATTTTGTCTGGTATAAGCCCAGCTGTTTGTTTATATTTTCATAAAATATCTTTTTTATCCCTTTACTTTCAGTCTGTGTGTCTTTTGATCTGCAGTGAGTCTTTTGTATGCAACATATGCAATGGTCTTGTTTTCTTATCTTTTCAGCCACCCTATGTCTTTTGATTGGAGCATTTAATCCATTTATATTTAAAGTAACTGTTGATAGATAAGTAGTTATTACCATTTTATTATTCATACTTTTGACCTCCTCCTCCTCCTCCTTCTCCTCCTCCTCCTTCTTCTTTTTTCCTTCTTTTTCTTCTGTCCCTTTAACATGTCTTGTAATACTGGTTTAGTGGTAATGAACTCCTTTAGCTCTTTCTTGTCTGGGGAGCTCTTCATCTCTCCTTCAATTCTAAATGACGGCTTTGCTGCATCTGGTGGATTGCTTGTTTCCATTTTGTTTAGTTCTTTCATTTGGGACATGTTTCTTTGTCTCCCCATTTTGGTTGCCTCCCTGTGTTTGTTTCCTTGTATTAGGTAGGGTTGCTATGTCTCCCAGTATTAGTAAAGTGGTGTTATGTAGTAGGTATTCTGTTGGGCCCAGTGGCACAATCTCACTGGTCACCTGAGCTGGGTCCCCCAGGTGTGTCCCTTGTGTGGTTGTTTGCCCTCCTGTTGTAGTTGAGTCTTGGTTACTATTTGCAGGTGAATGGGCAGGATTGATCGTTGGGTTGATTTGTTGTGAGGACTGGTTGTGAATACAGTGGAGGAGCTGTTGTGTAGGGGTTGACTCTACAGAGCAGGAAGTGCTTTAGCAGCGGTCTGGTGCCTGCTCTTTGGGTGTGTCATCCTTGGAGGCACCTATGTGATGGTATGGCTGGGTCCAAAGCTGCTCCCTAGGCATGCTGGTCCCGCGGCTTCCTGGGAAGGGCCCCACCATAGGCCAAGTCAGCTGCAGCCTGTGCCCTGACCAGAGCCACCTGGCATAAGCCACAAAGCAATGCTACACTGGGCTCAGAGGTGCCTCGAGAGGCCAACCCTTGAACTGAGGCTGGCTTCTGCTAGTGCCTAGGTTAGGGCTCTCAGAAAGAGGTACAGGATGTGTTGAAGCCAGATGCTGCTTGTTTGGGTTTTGTGAACCTTTGAGAGATTTTAGGAAGGTCTGCAGCATGATCTAGGATAGGCTGTTTGTATAGAAAAGCCATTGGAAATGGTTTGGGTGTGCCCATATGTTGGGTGGGGCAGGGTCTCAGGGAATTAGCAGGGTGGAGGGAACGAATGGTGTTCACCTGGTTGGTGGAGATTCAGATATGGTGGCTGAATGAGTCTGTACAATGCAAGTGTTGAAAAGTTTTTTCTAATAAATGCAATTTTGGTCCAAGACTTAAAATAGCACATTCATTTATTTTATCTTTTTGTATTTGGACCAAAATTGTATTGTTGAAAAATAGGAAAACACAAAGAGATGAATAAATTTATATTTTAAGATTTTAATTGGCCAAGTAATGCAGTGATTTGTTTATTAGAAAAACATGGTAGAGAATCTCCATTTTACTCAATATTTAGATTACTCAGAAAAGGTGCATAAAATAATATAAATATAAAATGAATACTTCTCTGTGTTATTATGATCATGGATATTTATTTTCTGATTTGCTAATGAGCTTTTTTTCCATGTCCATATTATAGTCTATTTGGGATAATGCTAATTTTCACTGTGGCATTCATTGATGGCATTCATTCATCTTTCCCTTCTCTCTCTCCATTTGTAGCTATTTTTTTATTAACTAAATTGATTCAATAAAAATTTTTGAACACTTGCATTGTGCCTGGAGCTGTTTTATTAGATGCCAAACATAAAGTGCTAAAAAGATCCTCAGTGGGAGATGGACAATAAAATACGCACAAATCACATAAAAAAATATTAGTTTGTGATAAATTGCAGGTTGGGTGGGAGAAGAAAATGGGATGGTGATAAGGAGACTAACTGAATAGGAGAGAGAGAGATCTAGGTTAGATTAGCTGGCCGAGATATACCCTCCTGAGCAGAGTAAGGCTAGAGGATTCCAGACCCTGTGAATAAAAAGTCCATTGGGGAGGAGAGAGTTTGACCCCACAGAAGAGAAGGAGTCCATTGAAGCTGTAATGTGGTGAGCAAGGAAGACAGTGGAATGAGATGAGGCTGGAATTGGAGAGACCTGATTAGTGGAGGGACTTACAATACAGCTAAGGAGTAATATTTTGCTCTAAACACAATGTATGGTTTTAAGGGAAGAAGGAATAGGATAGGATCAGATTTATATTTTTCAAAGATCAATCTGGTCTTTGGTGATTCCTGGATTACAGTAGAGAGACTGTTTTACCTTTTACCATTGAGGTCACATGCTGTTGGGGATGGGGAATTTGAGAAAGTAATGACTTCCCTGATTTGGGAATCTGCAGTGAAATCTCTGGACACCAGCGGTCATTTGCATTTACAAATGATTGGTTTAAAAGGTTTCTTGTTTGTATTCTGGTTAGACTTCCAGCCAGATGGCTTATGGCTGAAACTGAAGCAAAAAAAAAAAAAAAAAAAACAACAATTCTACCCAGCTATGCACAGGGTGTTTTGTTATTTTATTTTGTTCCCCTGCTTTTTAGTAGGGCCTGACGATATCACTAGTGAGGATTAAGAGCCACAGGGCAATTTGACCTCTATAACCCAATATGTGAGAGCTGAGAATGAGAGAATCTTGGATGATGATATGGCTATTTCTCTGAGGTACCAAAAAATCAGCAAGCACCACGGCACAAATCCCTTTAGCTCAACGTTAAGTCTGCATTGTGCTTTTATTAGTTATGCACCCATCTTCTCTATATCAGAATTTAAAAAAATGTTGCAGTTAAAACTTCTCATTCTTTACAAGTATTACCTTGAAGTTAAATGATTTGGAATTAAATCATTCATGCATTAATTTATATGCAGCAGAAAATCTGAAATAAATGCTCTAATACTTGGCAAATTATTATTTAGGAGATGGAGCATATTTGAATAATATAAATAATTAACATACTGTAAGACTATTCTTGCTATATTGGCATTATGGGAGAAGGGATTTAATCATCTGGGAAAAACTATATTGGACAAGTATGCCTGATGATGAGTAAAACTCAGTAACAATTTTATTTATTTGCTTTCTTTTATGAGAAGATAAATGCATCTAGAAAGTCTGCTTTATGCCATCCAGAGATGCATATATACTTGTGAAATATGCAAATATTTACGAGGTATACAATTTTAACTGCTGTTGAATTCAACTGAAGCACTGTGAAAAATGAAACTAACATACCCCTAAATTCCATTTTTCATTTTAACAACCTTGGCTAAACATTTTTTAAGAATTGAAATTTTTGAAGTCAGTTTTAGTGACTATGATCTCACTTCCCCAAGTTATTTCTGCCAGGTTTCATGGGGCACAACTACAATCCTCAGTTTCTAAATAGGACAAGAACAGGAAATTGGAGCTGGCCCAGCAGCTACAAAATCTACACTTACATACTCATTCTTTTTAAAAAATAATTTAGTTTTTTTTAAGTACAGTTGACATACAATATTATATTAGTTTCAAGTGTACAACATAGTGATTAGACATTTATATAACTTACAAAGTGATCTCCCCAATACATCTGATACCATACATATATTTATTATAATATTTTTTACTATATTCCCTATGCTGTACTTTACATCCCCATGACTATTTTGTAACTACCAATTTGTACTTCATTCTTTCCCCTTTTTCACTTATCCCCCCCAAACTCCCTCCCATTTGGCAACCAGCAAAATGTTCTCTGGGGCAGCCAGTTAGCTCAGTTGGTTAGAGTGCAGTGCTCTTAACAACAAGATTGCTGGTTTGATTCCCACATGGGCCACTGTGAGCTGCACCCTCCACAACTAGATTGAAGCAACTATTTGACTTGGAGCTGATGGGTCCTGGAAAAACACACTTAAATAAGTTAAAAAAAAAAAAATGTTCTCTGTATCTATGAGTTTGTTTCTGTTTTAGTTGTTCATTTATTTTGTACTTTAGATGCCACATATAAGTGAAATCATATGGTATTTGTCTTTTTCTGTCTGACTTATTCCACTCAACACAATACCCTCTAGGTCCATCCATGTTGTTGCAGATGGCAAGATTTCATCGTTTTGTAGGGTTGAGTAGTATTCCATTGTATATATGCAACACCTCTTCTCTATCCATGCATCTGGTGATGGACACTCAGGTTGCCTCCGTATCTTAGCTATTGTAAATAATGCTGCAGTGAACATGTGGATGCACATGTTCCTTTGAAGTAGTGTTTTGGGTTTCTTTAGATAAACACTGAGAAGTGGGATTACTGAGTCCTTCTTTGTCTCTTGCTAAAACCTTTGTTATAAAGTCTATTTTGTCTGGTATAAGTGTTGCTGCCCCAACTTTTTGTTTGTTTGGTTTTATTTTCATGAAATATATTTTTCATCCCTTTACTTTTAGTCTGTGTGTATCTTTCAATTGGAAATGAGTTTCTTCTAGGCAGCATATGTAAAGGTCTTCTTTCCTTATCCATTCAGCCACCCTATCTTTTGATTGGAGCATTTAATCCATTTACATTTAAAGTTGATAGTTAATTGTTGACAGATATGTAGTTATTGTCATGTTATTATTCATGTCTTTGATCTTTTCTTTCTTCTTCTTAAAGAAGTCTTTTTAACATTTCTTGTAATACGGGTTTAATGGTGATGAATTCCTTTGACTTTTTCATATCTGTGAAGCTCTTTATCCGTCCTTTGATTCTAAATGATAGTTGTCACCATATACCAAAATTAACTCAAAATGGATCAAAGACCTAAACATAAGACCTGAAACAATAAATTGCATAGAAGAAAGAATAGTTACTAAACTTATGGACCTTGGGTTCAAACAGGATTTTATGAATTTCACCTCAAAGGCAAGTGAAGTAACAGCAAAAATAAATGATTGGGACAATATCAAATTAAAATCTTCTGCACAGCAAAACAAACCATCAAAAAAACAGAGCAATCACTAAATGGGAGAAGATATTTGTAAACAACGCCTCCTTTAGGGGCTAATATCCAAAATATATGAAGAGTTCATACAACTCAACAACAAAACAAACAACCCAATTTAAAAATGGGCAGAAGACCTGAAGAGACTCTTCCCTAAGAAGACATACAAATGGCCAACAGATATATGAAAAAATGCTCAATTTCACTAGTTTTTAGGGAAATGCTAATCAAAACCACAATGGGATATCACTTCACACAGTTAGAATGGCTGTCATTAGAAGGCAAATAATAACAAGTGTTGGAGAGGATGTAGAGAAAAAGGAACCTTCATACCCTGTTGGTGTGAATGTAAATTGGTATAGCCACTATGGAAAACAGTATGGAGGTTCCTCAAAAAATTAAGAATAGAATTACCATATGATTCAGCAATCCCTCTCCTGGGTATCTACCCAAAAAACCTGAAACTATTTACCCATAAAAATATATATACCCCAATGTTCATTGGAGCATTATTCACAGTGGCCAACACAAGTAAACAACCAAAGTGTCCTTGGATCAATGATTGGATAAAGAAGATGTGGTACATATACACAATGGAATACTACTTGGCCATAAGAAAAGATGAAATATTGCCATTTGTAACAACATGGATGCATCTTGAGATTATTATACTAAGCGAACTAAGGGAGACAGAAAAATTTAAGAACCACATGACTTCACTCATATGTGGGATATAAAACTGAAAGCAACAAAGGAACAAGACCAACAAAGCAAGAAACAAAAACACACAAAGATAGACAATAGATTAGTGGTTACCAGAAGGTAAAAGGGGGGATGGTAGAAGAGGGAAAAAAAGGTTCAAATATATGGTGATATATTATAGAAATGTATACTTGAAACCTATATAATTTTACTAATCCAAATTAGTAAAATTTTGGAATTTTACTAATTCCAAAAAATTGAAAAAAAAAAGATAGCTTTGCTGAGTAATCTTGGTTGTATGTCCTTGCTTTTCATCACTTTGCATATTTTGTGCCAATCCCTTCTGATCTGCAAAGTTTCTGCTGAGAAATCAGCTTAGTCTTATGGGAGCTCTCTTGTAGGTAACTAACTGCTTTTTTCTTGCTGCTTTTAAGATTCTTTCTTTGTCTTTAATCTTTGGCATTTTAATGAAGATGTGTCTTGGTGTGGCCTGTTTGGGACTTTGTGCTTCCTGGGCTTGTATATCTATTTCCTTCACCAGATTAGTTAAGTTTTCCATCATTACTTCTTCGATAGGTTTTCAATTTCTTGCTCTCTTTGTTCTCCTCTGGCACCCCTATGATGTGAATGATGGTATGCCTGATGTTGTCCCAGAGGCCCTTTAAACTTTCTTCACATTTTGGGATTCTTTCTTCTTTTTGCTGCTCTGTCCAGGTGTTTTCTGCTACCATATCTTTTAAATCACTGATTCAATCCTCTGTTTCATCCAATCGACTGTTGATTCACTCTAATGTATTCTTTATTTCGGTTATTGTATTCTTCATTTGTGACTGGTTCTTTTTTATTTTCTATCTCCATTTGTATGTTTCCTATCTCTTTGTTGAAGTTCTGACTGACATCATTGAGCATTCTTATAACCAGTGTTTTGTTTTTTTATTAATTAATTTTTATTTATTTTTTCCAAGTCAAGTTGTTGTCCTTTCAGTCTTAGTTGTGTAGGGTGTTGTTCAGCTTCAAGTTGTTGTCCTTTCAGTCTTAGCTGTGGAGGGTGCAGCTCAGCTCCATGTCCAGTTGCCGTTGCTAGCTGCAGGGGGCGCTGCCCACCATCACTTGCGGGAGTCGAACCGGCAACCTTGTGGTTGAAAGGATGCGCTCCAACCAACTGAGCCATTCGGGAGCTCAGCGGCAGCTTAGCTCAAGGTGCCGTGTTCAATCTTAGTTGCAGGGGGCACTGCCCACCATCCCTTGCGGGACTCGAGGAATTGAACTGGCAACCTTGTGGATGAGAGCCCACTGGCCCATGTGGGAATCGAACCGGCAGCCTTTGGAGTTAGGAGCATGGAGCTCCAACCGCCTGAGCCACTGGGCCGGCCCTAACCAGTGTTTTGAGCTTTGTATCTGGTAGATTGTTTGTTTCTATTTTGTTTAGTTCTTTTACTGAAGCTTAGTTTTGTTCTCTTATTTGGGAATGTTGCTTTGTCTTCCCATTTTGGCTGCCTCCCTGTGTGTGTTTCTATGTATTAGGTAGGGCTGCTTTGTCTCCTGTTCTTAGTAGAGTGGCCTTATATAGTAGGTGTCCTCTGGGGCTTAGTGGTACAGTCTCACTGGACACCTGAGCTGAGTGCTGTAGGTGTGTCACGTTTGTGGGTTGTGTTTGCTCTTCTGTTGTAGTTGAGCCTTGGTTGCTGTTTGCACATCAGTGGGAAGGAAAGATGCTTAGGCTCATTGGTTGTGAGGATTGGCCATGACTACAATAGAGGAGGTGTTTTGCAGGGGCTGACACTACAGAGTAGGATTAACTTTGCAGAGCTCTGGTGCCTGCCCAGTCTGCCCTTTGGGTGTGTCATCTGTGGAAGTCGCAGCTGGCTGGCCGTCTGGCAAGGTCCAAAGCTGGCCACCAAGCTGTAGGTGGCCCTAGGTCCTCCTGGGAGGGGCCCCATCCCAGGACAATTTCAGCTGCTGCCTGTGCCCTCCCTGGCATGAGCTACACAGTGATTTGCAAATGGCTTCCACTTGCACTGGGCTTGGAGGTACCTGGGAGAAGCTGTCTCCAACTGAAGCTGGCTCCTGCCATTGGTAGGCTTGGGAATGCTTAGCAAGAGATACAGGGCATAAGAGATTCAAATTTCCAGGTATAAAACAAATAAGTCATAGGGATGTAATGTATAGCAGAGGGAATATAGTCAACAATATTGTGATAGCATAGTATGGTGTCAGATGGTTGCTGGACTTTTAATGGTGATCACTTCTTTAGGTATATAAATGTTGAATAACTATGGTGTATACCTGAAACTAATATATTATTGTACGTTAGCTATATTTTAATAAAAATCTTTACACAAATAAAGATTAATTATAATTTAATCTTGTAATAAAACAAAATAACTGGGCAGTAATGAGAGCAGTGTGGTTTCTTGTGAATAAGAGAGTGTTTACAGACAGTTTCTTTCTTCCTATGCAGAGGCACACTTTCCCTGGAGTTTTATTGGATAAGGATATTTACCATTGAATATCAGAATTGCTGGCAGCAGAGCATTTTCTACCACCAAGACTGTATGAGATGTTACTGTACATAAACTTAGACTAAAGAGTCTCAGTCGTTACGGAATCCCCACAGAGCAGACCACAGGTGTCAACTGTGAAGTCAGTCACCACAGAGACTGATCTGAGGTGCATATTTTTGCTTTTAGATTTTATGCTTAGACCTTTCATAGAGGCAACATCGAAAAACTGGTTCCATTCACAAGTTAAGCACAGACTCTTACCTTTCCAAGTGTTTGCCAAGCAGTCCTTCTGACAGTTAGTTTTCAGATGCTTTTATACACCCTTTGAGACATGTGGTGTGCTGTTTCCATAGCTACTCTTTCTGAAGAGTTCTTTTGGCAACTATACAACCTGCGTGACTCAGGATTTTTAGAGTTTCAGTAGAACAGGCCATCTTTGTGATGAGGCTGTGATTGCCAATGAACTGGGTATATCATATGTCATGGGTCTTACACTCATGTTAATCTCAAAGGTTTTCCCCAAACATTTGCCTTTGATCAGAAAACTCCTGCATGATCATAGAAAGCTGATCTCATGATATGGAAGAGTCACTGAGTATGTCCATTTGATAGAACATAAACTAGAACTCCCAGCTCCTGACTTATACTTTAATGCACTCTCCATCTATACTGTGATACCCCTATGTGAGACTTTTTGGGTGGTCTCTGTTAACCCTGTGTCATAAATCATCACACCATCACAGAGCCAAAATAGATGTACCTTTACAATCCACTTTTGCTATGGGCTGAGTGTTTGTGTTTCCCCAAAATTCATATGTTTCAACTCTAATCCCTAATGTTATGAGAGTGGAGGCTTCACAATGGCACATGAAAGCGGTCACTTCCTGTCTTTCTGTCTGCCATGTGAGGATATAGCAAAAAGATGTCCATGTTCAAACTAGGAACCCAATTGGCCAGCATCTTGATGTTGAACTTGCCGCCTTCAGAACTGTGAGGAATAAATTTCTATTGTTTAAGTCATTCACCTAGTGTATAATATTTTTGTTATATCATCTTGATCTATAATTGAGAACAATAGATTTCTTATTTATGATTTAATAAGGACAGAGTGGGAAAAAAATTATCTTTAACATCACACCATAGAAACTTAATTCCCCATTAGATGCCTTTCTTCTCTCCAAAAGGTCCTCCCTCCTACCAGACTTCTGATTTTTCCTAAGTTCTGAATAAAGAAAACACAGGTAAAACACAGGTAAACTCAAGAAAACACAAGTATGCCTGTGTTTAAATTCAGAACACTCTTTGAAACCCTAGACAAACTAAAGCAGTAAACTAGGAAAAGTTCTCAGTTTGTCTACCTTCCTTTTCACTTACAATACCTGGAAAATATATAAAAAGTTAGGTAGAAACCATTCAGTAAAGGAGGAGAAAAGGCAAGTGAATAATAATCCAGCAGGAAATTTAGCTCGTAAAAATCAGCATCTCAAGAAGAGTAATTTATAAAACCTTTTAGGGCATGCTAGTTTCGTATATGTATATATATTCTGCATATATGTTCATATGTACATATATGCAAGTTGATGATCGTATATATTTGGGAAACTTGCACACTATAGTATTTAGTTTGAATTATATAACAAAAGTTCTAACAATGTCAAAGAAAACAAATGTATTTAATGTTGTTTAATTCAGGATGTGCCAAACTTAGTTGAGCACAGAACCCGTCTTTCTTCCTCTAACTCCCATCATTATCCTGTACACACACTGGCTCTAAAGGAGAGCAGGTTGAGTATGATGTCCTTCAGATTTACAGACCACACTAGCTGTAAGATTTCATGAACTGACTCAGCTTGCTTTGAAAAACTTTTTGTTTTAAACTGAATGTTTCAATCACAATCTCCTGTACAGTTGTCTCCCAATCACAATTTAGCCACTTAATGAATGTTCACATTCACACACTTTCTAAAACTTTCCGATGACTAAGAGTGAGCAGCATGGTGAGAGAATATGGCTCTGGGTGTTAGATGAGACCAGAAAGCCAGGCCTGATGTAATTATAGTCTTGGGAATTGGTGCGTCTGAACGCAGAGGAAGTGAGAACAATGTCACTTCCTCCTCAAATCTTCTATGATTCTATAACACTGTCTTTGCCAATGTCCAAAAGCAAAGATCTGAAATATGCAGTAGCCTCAGAGTTTAGTAATGGAGTTCTCTGAGTTATTGAGTTTTTAGAGATTACGTCAACAGGAACATTAAAGGATATTTAAAGAATAACTCTACCAGAGTTACTTCACAAATAGATTAAGGAAACACGTGCAATTTCCTAGAGATATGAAAGGATTGCAAAAGAGAAGGATGCTTCTGGCCAGTTTTCCAGTGAAATACAATGAATAGGAATTTAGTGGTAGATAATACCTCTGCTAGAATAATAGTAGCTATTTTAACAAATAAATTCTAAAATGTCAGCATCTCAGGCAACACATTTTTCTTGTTTATTTAACAGTCCAATGCAGGTGTACTTAGTCAGCAGATAATTTCGGTTTATCCAGATGGTGATTCAGGTACCAAAGCTTGTGATTCAGGTATGAAAAATTTTCAGTTTTGTAGTTTGGGGTCCTTTGCATCTAGACCCAGAAAAAAATGGGACACCTCCTACTTAAATGCTTTGGTCAAGAAGCTATGTAATTGGCACAAACAGGTTATATGGCTCCTCTAGATGCAAGGGGCTGGAAAATGAAGGTTCAGTTTAGGGAGTGTTAAAATTAAATTCAAATGGAGACCTGACTTGAGAATCCCTGAGTAGACAAAATCGTTTAAGCCCTGTCAGTAGAATGGGTGAACTTCTAGATAATTTTGAATAGTAATGGTCACTTTGGGAAAACTTTAACTTAGATAACATAAGCCATTATAAGGGGCATTCTTGAAAAGAGAGGATCTTAAGCCTCTCAGAGACAGTGGAATGCATTAATTGGTATGCAGAACCTTCTAAAAGTCATAATGACTTCAAAAAATAGCTCTAAAAAGGATCCTTACAACATGCAAATAAATCTTTAGGGAAAAAAAAAATCGCTGTGTGAATGGGTAACCTTAACTTAGTCCATCTGACAAAAACACAATTTGGATCTGCTATTTTTTAGAGCTTTGAATTATCATAACTGAGACATGTAAAATTTTTAAATGAAAACCGTAAGATCTGTTTGTATCTGTCTATACATTTATTTATTAGTGTGTATGTATGTATACCACGTATATGTAATATTTTAAGTGTTTTATTTAATTGGCTTAAAGAAAAATAAGCATGTATATAAATTAAGTATTCCTAAAACTCCCAGATATATGGAAACTAACCCAAATGTTTTTTTAAGTTCACATGATCTGGCATAATCTTTGATAAATAAAAGCTAGTTTAGGTTTCTTGGTTTAATAAAAGCAGACATGTATTTAGAATTGTCAACATTAAATATAATGCAAAGATATAATTTTTTCTATCTGGGTTTACTAGTCAAATAAGATCATACTGTTTCTATATTATAAAATCTTTCAACAAGATACAACTCAAGATCATGGCTAGTTATTTGATGTCTAATCTAAGCATAAAGACAAGTAATTTAAATAAAGTAAATAAGATAAAATTTTATACTAAGTAATAACTAAATAATATTCATTGAATATATAGATCATTTCCAAAAAGATAATATTGAGACATTAATTGCTAAATATGTTTAAGTTTATCTACTTTGGGCTCCTTAATTTTTATATAGAGACAAAATATATTTGGATCTATAACAAACCTCTTTTGCCATATTAAAAAATTGTACTGTAGTTCTAAAAATTGTAAATTTTTAATTATGTATAAATTTGCTATTCTACTCAGGATGTTAATATATGATAAGCAGTTCACTATTTTCTTCTTCCTGGTTTTCACTAGAAAGTAAAGGTTACTAACAGTTAAAATTAATAATCAATATGTAAAAATTGAACTACTAGAAACAATAAGAGTGAAAGAAAACAACTTTGTATGCAAAGTATGGGAAGAAAAGTGATATATTTTTATGTCAAGAGTATATAAGATGTGTTTTTGTTAATCAAAAGAGTAATGTCTAAAACAAAATAACTGGTTATTCTAGAATACGACAGGCAAAAGAGCAAGACAATACCTAAATAGATATAAAGTTGGAAAACATTTGTGGAAAAGAAATTTTATGTTGTGAGGTTAGGCCTGGCTAAATTGAATAGATTTATTTATAAGGGATTTTTAAATGAGCTCACTAATGTATTGATACAAAGCGAGAGTTTAATTTTCCCTTTGTTAAAGCTGCTAAATTTCTGAAACTATTGGTCTACTCTTAATAAAAGTTTATAAAAGGTTTTTCTTTCATGTAATCTGCCTAGGAAACAAAGAATCTGTATCTTAGACTATAATTTCTGTGCTCCGTGTTGTCTTTAAGTCTTTGATCGCTTAGAAACTCTTTTCAATATTAAATGAGCTAAGTTTTTTGTTGTTTTTTTTACGACTACGTAACTTTCTGTATTTGTCTATGAAATCTTTTCATTGTCACTTCAGTTGAATGAATAACTAAGTATTGTTTCACAGTGACTTATGCTCCTATTTGATCAAATGTTTTGAATCTTTAGACGTTTTTGACAAACTCCCCGAAATCAAATTCTGAATGAAGTTTTTGACTTCAAACTAACTTGGGATTTTATAGAAGATCTATAAATTATATTTGCTCTTTCTCCTTATAAAAGAAAAATGTTGATTTATTTAGGTTTATTTGATATGTTAAATTGCATAGGAAACATTGTCAAATACAAAGTAATGTTTAACCTTCCCAGATTATATTTACATGGCATATATTACACTTATATGTAACTCAGAAATTGTATGAAATTTCTAAGATTCTAATATGTCCTGGTATAATGTTACCAGTCAAAATTTCAGCTATTATAAAATACTGTATGTCACAAAAACAACAAAATATACTTGTCAATTGCATCATTTTGTGTGTGTGTGTGTGTGTGTGTGTGTGTGTGTGTGGTGTGTGTGAACTCTCACCAGATCTTTAACTATGGCTATTTTGAAGTCTTTTGTCATTGACAGACAGTTACTGTTTTACTCTCAATTCTTCATTGTTGTACTCTGAATTCTTCTCTGAAAGCACTTGCCATCAACAACAGACAAAAATGCTTCATTTTCAAAGAGATTCATAGGAAAAAAACCCTGCCATGTACTCTTAGAATAAAGGTTTCTGATAACTTTAAGATCATAACACTGAACTGATAAAAATTTCTAAAACTAATGGAAAACCGGTTGATTTGTAAAGCTGCTAAGCCATGATGAAGCAAAACAAGAATAAATTATAGAAGACTGAATAAGCTGATGAAGACAATTACTATATTCATGACTTCATTTATAACATTGTTGGTTTTTTAATGTTTTTCCACATTTAAAAGACCCATTTTTTTCTCCTTTCTTTTAGACTATCTATAACAGTCCAAACTGCAGCCCCGTGGGCCAACTGTGGCCCGCAACCCATTTTTAATTGGCCCCGCAGCAAATTCCAAAAATATATTTAGTTTACTTAAATAAACCAGGTGAAGCAATACATACTTCACTTTGAGTGAGTGGCCCGGCTGTTTGTGTATTTTACCGCATATGGGCCTTGGTGAAAAACGTTGAAAAAAGTTTGGGCACTGCTGATCTATAACTTACAGCAATTTTGTAAAATATACTTTTGTAAAGAAAAGTTGAAACATTTGTCTTTTGTTCCCTACCTGATCCTTCCAGAATTTAGAAACTCATTAAATATTCTTATTTTTTATGACAATATATGTACTTACATTTGTTTAATAAGAGTCTATTCTCCTTTTGTAATAGGACACAATTAGATAAATCCTTAGTTTAGCGTAAAGAGACTTTAGAAGTCTAATCTGAATTTCTTATATACCAAACAATTTAAAAAAACAAAGGTTGACCTTATGGAACCAATAAAGCCCCTTAAGAGATATAATCAAAGCTTTGGCTAAAATGGTATATTTGAGAATTCATAAAATCACTATTCTTACTACATTTATCTCAATAATCAAACCAAGTTTAATAAGACTAGATTTATCTTATAAATTTGTTTCACTACAAATATCTTTGATAAAAATGGATGGCTATTAAAAATATGTCTCAATAGAAAACTATAGTGCACTCATTATCAGATTCTAGTCCTGCTAACTGTATTTGAAAATTTGTTATTTACTTGCAGACTTCAGAGAAACCACCACGAAAAATCACATATGGACAACCTTCATGCCCTGTTGTTATATGGGCGACTCAAGAGAGTTCACTAGAACACGCAATAACATCAAAGACAGTCAAACTGCAAACCAGGAAAATCAGACTGAAATTGCCATCCTCATTCCATCATTTAAAGATGCTTCCAACTCAAATCTAGAAATGTTCGCAATTGGCTACTCTCCAAACTTAGAAGCAGTTTGTAATTTGCTTGAACTTTAACCTTTGTTAACCTTTTAACCTTTCTTTAAAATTAACCTTTGCTTTTTCATTGGTTTCCGTAGAAATGCCCTCTCAGGAAGCTACCTGATTGTTCAGATCATAAAGGCCTAATTTAGGAGGAAGCTCACCTGCAATACCTCTTGAAATAAAACATCCTCATGTTATCTTGTGTTAAGTAATCATGAAGATATGTGATTCCTAATACATCATACAGTGCCTATGTAAATAACTCAAAAAAATGAAACCAGTTACACACTATGCCCCTCCAAATGTAGACTGATTTACAAAAGTAAAACCTGAATTTTATTATAACCATTTTATTTATTTAATTCATTAAATCTTGGCTCCTGGGAATCTCTGCTGTGGGACATTTTTCAACCTTGGCTATTATTCTCCTTTATAGTCATCTTATTAACCTCTCTAGGGCATTGTATTTTCTCAAGGGCTTTAAATGGCTTTTGAAGCCACTCACACATCAAATGATACCCATCACAATTAGACAACTTGATGAGCTCAAGGATTTGACTTCCCACGTCTATGATGACAATGCAACTGCTGGTAACAGTGACTACATGACCCTCTATTCTTATTTAACTAGTGGAAACAGCAAACATGTGATTTTTCAGCCTGGCTATGACAACAGCAGAAACTGAGAACAACACTATACTAGTTGGTCACACTCTCAGCTTACTGAGAGAATGACCAAAAAGAGAGCCATCGGTAAAATTAAATACAAAATGGAGACTGGACTTGAGAATTCCCTGAGTAGACAAAACCACTTAAGTCACTTAAGCAAAACTAAATCTCTTATTTCATGACTGTCATGCCGGGTATCATGCAGGGTCTCTGGTCCTGCTCCCCACATAAGAACGCAGGACATAGTGAGGCCAAAAAGGAACACCCATGGAGCCATAGATAGGGGAGTCACACCACTATAGTCTCGCTGGTGGCTGGGTTGGAGACACGGGAAGCAGGAGCCACACTATCCGCAACCTGCTGTCCACTTCTCTCTGCCAAGCAACCCCACTTGCTAGCTGCAATCCGCTGTGCTAACTGCAATCCACTCTTGCTAGCTTAGCCCCAATCTTTTTGCTAGCCCCCATTTCCGGCTAGCGTAGCCACGGCAGTTATGTTAGTGGCCAATGGCTCACTGGTTACAGCTGACGGCCAACTAGCCACAGCTGATGGCTATCTAATCACAGCTGATGGCCATTACTACCCGAGCCAGCACCTTTCCACGTGAGCCCGAGAGCCTGGAAACTGCACTCCTGGCTCTGTCCCCACAATGACCACACGTGAAACTTATCAGGTTATTTCTTGTAAATGCATCCAATAATCATAAAAAAACTCAAGTCACCTTCGTACAAATAGTATAAGATAATCACTTTTAACCAGTTCTCCGCCACCTGGAAACCTCCATTATGATAACCAATCATTGTAAAGCTTAAGTTTCCTCTTTTTCACTTTATAAGCCATCCTGTAACATCATACCCCTGAGCTTTGTATCATCAGTCTTTGAATTTGAAAGCCCCCAATTTAAGAATTGTTCTTATATGCACAATAAACTCTTAGTGATTTAGTGGTTTTAATATGGCTATTTCTGGATTCTTTACAGCAGCAATTTCCTGCAAAAATCTCTGCACTATGAAGGGGGGGCACATATTTTTGTAGACAACTTTTTTGCATAAATAATAATAAAATAATTTAGTTTCCTGTTGTTGGTTTAAAAAATTACCATAAACTTAGTAGCTTATTTATTATCTTACAGTTCTGGAAGCCAGAGACCTAAATGAATCTCACCAAACTAAAACCAAGATGATGGCAGGGCTGCAGTTCTTTTTAGTGGTTGTAGGGAAAAACAATCTGTTTTCTCACCTTTTTCAACTTCTAGGGGCTGTCTGCATTCCTTGGTTTCTGGCTCCCTTCCATCTTTAAAGCCAGCGATGTTGGGCCACGTCCTCCTCTTACTTTCTTCTCTCTGGTGTTCGCTCTCTGCCTCCCTCTTCCACTGATAAGGACCCTTGTGATTACACTGTCCCACCTGGATAATCAGATCAATCTTCCTCATTTGAAGGTCAGCTAATTAACAACCTTAATTCCATCTGCAACCTTAATTCCCCTTTGTCTTATAACGTTTCTATTCAGAGGTTCCTATGATCAGATCCTGGGCAATTTCAGGAGGCCAGCATTCAGTCTACCACTGTAACACAAAGATTAGTCATACACCGTTTATTAAGTATTAGGTTAGTGCAAAAGTAATTGTGGTTTAAAAGGTTAAAGTAATTGCAAAAACCGCAATTTCTTTTGCACCAACCTAATTCTTGCTGTATACAAGAACCATTCATTATATAGAGTAATTCATTTAATCCTTACTATAGCCCAATCAGATATGTGTTTTTATCACTGTTTTACAAATGAGAAAATTGAGAAAGAGAGAGATTCAGCAACCTTATATTTAAAGTCACAGGGCCAATGAAAGGAAAAAACAGAATTCAAATCCAGTTCTGTCTGACATTTTATCCCCAAACGTCTACCTCCCTCCCCTCAGATCTTTCATTTCTTATTTTTGTGCAGAAGTCCTTACCTCTTACCTTTTTGACAACAGTGAAGCCACATAACTTTCTCCTTTTAAAATATGTTTACATTTTTCAATGGAAAAAAATCAAAAGAACCGTAATGTTTTGTGAAAAGTGAAAACATAGGAGAATCAAACTTCAGTGTTTATAAATAACGTCTTATTGGAATACAGTGTGCTTCTTTGTTTACATATAGTCTATGGCTGTCTCAGTACCTATATCCTCTCATCTTTCCCTCAGTAACAGAGGAGGAGCATTCCATTGCCTCCAAAGGTAAGCAATTGAAGAAAAAGTTCTGCCATCAGTCTTCTCCGGTTCCCCTAGAAGAGCCTCGGAGTTTTCAATGAACAGACCAGTATTACTTCTTTGACTAGAGCACAAGTCTGTTTGTAAACATTAGGAGTCCTGGGCCCAGAAAAACCAGCTGACCAGGGGTGGAGAGGGTCAGATGGTTTTGCCTTTGCTTTCTTAGAGACAATTAATTACACTGAAAATCAGAGACCAAAAATTTAGAGGTAGAAGAAAACTTAAACGTGACCAAATTCATCCTTCTATTTACAGACAATAAAACTGAGGCCCAAAGGAAACATGTCACTGGTCCTGGGTGGCACAGTTATTTATAACAATAATCTGGGTGTCAGTCTAGATTCCAGGTTGTAAGACTCTTAGCGTAGGTTCTTGTCATGCAGGTTGTCAGGTGGGATCTCTGGTCCCGCTCCCCACATAAGAACGCAGGACATGGTGAGGCCAAAAAGGAACACCCACGGAGCCATAGATAGGGGAGTCCTACCACTATAGTCTAGCTGGTATCTGGGTTGGAGACACAGGAAGCAGGAGCCACACTGTCTGCAACCCTGGCTCTGTCCCAACTAGCCACAGCTGATGGCCATCCAATCACAGTTGATGGCCATTTACTACCTGAGCCAGCACCTTTCCACGTGAGGCCGAGAGCCTGGAAAATGCACTCCTGGCTGTGTCCCCACAGTTCTCTTCTCCACATTCACAGAAGAAGTTCAGCCAACCATCTGTTTTTGTACCACCTGTGAGCTACGAATGGCTTTTATACTAAAAGTTATTACAAATATATTTTGTGTAAAGTAAAAAAAATATATAAATTCAAATTTCAGTATCTGTAAATAAATTTTTATTGTAAAGCAGTGTGCTTGTTTATTTATGTACTGTCAATGGCTGTTTTCTTCCAAGGACAGCAGAATTTGATCATCGGGACACAAACTGTAATGCTAATGATACAGTCCTTACAGAAAGTGTGCTGACCCTTGTTTTTCACCCTGCCGGTATCCACGCGCCCTCATCCGTAGTGACATAGTGCAGCCAGGCTATGTTGGCCCGAGGAGTGGCATTGTTGTAGGGAGATGAATGTTTCACTCAATGCTTCAAAGTTGTCAAGGCAGGTAAAAGACTTTTTAATGGAAATCATATCAAATACCATTCTTGTAACCTTCTTTAGTCTGTGAACAAGAAATGGTCCAGACTTTATCCATAGGGAGAATTGTTTACTCTGGTCAAGCATTGTGTGAGAGTTCTTTTATTTATAATCTCATTTATCCTTAGCAACAACTTTGAGAAACATTTTATACCCATTTTATAGATAAAGCAACGGAGACACAGATAATTTAACCAGTTTTCTCCAGATCCCAACCAAATGGTATTATATTATATTATATTATATTATATTATATTATATTATATTATGTTAGACCGGGTCTTATATTAATTTTTGCTCCAAAAGATGCATTAGAGTTGATGGTGTGGCTAGGTCTTATTTTGGGGGAAACCTGGTAATATTCTGATTAAGTTTCTTCTCAATATTCATGGCCAACATTTGGCTTCTAAATGAAAGGTTTTTGATCATTTCAATCACTTGCTGACAGGGTGAGACTGCACTGTTACCCATAACCACACAATAATTAGAATCACCTAATAATTTAGAATCAATCTTCTCATCTAGTCTTGCATTTCTAATCAAATTTACAATCCACCTTTCAGCTTCTTCTGGCGTCACGTTCAGTTTATCTGCCAACATGTTAATGCAGATACACTGATGGATGCAACAAAAAGTCTCAAATATGAAGAGATGGTCATTTTCAATAAAATCCTCAAGACAAGTCACGAAGAAGAAGTCATTCACAAGCACAGATTCACATGCCCTCAGGTTTTTCTGAGTCCCATCAAAGTCAAAGTTAACATAAGCATTCAACAAACTCTGTAATTGGATCTTTACATGTGAAGACACCTGTTGAATAACTTTGGCCAGATCTTTTGATCTTCTGGCATTTGCGAACATCTTTATTTGTTATGACTGCTGCAGTCAAACAGCGAAGAATATGTGGACACATCGTCTGAATTGCATTAAGACACAGTGGCTGGTAAAGGAAGACATCAACAATTATCGTGCCCTTTGTGGTGGTTGAAGAAAACAGAGACCAGTGAGTGATCCATGTTCACAGCTGAAGAGACAGAAGTGGAGAACTCACAGAGTTATTATCTATGATCTCTTAACCGTGTAAGGTCTTTCATGGCTACATCTCAATTCTGCATTAAAATTTCAGAAGCCAGTTTTCCCCAGAGTGAACTCAAAGCATTTCTATCTGTTGCTGGAACCAACACTAAAGAACTAAAGATATTCTGGTGCTCCAGAGTAATTCCTACATCCATATTGGAACTTTGCAAAGTACCTAAATATTTTTCCTTAAAACTGTGCTTGTCTGTGAGGTAGTCTAATAGCATCTGACCATCCTGGTTGACTGCATTTGCCTTGTAGTTTTTGGATATTCAAACAACTTCGAAAATGATCTGTTTCTGCCTGAAGTTGTTCCAGCTGTGCAAATGTGGTTCTTTTTTTTCTCCCAAAACATGAAGAATATCATCAGAATAAAGTTTTTGTATAAATCCATAGCAACATACCATGTTAGTATTACTAAGATCCAATTTCCCTTGTAATAATTCTTTTTCATTATACATCTCCTATACTGAGAGAAACTCAAGCAACGGAAAGACTTAATGTTGATTCAGAAAGTGTGCCATATGTGTAGTCAAGTTGTACTCCGCCCTCTTGTCAAAGAAAAGGGGTACAAATATCTTTTAAAACCAAGTGGGGTATCATATATCACAGTGTAAAACAGTAGCAAAGCAAGATGAAGTCCTGCTTTTTCTCTTCACCAACATGGGACAAGGAGGGGCTACAGCACATTTTCTAATAGCTGAAGTGAAGGTGGATCCTTCAGAGATGCAAATTAAATCTGAAGTACTTTGCCAATTGACTCCCAATCGATTATTCTAAGTGTTTGTGCTGCAGAGAATGTGATTTCTCCCAGGGACTCTGAAGAGTGGTGCTTAGTTATTCATCATGAAATTTAATTTCAGAGCTTGTAATCATGTAACTGTTTAAAATGGAATTTTTCAGTAAAACATGTTGAGAGGAAATAGAGGATTATTTAACATCTACTCATCTCACTTCCAGATTAGTTTAAAATTGGATGTATTTCATGATTTCACAACAGCAATCACATAAGGGCCATGTAAGCTAAACTCCTACATATTTTCTGCTAATTTGGTTGATTTAGGTATTTTGTATCATGAATTGGAAAGGATATTACAGATTAAGAGATACAGATACAAGTCTTTTCTTGCCTCCCAAAGGTCCAACTCCACAGAAACACAATTAACTTCCTCTGAGCCACTCCTTGAGATACTTAGGAAAATATTAGCTGACAAAATAAGTCTAAAGTAATAGATGAGGAAAGACATTAACTATATTAAATGTAAGGATGAAGTGATGCAAATCAGTTTTAATCTTAAACAGAGGGCAAAAAATGCTTTTGAATTTGGCAGTATCAAAGATTACTGAGAAATAACTTTCTTCAGAGAATTCCAGTCTTGGGGTGAGTATAGCCAGATACAGAGTGAGCCAGCTATCATATATAGATGTCTCATAATACCTTGCATGGACATAGATGACCAAGAACGAAAACCTTTTCCACATAGTATAAAAGAAAAAGAAGTTTAGTGAAGCTAAACTAAAGGCATTTTTTTTTTCTTTTTATCACCACTGAAACATAATTAAAATGTCAGGGACCTCTAGGAGTAATGAAACAACTGTCATTCAAAAACAAAACAAAACAAAAAACTTAAAATTGTCTAATAACCAATTGTAAAAATTAAAAAATATCTAACTAGGCTTATATTATGATTTTCCATTATCTGAGATAAGTTCAATAAATGACATAATTTTTGTAAAAACAATCAAATAAACATTTTGTCCTATTGGATATTCTCTAATCCATTTTCCACATAACCATAAACCTGATCTTAAAGAACAAGTCATTACACATCTTATTTCAATAAGATCCACAGTTTTTTACACGGCCAACCATGTCCTGAATGATCTAGAACAGGGGTGTCCAAACTGCGGCCCGCGGGCCAACTGCGGTCCATGATCCATTGTTAATTGGCCCACAGCAAATTCCAAAAATATATTTAGTTTACTTAAATAAACCAGGTGTGGCAATACATACTTTACCTTGAGTGAGTGGCCCGGCTGTTTGTGTATTTTACCTCATATGGCCCTTGGTGAAAACCGTTGAAAAAAGTTTGGACACTCCTGGTCTAGAATGACAACATCTCCATCCTTGTCTCATGCTACTCTGCCCTCTGATCTTGCTGGCTTCTCTTTTATGCTTCAAAGCTCATTTTTTTTGCTTTTGTTCCTACTTCAAAGTCTTTTCCTATACTGTTTCCAGAACCTAAAAAGTCCCACAACTCCTCTTCAAACAGCTGGCTCTTCTCTTCTGTATAAATGTCACCTCTCTAGCAAGATCACTCCCTTAGCTGATCTAAATTTTACTTTTCCTTCCCTTCACTTATGTTTCTACATCACTGCATCTTATTAATACCATAGCACTTATAATAATTTATAAATTAGATGCATGTGTCTGATAACTTATTATACAGTATCTTGTTTTATTATTAAATTTATTGGGTTGACAATGGTTAATAAAATTACATTGTTTTCAAGTGTACATTCTATAATACATCATCCATATATCACATTGTGTGCTCACCACCCAGAGTCAGTTCTCCTTCCATCACCATACACATATTTGGCCCCCTTTTCCCCTCTTATACCACCTTCCTCCCCTTACCCTCTGGTAACCACTAAACTGTTGCCTGTGTCTATTAGTTTTTGGTTTTTTGTTTGTCTTGTCCATTTATTGCTTTCAGTTTTACATCCCACATATGAGTGAAATCATATGGTTCTCGACTTTTTCTATCTGACTTATTTTGCTTAGCATAATAATGTCAAGATCCATCCATGGCAGAATTTCACAAATGGTACTATTTCATCTTTTCTTATGGCAGAGTAGTATTCCATTGTGCATATATACCACATCTTCTTTATCTAATCATCTATTGAAGGACACTTTGGTTGTTTCCACATCTTGGCCACCGTAAATAATACTCAGTGAATATCGGGGTAAATACCATGTTTCTCCGAAAATAAGACCTACCCAGACAATCAGCTCTAACGTGTCTTTTGGAGCAAAAATTAATAAGACACGGTATTATTATATGATATGATATGATATGATATGACATGACATGACATGACATATTACATTACATTACATTATATTATTTATATTATAAAGACCGGGTCTTATATTAATTTTTGCTCCAAAAGACGCATTAGAGCTGATTATCCGGTTAGGTCTTATTTTCGGGGAAACATGGTATATCTTTACAGATAAATGTTGTATAGTATCTTTTATTTCAATTTGATTGTAACTTCCATAAACTTCTTGGCAAAGAATTTTATTTATCAATGTCTACCCAGTGCATGATAAAGAAGAGGTGAGCAATGAAGATTTGTTTAAGAAATGAATGTGCTCAAATATCTTTTCTCATTTCCAAGCCACCCCTTCACGCATATTTATGGGTAATTGGCTAAATTTGTGCCTTTAGAAAGTAGCTCTAAATCTAGTAATCGTATTCTGGATGACATAATGAGAAGTAATATAGGTGAAGTAGTGAGGAAACTAAAAGTGATTGTCAAAGTATTTAAAAGATTTAAGATAGGATATTAATTTGGTTAAGAAGAGGGTGAGTGGAAAGGCCCAGAAAGAATATTTTAGTTGTGGATACAAGCATGAGGAATGACATAAAAGGAAAGAATAACATGCTATGTAGCAAAAATGAGCACAGTCTGCACAGATTAGAGAGTATTTGTTTGGGTATTAGTTTAGGTGGGTTTGGGTGAATACAGAGGGTGCTAAAAGCAAAAACAAAGGAAAAAACTGTATTAAAATTGTAATACTCAAGATATACCAACAATAAAAGATGAATACAAGTCATGTGTATACATTGTTTTGGCAGCCCCTGGTAGTGTAGCCTCATGGGCCACATTAATGCTAGACTAAGTTGTATCTATGTGAGTTCTTGATCAATAAGTTTGTCATTGCAGATGTAAGAAAGAAAGATGATATGATAAAACTGGAGTTCTAGAAGACTCATCTAGTATGACACATTGGAGGACAAAATGTTATCTGTGACAAGATAAATAATGAGGTAATTGAAGCAATGCATAAAATATGGCAATGAAGGTGAAGAAAAAGGAATCAAACATATATTGAAGGTTATCAGTAATTCCTTTCACTTCAAAATGGTTTTATCACGTTGGAATAAGTGACCAAGAAATTTTAAGAGACTTTGCAAATTGAACTCGTAATTTTTGTTAAGCTTGAGAACAAACTTCAGTAAAGTTCACTCAATTTGAATAACCAAATTGTATGTTGACTTAAATTTTGATAGGTATTCCTCATGCATTTACTACAAAGGGTTTTGTCAGTTAGCATAAGCATGTAGTGAATTGACATTGAAAAGAAAATAAATGAGCAAGGTATTTGGATTAAAATTTCTTTGACGCAGAACATTTCAGCTTTATTTCACGGACTGGACTTACAAGTTTTTGGCCTGTGTATAATACAAGTTTTCTTAGCTTGACATCATTCTTGGATGTCATCTCATGCCTCTTAATTTATACCAAATTCAAAATGTCTCTGAGAAGCTAAGTACATAGGTCTTTTTAATGGAGACAAGCGATGAGGGAACACAGTGTTCTTTTGAAAATTACAACAGGGCTATTTGAACCTTTTCTTTCCCCTTCATTTTGCCTGGTTTTTATAAGTTTTTATTCTATTTCAGTCTTTTAGTTTGTAAAATTTATTTGCATAAAATCATCTTTAAGAAAAATTGCTTTTGGGTCTTAGGAAAAAGGTCTGCTGCATCATCTTAAAGCATCATAAAAAGTCACAGAAAAAAAACAGAAGCCCAGAAAGTGCTATTGACTCTATTCAGCAAAATCTCTTTTATCATCCATGTATTATAGACACTTAGAGGTCTGCTTTCTGCAATAGACCACAATATCAATAAAGCATGTTGTGTACTTCTTTCAAAAATAACATACTGCTATTTTTTTAATTAAATGTATTGGCTTTCCCTCCTATTAGAAATGTGTTTCTAGTCTTCTGAAACACATTTGCAAAATTCAGAAAAAGATAAAGAAGAAGAAGAAAATTATTTGTGATCTCAACACTTAACCAGTTGATCTGGCTCTCTATATAGATAGAATTACATTGCACATTCTAATGCATAACTTGATTTTCCCACTTGGGAATTTATACTAAGCATTTGCCGTGCTTTAAAATATACTTCTCAAATATTTTTAATGGCTGCCTACTGCATTGAGACAGTAGGCAGTATATAATTGAGACATACTGTATTTTACTGATCATCTATTATTAGTTTTGTGATATTTCTTTATTATAAATGATACTGTAAATAACATCTTTGTGCAAAACACTGTGTATTTTTTTTCTTTAAAATGAATTTCTAGGATTGAAATTGCTCAGTCAAATGTTACTTGTATTTTATTTACTTTTAGTATATTTTGCCAAGTTGTCTTTTTAATGTTATAGAATATAGTCACTCATTTCTGACTATGTCATATGGCACTGGAGTTTTCATATGCGTTGTTATTTTGCCCTTGGAGCTGGACTTTAATGAAAACTACCTTCTGTTGGGGTCTTGCATACACTCCAGGGTATGAACACATCCTACAGTTTAGTTTCTTTCCTAGTTGTTTTTCCTGGGGAGAGCCAGTGGAATCATGATGCAATGTGATATTAAAGAAGTAGCAAGGGCCAGATTACTCAGGATCTGTGGGTCATATTTAAGGACTGAGCAGGCATAATAGAATTTAAAGTGTGTGTGTGTGTGTGTGTGTGTGTGTGTTCATTAAAGATCCCTTTTGTATAGATGTGAATGATTGGGCAAATATATTATTGACTATTATGCACCAGTATGCATCAGTTAGTTTTCAACAGTGCAACCATACAGCTTGTTAAAAAATGGACATAATTTGATTCTTGTTAGAAGTAGCTGATACCCTGTGCCTGAGTGCCCTCCTGCATTTGGGCTGTCCTACGTCATGTCAGAATCAAGCAACCAAAGAATGAATACCTAGTGCACTGGCGGGTCTCGAGAATGCTATTCTAACAGTGCAGCCATCATCAGCTCTTAATAGTTGATGCCTATTCAGGGGAGACTGTAAATATTTTTAATGTAACTCCTGCCCAGGGGGACAATTAAGAACATTTTCATAGTAGTTAAAGAAAGAGGTAACAGTAACTTGTCCCACGTTGGCTAGGCTCAGGGTATTAAAGAAAAAGAGAAACAGATAAAACCGAGAGTGATTTAGAAACAAAAATCAGTGAGACGAATTGGATGTGGAGGATTAGGGGGTGTACTTTGAAATAGTTGCCACAGAAGGCTTCTCTTAATTGTTGACATTTAAGCTGAGCTCTGAATGAGAAAAAAACATGAAGAAGAATATTTCTGGCACAGAAAAAATAATTATAAAGGCTCTGAGGTAGGAAAGAGCTTAGTGTGTTTGCAGACATCAAAAAAGAACAAGGTCAATCCATTCCAGTAAGTATAGTGGGTAAGGGGAGAGAGAGGAAATGTAAAAGATTACCAAGGTAGGAGATAGGTGTATGCCTTTAATGGCAAGAATGACTTCCCTTGAGTAGAGACGGAAAAGACCTCTAGATGGCAGAAGTGTTGATCCAGGTGCATATAGGTCAGCAGATTTGGTATCAAACATTGAATGTATCCCATTGGCTCCTGTATTTTTCTGTAAAGTAGGAAGCAAGATAATCTGCCCATCCAAGAGAAGTGAAGAGATTCCAAAGAAGTGGAGATCTGACTTGCCATCTCAGAGAATAGGAAAACACATTGACCAGGAAGATAATAAAATGTGCCATCTTTAAATGAGGCAAATTCTCTATAGGTAATTTCTTAGGTCCAATGGCATGGATATTCTCCATAATGAGGAACACAATTCTGCTTTAAAAGTCATTCAAACATATTATGAAACAATGCCCTTTGCTCCCCACATTGTGACATGAATAATGGCATGGTTTGCTGGATCCTGTGATTAATTAGTAGCTGTGACAGTTTGTGATGACCCCAGAACAGTTTGTCAAATCTGTCCCATTTTATTTTCTTTCATGTGGCCATCTTATGTCCACAAGTGCACATTTTGCACTGTCGCATACCTTAGGATGCTTTTCTCCATATTCATTTATGAAAGATAAATTAGCCTATGAATAAAATTATCCAATCAGAATCTTTAATAGAGATAGCACCTCATTGTTTGCCCTTCCTTTTGTATTCTAGCATATTTTCACAGTTTTGGTTGATTTATAATTTTTCTTTAATCATTTTTGAGGAAAAAAGCTTGTTGTTGTAGCTTTATGTTTTTGTCCCTATTTTACCACTGAATATCCTTCTCAGATATGCAGCCCATTTGATGAAATTTGTAGCCCACATGTGTTACATGAGCCTGAAAATATATATGAAGATTCTATTTTCCTTCTTGGTTGATTAATGCAATGCTACTGTCAGTCAGAAAACTAGGTAATTATTCCTGTATTATGAGGATGCTTCTTTCTTAGACAGCCCAAAAACAGAATTTCCTCTCACGTCCTACACAAAGAGATTGCAAATGCTCATCACCATCAGGACAGAAAGTTAGAGTGGCATGGAATAAATTAATGGATTCAAGTAGGGCAGAGACAGGAAGGCCAACCTATAGCATTTATCATCTGATATACTTTCTCAGGTATTCCATCTGTCTAGACTGTTAGGGAGCCAGACTAAGATCCCACACATTAAGGCTTCATTGGATGGAATCCTGGTAGAAGACGGCATTTAAGTTAGAATATATACACAATTAGGTTCCACTGTTCTCTGAATTCAAGTAGACAGGGCCAGAGATATGAATCTCAGGGTCCTAAAAAAGCCTCATGGATATAACCATTTGATAGAGTCATCCCTAGTAACCTCTGAGAAATCGTAGATATTAGATCTCAAAGGGCAAAAAAATTGGATACAGACACATGGACCCAAATAAAGGGTTATTAGTAGACTCGAGTACCTGGAATTTACATGGTTGCCTGAGATCAGGATTACTAACCTGATTTTGTCTTTAATAATGTTTTTAAAGTTATAAATTAGCAACTGTCCAGATACATAGTTTATCTTGATTTACTTAAACAATGTTTCTTACAATATTAATGTAGGCAAGCCAAAGAAATATAGACTGGATCACTACCAAGATATTATCTTATTATATTATAGTTGACTGTGGAATACACAGTCAACTATAATGTCTATAACATGCATTAATTAGTGGATCAAAGTGATTTTGCATCCATTCATTCAACAAATACATACAGAGGGTGCCAAAAAAATGTATACACATTTTAAGAAAGGAAAAAACTGTATTAAAATTGTAATACACAATATATACTAATAACAAAAGATGAATACAAGTCATGTGTAGACATTTTTTTGGCGCCCCTGGTATTTATTGAACACCTACTCTGTCCAAGGCACTACGCTAGGTACTTGTTTTACAGTAGTAAAGAAAATCAGGCACAAATTTCTGGGAGAAAATTCTATAGTTCACTTATAGCACAATCTTTCTGACATCAAAGCCTGCTTGCTTATTGGTAGTTAGCTTTGGGAAAAGATCCTAGGAAACTAGAATGGGATAACAGAGAGGACTGAAACAGGAAAACAAAGAAAGGCAATTAAAGGATGAATTATTGAGCTGGTTATGCTGGGGCCCTCTGAGGAACGGGCAGAAGCACCTCATTAATACCTGCCCTAGAAATAGCAGTGAAGAGTTTTAGCCATTGTCCCCTCACTCCCATTGGTCAAAGGTGGCCCAAGGGGATATTGACTCCGTTGCAATTCCAGGAACACCATATACAGCTTGGCTAAATGGGCACTTTCAGTTCCCCATGTTGAGTAACAAAAGAGCCCAGGACAGAAAGCAAAAAATGTGCAGGTAAGTTGCTGTAAGAGTACACCTACATGGAGCTGGTTGCCACAGCAATAGCCAGGAGGAAAAAAAGATGTGCCAAGAGGATGGGTGAGAGCCTTCATGGTTCACTCCTTACCTTGCTTGAGTACACTCATCATCATAGACCCTTAAAATATGTAGTTGGCTGCAAGCTCTATAAAAAGGACTCCAGTCAGAGGGTATATTAGTTTCCCAGGACTGCTGAAACAAAGTACCACCAACTGGGTGGCTTAAAACAACAGAAATTTATTCTCTTGCAATTCTGGATGCTCGAAGTGTGAAATTAATTAATTTAGTGTTAGTTAATAAGGCCTTGCTCCCTCTGAGGCCTCTAGTGGGACTTCCTTGTCTTTTCCAGCTTCTGGTTGCCCTAGGTGCTCCTTGGTTTGTGGCAGCATCACTCAATCTCTGCCTCCAGCATCTTTACATTCCACCTTCTCTCTGTGTCTGTGTCTTCGTATGGCCTTCCCCTCTGTGTGTCTTTGTCTCTGTGTTCAAATTTCCCTCTTCGTATAAGAACCCCATTCATATTGGATCAAGGGCCCACACTACTCCAGCATGACCTCTTCTTAACTAATTACATCTGCAACTATTCCATTTTCAAATAAGGTCATGGGAAAGGAAAAAAAAAAACTGTCAATTAGGGAGACATTGCATTAACTACAGTGTGAAGTACCAAAGTCCTAACTAATGAGCTGATGGTGAGGAGTAAAAGAAATGTATATTTCTGAGAAATATGAGACAGGTAGAATGGAAGAAGGAGATTTAAAAGAGGAGTTGTTTTAGTGGAGGGGTAAAAACTGAATTCAACTTTAAACACTGAGATAAAAGGTGTTGAGGGTATTCAATCGCATACTTACTATGTGCCAGTATTGTTTAAGGTGTCTAATATATCATTATATCATTTTCTATGATGAGTTCACTGGGTTGGAACTCTTGTATACACATTGTGAATAAAGTTTCAGAGAGTTAGTATTGTCTCCATAGCATAAAGGTTTCAATGATTATGATATCTTTGAAGTAAATAATTTAACTTCAGGCAAGTAAATAATTTTCAACATGCTTTCTTTTCTTACTCCTCTTTCTCCTCCTTTCTTTCTCCTCTCTCCTTCCGTTAATATATCTTTGTCTTGAATTAAGCTTTCATTGTAGATACAAGTGCTCACTGCTTATGGATAATGCTTCATAAATATTTGGGGGAGAAAGATCCATGAGTTACTCCTCTTAAACTCTTAATTTTGAAGTCACTTTCTAAGTAAAATCTTTGAACGTTGTTATTGTATATTTAAATTTCTTTTCCACCTGCAAAAGTTTTAAAATATGACATTTACCACAGCACAACCCCTCTCTCATGGTTTAATTTCATACTCTAAAGGCTACATTTCATCCTACCTGTTTTCAGCAAAAATAATTGAAACCAAATATGCTTTACTTTGTCATAGTCCCACATGCACAATTTTTAATTAAGCATAATTAAATTCAGCCTCTTCTGTCTTATTTTACATTCCCATCCCATATGCTATGTTCTATTTTCCCAGTAAAAAGATATAATTTTAATAAAAAATTGACTTTTGCTCCTTTCTTTACTGCTAAGATTTTTTAGCTATTAAATCCATTATTATTAGGTTCAGGTGCTAGTGATTATTAAGTTCTCCATTCTTTTTTTCATAGTTAAGCCTCAGGTAAGATAAAGGTAATGACAATTCCAACCTTGTCTATGCTTGAGTAAGAAGGCCCAGAATAATATTGGTGGGACTTGCCCTGGACTGACATCGGATGTGAGCAAAAAATTGTATTACATCTCCCATGAATTCAGAATGAGGGATGAATTTGTGTCAAGTGGGACTCCAGAAGTCCCCTGAGATTGCCTCAGCACGACATGCCAATTCCAGTCCATAAAAATCCTGTTCTAAATGAGTTCTAAACTCAAGTAGAATCTAAGAACAGGGAAAAATAAAAGCAAATAGCTTTTATTTATAGTTTTTTATTTACTTTTGATATTCATTGACTCTAAATATTAGTGCAATTAGGCAGAGTATATCAGTCTTTCAGTTGCAAAGAATAGGTTACTGGAATACTTTGATATTGACCTCTGATCCCCTTTGACCCTGGAGTAGCCTGGCTCTAATCAGCAGATGAGATTTCCAAGTGGGTTACTTCTGCTACACATAGCCTTCTCTATTTACCCCCAGGGAGCCACACAAAATGCCACAATATGCTAAGTATACCATGATACCAGGAGGACAGGAAACATTGGTTTAAATTACTATATCATAATGAGGAAAAATGCCAGCTACAGATAGACCTACTATAAGATAACCCCAGTATACTCTCATTTAAAATAACTTATTTGTATCAGTGGTTCTTAAATTTTGCTTCATATTGTATTTACCCACAGAGTTTTTAACATCTTGATGCCCACACTACACTGCAGACTAACTACATCAGAATTTCTGAGAGTGGAACCTGGTTGAGAAATAGTAGTTTATATGACTTCTAATAATAGGGGACAAATATGGGGTTCTCTCAAACAGCCCTGATTTCAACTACTTTTTTATGGTAAAGCAATTTATTAAATCTGTTGCTAAATATGCAAATTATGTGCATTCTAAATATGATTCAATTTTTATAGTTTAATACTATTTTTCACCTAAGAATTTCACAAAACAGGAACAAAAATAGCTCTGACTTATCTGCCAAAGTAATATCCAATCAACCAGAGTGATAGATACACAAGTTTCTGATCACTTTTGTTCAATGAGTTTTTGGTTTTGGTATGTAACAACTGAACAAAATGTAAAATTGTATCTTCTTTGCTAATTGATTATTTTATTTCTAAGGCCTATGACTTGCTGTTAATTAGGAAGGAAGAAAAGGCATTGGTGGGAGTTCTGGTCAAGATGGTGGAGCACATATATACTGTGCTTTCATACTCCCACAACGACATCAAAATTACAATTTAACTACAGAACAACTATCATTGAGAATAGTCTGAAGTATAGTTGTCCAGAAGTCTTACAACTAAGGACACACAGAAGAAACCACCTTGAGACTAGTAGAAGGGGTGGAGATGCAAAACAGGCTGGTCTCACACCCTCATGTGGGGGTGAAAAATCAGAAAAGATATCTTGGCTGTGGAGGTACCTCCTGAAGAGCAAGGTGTCCCAGCCCCACACCAGGCTTCCCAGGCCAGGTTTCTAGTGATGGGAAGAGACGTTCCCACAACTTCTGGCTGTGGAAACCAGCAGAGATTGTGACTGAATGAGACAGAGGGCTGCTGGAGTCCCAGGCGCTCCTCTTCACCTCTTCAAGGACCTGGGCATGGACTTACTCACTGATGGACTCACTCACTCTGAGCTGTAGCATTGGGGCAGCATATCTAAAGGTGCCAGGGACATGCAGGGAGAAACTGAATTGTCTGGTATCAGGGCAAGAGCTGGAGGGGCAGCTTTCTCCCAGACAAAAGTGCTGGCAAAATCTATTATTTCTTTCTATTATTTCGTTTTTGAGCCCTCCCACTCCTGGCATGCAGATGCAGGCAGCCGCCATATCTGAGTCACCATCCACCTGGATAACACTGTTCGCCTTGCCCTGGTGATTCCCTGAGATCCCACTCCACTCAACTTTCGGACCCACCAAGCTAGTGGCTTTTCTAGACAAAGGCCTGTCTTGGCTCCTGCCTTGGACTTTACCTGAGAAATGCCAAATGTTACATACAAAGGGAGAATCTTAAAAGCACAAGAGAAAAGTAGTTAGTTACCCACAAGGAAGCTCCCATATGTCTAGCAGTTGATTTCTCAACAGAAACTTTGAAGGACAGAAGGGATTGGCACAAAATATTCAGCGATGAAAAACAAGGACCCACAACCAAGATTCCTTTAAGCCAAGCTACCATTTAGAATGGAAGGACAGATAAAGAGCTTCCCAGACAAAAAGAAAAAAAGCTAAAAGAGTTCATCACCATTAAACCAGTATTACAAGGAGTATTGAAAGGACTTAAGAAAAAGGAGGAGAAGGAGAAAGAGAAAGAGTCAAAGGGAAAGGGGAAAGGGAAGGAGAAGAAGAAAAATATGAATAATAAAATGGCAATAACTACATATCTATCAACAATTATTTGAAATATAAATAGATTAAGTGTTCCAGTCAAAAGATAGGGTGGCTGAATGGGTAAGAAAACAAGGCTCTGCTGTACAGCAAGAGCAAGGCCTTGCCCAAGTCTGGGGGTGGTCAAGTGGCCCTGGGGAGAGTTACGCACAGGCCCAATTCAGCTTCCAAAGCCACACGCTTATGCTCAGGACAGCATGGAGCGGGGGGGGGGGGGGGGGGGGCAGGGGGGCGAGGGGTCTCTGCTACAGGAAAGGCAGCTGTGAGCCCAGTCCCAGCATCCTAGGGATGCATCACAAACGGGCTGGTGGCTTCTCAGAACCTGTTTATTGATGCCAATCCAGGAGAGCCTTGGACTTTCTCTCAGATGGTGATAACTGCTGCTCTTTCAGAATAGCAGGTGGCACTTCCATTCAGCTATGGTGAGAGGGCCAGGGAACATCACTGGGGGCTGCCAGCCCCTCACACTGAACACTGGGGATCTTGCATCCTGCCTGCCACCCCTTCGAACAGAGGGGAAATCCATGTGAAGAATAACTTTAATCTGCATTAGAAAATACTTCCATCTCTGAAATTAACTGAAGAGACTTTATTGTCTGTAGTTTCCCTCTAATTCAAACAGAAGCATCAAATTTATGCAGTTTGCCATAAATTAAATTGTCAAGACCAACTCATACTAGCTCCTGTTCTTGGCCCAAGTTTGAATTCTAAATTGCAACTAAAAGCCATTTTAGACAATGTAGTTAAATATATCTCATTCTAAAAAAAAGAAAAGAAGATGCTTACATATGCTGCCTACAAGAGGCTCACTTCAGATTGAAAGACACACACAGACTGAAAGTAATGGAAAAAGATATTTCATGAAAATGGAAACAAATAAACAAAAGCTGGAGTTGCAATACTTATATACCAAACAAAATACATTTTAAAACAAACGCTATAACAAGAGACAAAGAAGGACCAAGTAATCCCCCTGCTGGGTATTTATTTGAAGATACCCAAAATGCTACTTCAAAGGGACATGTGCATCCATATGTTCATTGCAGCATTATTTACAATAGCCAAGACACGGAGGCAACTGAGATGTCCATCAATGGATGAATGGATACAGAAGAAGAGTTACATAAATACAATAGAATATTACTCAGCCCTACAAAAGAATGCACTCTTGCCATCTGTAGCAACATGGATGGATCTAGAGGTTACTGTGCTGAGTTGAGTATATCAGACAGAGAAAGACAAATGCCATTTGATCTCACTTACATGAGGAATCTGAAGAACAAAATGAACAAATAAATAAAACAGGAACAAACTTATAGATACAGAGAGTATTTTGATGATTGTCAGAGGGGAGAGTGTTTGGGGCGGGGGATGAGTATAAAAAGGGGAAGGGATTAAGAAGTACAAATTGATAGTTACGAAATAGTTATGAGGATGTAGTGTACAGCATAAGAAATAGTCAGTAATATTGTAATAACTACATATGATGTCAGATGGGTACTGGATTTATTGGGATGATCCCTTCACAAGTTATATAAATATCCAATCACTGTGTTGTACAGCTGAAACTAATATAATATGTCAACTGTAATTGAAAAATTAAAAATACATTTTAAAAAAAGAGAAGGCATCGGTTTTGATGAAGGAAATCTTGTCACCCTGCACTGTGAGCACTTTTGTAAACTATATGCATGCATCCTCATTTTGTTGCACTTTGCTTTACTGTGCATCACAAATGTTGCAATTTTTTTATAAATTGAAAGCAAGACCCTCCACCAGCAAAAAATTACGACTCACTTTATTGTGATGTGTGCTTTATTGAGGTGGTTTGGAACCCACCCCACAATATCTCCAAGGTATGCCTGTATATGGCAAAGTACCTGGGTGATGACAGATTTGATTAAAATAATTGATCATTTTTTTTCTCTAAGTTGTAAACAGCAGAACAGGAAACATAGTAAAACAAAACATAAAAAAAAAAAAAAAAAAAAAAAAAAAAAAAACCAAAACCTGAGTAATTATCTTGGAAGACTGAATTATAGAAAACAAAATTGAAACTCTTGTTTTCAAGAAATGATTTTCCTTGAATTCAGCTCTTTTCCCTAAGAGTATGTATCACTTAACTAGTACAATCACACTCAAGAATTTGTGACTGTTCTTTCAGTCACAGAAGAAATTTGTTTTAACCAAGTATTCTTATCTGTTCTACAAATTGGTTTTAGTGGGCACATAAATCTTCTAAATTTATTTATATAATCAAATTTGGTATTATTTCCCCTAGTGAGTTTGTTTGGCGTAATAGTTCATTGTTTCTCATAGAATTATCTGACCGAAAAGTATTAGGCATCAAATTCTAATGATCCAAAATTTATCATACTGATGTACTAGACTCCAGATTTCTATTTAAATTTACGTCCTCAAGGGCTGGTTTGTCTGCATTTGTCTTTTATCTCCTTCCCAAGTTCAGTAATATTTTAAGTTAATGTAATAAACATATTGTACTTTTAGGAAACAAAATACAAATTATGAAAGTTGGCGCTAGCCCTGTCTTTGGCTTAATTTTGGTAGAGAACTGCTGAGGGTCAGTAAATGTTTACTCTGAAAGGAGAATGATTAGCATGTTCCCAGAACCTTCTTTTGTGGCATTCTCCAAAAGAGAGATACATCTTCAGATGCTACATACGAAGAAGAATAGGAAGAAAAATATCCATGAGACCGCTAAAGAAAAGCAGTAAGAAGGGTGTTAGAGACTGGAAAACGAAAACACAAAAACATGTGCTGAGAATCCTCAAGCCACCCATTTCGGTTCTTTTGCTGTTTTTATTTCTTTTTGTTGGTTACAGTTTTGTTGGTTATAGGCTGCATTCTTTGACTCATGAGCAATTGCATAGTGTTGTTAATTTTAATTTAACCAGTGAATCATGGTGATTAAGAGATCTATAAGCCAGGCATGCTAATTAAGTGCCCTTTGTATGAGTTGTAAGAGTGCAGAAAAGCCTTGGGTACCTATCAGCTGTGTTTTGTGAGCCCTTGACCTCATCTGGCAATGATGACATTTCACTGGGTTTTATCTTCTAGTATCAATTTTACAACCATGTCCCTGTCCACGTAAGACTTTTTAGAAATATCAAAGGAATTGGAGAAAAATATCTTAAATCAACTGCCTTTTTCGTCTTTTTGAGGAAAAGAAGCTATGTGCATGACAAATAAGACTGCCTGCAATACACATGTCAAGGCTCATTTATTTAAAGATTTATAATTCATCATTGTCAGAGACCCTGAAGGCTAGAGGGTATCAATGTCAATGTCTCATGCTCATTGTGAGTTCTTCCAAGTGTTTAGAAGACTAGTCAGAGTGAAACTTAAGGCAAGAGGAGGAAACACTTTTGTTTTAATTTTTTTCTGAAATTCATTTTGTTGGTTTAAATACAGAGATTTCTGTATAGAGATTAGTTACATAGATCACAAATTATGCCTGTGTTTAGAGGTTTCCGATGCTTTATAATTTTATTTTTTTATGTTGACACCCCACCCCCACCCCCCCACACACAGAGTGACTTGGGCAAAACTTATGCAAGGAATAAGTAATCAATACTTGCTTTTGACTTGCTAGGTATGTGTGGATGTATGTATGTATGTATGTATGTATGCATGTATTTTTTATAATTACAATTTTTTTTCTTGTGATAAGAACTTTTAAAATCTACTCTTTTAACAACTTTCAAATATACAATTCAGTGCTAGGAATTGAAATCGAAAAAATATATATCTATTTGCAAACACTTCAAGGATATGACCCACAAATCACCAATTGACGTTGAATTGTTTGTCATAGGTTTTTCACAAAACAGGCATCTGCAACAGGGGCTGGCAAACTAAATCAATTTATTCTTTGAAATTTTGTTCTACATTCTTAGATATTTATCACTTTCTTCAAACTTTCTGTTGTACCTTGTTTTGACAACATTTTATGTATGTATGTATGTATGTATGTATGCATGTATTTATTTATTTATATTAGTTTCAGGTGTACAAAACAATGTAATAGACATTTACACCCCTCACAAAGTGATAACCCCCTTTCTCCAATCTACTACCCCTCTGACATCGTATGTAGCTGTTACAATTTCATTGACTCTATTCCTTATGCTGTACTACACATCAAAGATAGCCAACAGACATACAAAAAAATGCTCAACCTCACTAATCATTAGAGAAATGCAAATTAAAACCACAATGAGATATCACCTCATTCCGCTCAGATTCTCAATATATTTTAAATATCTAAGAACTCTTTCTTTTTTTACGGCCCTTTTTCTTACTATCTAGTTTTTACTTTACAGTGTAGAATCTTTTGGAATCTCCCTGAGGATACATATTTTGTTTCTTAAAGTTAGATACTGACAAGAGAAAATTCTGAGGTCTCCTTAATTACAGCTGGCCGGAGAGTTGGAGAGACAAGGGAGGTTAATTAACAGGGCTGTGAGCCGAAAATAAAAGACCTCTCACATTCCAGGAGGTACGTTAAAATTTTGAATCAACTTCCAGGTGGCTATTTCTCCCCTTATCTAGAGAGAAGAGACCACCACCAGATGCCACCTCATCCTGCTTCCGCATGAACTTTCTGGACTGTTCCCCACAACCGATCTAAAAGCTTCAAATACTTCTTCCTTATGGACTGTACACTTATCCCAGAACTAATCCCACTTCAACTTTTCTTGCCCCCATTATCCATAGCCAATGTGAATTCTTTCAAAACAACTCTCATCTTTTCTCTCCAAAATCACTGTAATAAAAGAGCCTCATCAATACCAGGATGGTGGACATGTTTGTCTTCTCCATCTAGTCATGCTGCTGATGGTTTAGGCTCTATGCCCCAGGACCTGGTCTTTTTTCTGGCTAGCATATGGCTTAATAAACCGTTTCTTTCAGGACAAATGTCAGCCTCAAAGAATTTTGTTTAATAATATTTCCCCCAGTTAAAAGAAAAAATATATATATATGATATATATTATATATACATGATATATATCTGAAACTTTTTAAAAGCAGAAGATACTGTTAAATATTCTTTTAGTGCACTCCTGGGATTCATATATTATTGTATGTGTTATTTTACAATTATTGGGGACAGAGGTTAATTTTTAGATTTATATTTAGCAAAGATGCCAATAATTTCTTTCCAGTAGGACAGATAATCTTAGAGACTGTGGTTTATGTCTTGGGTGGATATTAACCAAGCTTTGTATCTAACCTAGCTCTCCTACCCTACCATATTTTTTTTTATTAAGCTGCCTCTCTATAGCTTCATTAGTTCCCTCATTGAGTTAAATATCTTTGACGTGTAAATTTTATATTTGTATGAGAGTCATGCTCTTAGCTTTTTGAATATTATACTTTAACAGCTATTAAAGCTTAATTAGCTATGGTCTGATAAAAAAAGATTTATTGATTCTCAACAAGGGAGTGCACGCCAGAGGAATTCTGCTGGGCGAGAAGAAGGAGGGAAGTATCTTTTGCAAGATTTGTTTTTTCACTGAAGGACTCTGAAGAGGAACGAAGGGAGGTAGTAATCAGTTCTGGATTGGTTGGTTTTTCTGAGGCAGGATTATAAGTGTGATTAACTAGGCCCTGGGGGCTGTCATAAGGAGAGTGAGATTTAGCCATCTAGTATCCCCAGTAATAAATGAAAATTGTAAAATGGGTCAAGAGCATCATTCATAAGACGGCATCAGTCAGCCCAAGAAGGTGTTGTTATAGAATTTTACAACTGCTATGTGATCTTGAGTGTCAGGGGAAGCAAAATATGCCCTGTGGGATATTGATTATTTTAAACAAGAGTTTTTTCATGAAACAAAAGGCTCAGGGAAAAAAACATTGCCCTTCCCCCTAACTGCCTAAAAGAATTTAGATAGAGAACCTCCTCCAGGAAGGGAGCTACCATCATAGGTACCTACTGTTTAATCGTTTAAATCTCATTTATCTCGTGGGTCATCTATACAATATTGTATTTTGGAGGCTAGAGCAGAGGGTCAGCAAACTCTCTCTATAAAGGGCCAGACAGGGAATATTTCAGATTTTGAAGGCCAAAAGTCTTTGTTGCAACTATTTACCACTGCCATTATGACATGAAAGCACCCAAAGAAAACACCTAAGTGAATAGATATAGCTGTGCTCTAATAAAACTTTGTTTACAAAACCAGACAGTAGACTAGATTTGGCCCAGGAGTCACTGCAGTCAATCTTGATCTAGAGTCTGTTTCTACCCTAGTGATCAGCTCCCTAGTCCCCACATGTTTGTAGGCGGTTACATCCTTTACTGATTCATCCTACGACACTCCCATTTGATTTTAAGTTTCTAGAAATGTGTTTAAATCTGTCAAACATTTCTGTTTGGCTACCGATTACTGCCCTTCTTCTTCTCTAGGTTCTTTTATGAAGATATAGATACAAGATGCCAAATAAAGCTCAATGTATGAATTTTGTAAATAGCAGTCCATCAATTATCTAAAGTGCACAGCTTTCTGAAAAATCTAGATCGGAGAGCATGCCTGGGATCTGAGGCCAAGGTGAGGACCTGCTACTATGTAAAGAAAACCTGCACTTTGACATCCACTTATGGGAAGAGGTAACTTTTCAAAGAAAACTACATATATATTTACCTAACCAGCGCTTGTTGCAAGCTTCCACAGGAACCCAGTCATTTTCAGAATAAGGTATATAAGAGAATATATTGGATGTCTAGGCTTGCTTCTAGAAGGAGAGCTGGAGAGGAAGCCTTGGCTTGTCAAAACAATGCATGAGACAGGCAGTGCAAGAGAGAGTGGAATAGCTCTTACTTTTCAAACACAGTAATGTTACTAACTGCTAAAAGTACCTAATAGTTACTATACACCATTACAGTTAGATTAGTTGTTCTTTAACCTTAAATTGCAAACTCTTCTATAAAGGGCCAGAAAATTTTCAGCAGTAAATCAGGTATAGAAATAGAAACAAGGACTCTGTTCAGTATTTTCACTCTTGTGGGGAGAAGTGGAGCTCTCTTTGCATATGGGAAAAGAAGATGGAGCTAAGAAGAAAATGACTCCCTATCCTCCAAAGTATCACTAAAGAAAATCAGATTATATTATTATGTAAATGCAACTACCATTCTATGCAATGTGTTACTTAATCTATAATACAAGATACAGTCATGTCAGAAAAAAAGTTTTATCTTAAAACGTGGAAGAGTTCACAAAGGAAACTTGAGCATTTTAAGTAAATAACTAAATACGTAATGGAGTTAAATCAGTCATAAACCAGTTAACAATATGCATATCTTAATGACCTGGACTTAAAAAGGTCATCCTTTTAGAACTAGCAAATGGCAGCCTAAACTTACATATGTAGAAACATCAAGATATCTTTTTCAGTAGCACTTCAATAGATAGTATTTAGGTTTCGATTCCAACAGTCTGCAGCTGAGGCTGTGTCATATGGTGAAGGATGCTTACGTACCACAGCATGACTCACATAAGGTAAAAGTCAAATGAATCATCTCAGCTCATTGTCCTTAATTTGGGAGAAAAAAAAACCACAAAAAAAAAACAAAACCTGAAACAAGCTTCCACTTGAGATAAAATTGAAAGTGAAGCACCCAATGTCCTATGATAAAAGCAGCATTTTAAAAGAGGATTAGCTTTGTGAATGTAGCTAACATCTAATCCCAAATTACACACTTTATCAAGAGCCAATCAACCACTAAATTGCACTTTTTCTCATTGAATCAGTTCTGCGTCATACAGCAATCTTATTATATGCACAATACATACATTCACAAAGATACTCTTTTATGTTTAAAAGCAAACAAAGGGCAAAATAATTGAACTCTGTCTCTTTATCCAAGCTATAATTACTGGTGTAGAGTTAAAAACTAAGTGTGTCATTCCTTTGTGCAAACCATTCATTTAATTCACCTTTTCGGAAATGTCATTTATATTATTGATCCGCAGCAAGTTGACACTGACTGACTATCCAACATACATAACCCCCTCCCCCACCATAACCATTGTCTCAATTTAGATGTTATCAAGAGGAAACAATAATTCATTGGATTAAAAAAAGGTATGGTATAAAATAATATTTTAAATGTACAGCAAAATCACAACTCTCACTCAAATTCAAAATGAACATGTGTAAAATATTATAAATTATTAATTATAATGTAAATTAAAAGGCATTAAAAACTGGTTCGAAGGAGAAGCCAAAGAGAAGACGTATCTATAAGAAAAAGCAAAGCTGACATGATTTAATAGACACAAAACTGGCTTCTTAATCAAAGGTTGGGGGAAATCAACCTCCACTGGAAAATATTCAGTTGCCTGTCTTTGGACAGAACTAACTTCCATTAGCATCTGTTTCCTACAACATATAAAGTTATAAAATGACTCATGAAAAAAATGAAATGCACGAACAACTCTAGATTCAGGTAACCCTGAAAGGTATGCTAGATAGTTCCTAGCATTCCATAGAACATGCCATCTTTTTGTTTTTGTTTCCTGATAGACACAAGATTAAATTTAGATTTCAGTTCAACAAAGCCACTAAGGAGGATATTATGTACCTGCTCCTGACCGTACAAAAGTTATTAGTGTATGTCAAATTTTGAGTGGTTGTTTTTTTCCCTCCTTTGCCTCTATTGTGATGTTTCTATTAGAGACAAAACACTAGCAAAATTTATTTCATTGAAATGGGTGGGCCAGGGCAGTAGGGAGAGGGAGAGGAGGTGTGAAGATTGAGTAAGATCTGCAGTAGCATAAGTTGTGCTAAATTCTCATTTTAGTTTTAGCTTGATTTAAGTCCTAATACGAGGCTTTTATACCAATAAATATGGTGCTGGACAAAGAGATAGAATCTGAAGAAGCATGTGATATATTCACAGAAGAAACATAGGACCAATCCATCCATTTCTGTTTCAGAAGACTGAAGCCTTATACTGCTCATTTTCGGCCTCTGTGAGTTTACACACACACACACACACACACACACACACACACACACACAAAATTATATTATATTAAATTATATATATATGTTTATACATATATATGTATTAAATGTTATATACATATATATATATATATATATATAAATTTTAGCGCAAGGTTAGAATTATTCTCTAGATTCACCATAATAAGTCCATAGCCTTAGGAGGTAACTGTTCCTTTTTCTGTAGAAACATATATTTGAAGCTTGAATAAGATCCCACTGGGAGGCAAGGTGCAGAAATGAGAAAACTACTGGGGGCCATAGATAAGATACTTTTTTAAATGTCCTGGGGGCAAAAAACAGCTAGAGGAGCTATCTTAGCCAGGGAAGCACAAGTGAAGGGTGACATGAGCTTTGGCAACTGTGGCAAAGACACCAAATCCTATGATAATACCTATCAATATTAAATGATAATAAGGTCCTAGAAGTGTGATTTAAACTTGGCTTCAGAATCTCATAGTACAGAGGTTTTCTGCCGTAGGATTCATCTCAGCTATTCTGATTCCAAGTCTGCTATGAGACCAGGGTATCGATACTTTCAAAAATATCTACACTTGACTCTAATGTGTTGCCATGTTTGGGAAATGCTAACATAATAAAACCCTGGATATGAGTGGTGGTGACTAGATTGAAAAGATTTGGAAAGGAGAACCTGAGCTTTGCTGCAACTACTCTCATTCCATCAAATACACATTTTGTGTTTATTAATGAGTTGCATATGCAAAGGAACCAAAAGGGATTTAATTTTAGGCTTAGTTATAAGTACAATGTCACAAAATGTTCCTTTTTGCGCTGTCCTTAAAAAGGAATATGTATGTATAGCTCTCTCTATGCAGCCGATTTCAAGCAAGTAATACTTGTGCTTATGTACATGTATGTGATTATACTCGTATGTATATGTATGTAAACATTTACACTTTGGCAAGTTTGAGATCTGTTTTGATTGACAAATTTTAGCTTGGAGAAATATACCTAAGACAATTCTGACCTGAAAATATGAGTTTTTGGTTTTTTGTTTGTTTGTTTGTTTGCTTCTACTTCATTACAAGTAACTCTAACAGTAGAAAAGTATAGACAATGCTCTGGGCATCCTGCTGAATTGCAAACTCCACTTTCTTATCTGGTAGTTTCCATATTTGTTGAACAACTTGCCAAGGTATGTACAAGTATTTCAAGGGGCCAAAGATGTGAAAAGGTAGGCAATGGGAAATCAGAGGTCTAACAGAGATGTTTTATTTTTCTCCTGTTTGTCCCTAGTTTCTATATAGGCAACACATCTTTATGCACGGATGTCAATCTAGTTAATTGTGTATATTTCCCTGAGTGTGTCTTCATATGTTTCAGTGGGATTATGGAGGACATTTTTTTCTCAATAATTGTGTCAAATTCTGCAAGATGGGAAAGGGGAGATATGGGAGGCTGATAAAAATCATAGCAAAGATTATAGATTTTTATTTCTTTTGCTCTACTGTTGATATTACTTTAGTATAAGACCGGGTCTTATATATTATAATATCATATCATATCATCATATCATGTCATATCATATCATATCATATCATATCATATCATAATATGAAATAATGGGTATAAAATTGTCGCCACACAACAGCTTAACCGTTTGTACCTGCCCCCAAAGAAAGGAGAGTCTATAAGACAGGTCCTTTCAGGGACTTTGCTAATCCTTTGTATTTGCACCTTATGCCTCCTTGTTTGGTCCCAGAAAGATGACTGGACAGTCAATGACGAGTAAGATTCCTCACGGAAGGAACAACTCAAGCCAGACGCAGTCACGGGGGGACCAACAGGAGAACCCACGGGGTTCACAGAGGTGGGCACAGCCCCCCACTTTCCTCAGGGTAAGGAAAGCCTCAGCCTCTGTGGCTGCATTCTTTCCCAAAACCTGCAAGGGAAGTGATTCAATGAGGTGGTGTTCATCTATTCATATGCATATAGGTTTTGTCCCTTGGGGAAGTTGAGACTTATGGCCCAGCTGTCTGCAGGCAAGGGTGATTGACTTGAATTGGTTTCTTATTATGATGTATAGGATTCACAGATCTTGAGATTGACAAGCTTTATCTCCTTTGCTTCCCCACCTAACTAAGAAAAGCTATTGTGCAGGCCAGATTAGGCATCACAGCCCAGACCTTGAGGCTGCTGGTCCCTTGGCCTCCGCACTTAAACTCTATTCATGGTTACTGTCTTTTCTTAACCCTGCGCCACCCTCCTCACTTCCCACAACTCTCCTTTTGTGGGATGCAACATAATATAATACAGGGTATAATATAATACCCGGTCTTATACAGTATAAAACCGGGTCTCATATTAATTTTTGCTCCAAAAGACGCATTAGAGCTGATTGTCTGTCTAGGTCGTATTTTCGGAGAAACACGGTAGTGAGAAATCATCACGTGATTTGCGTTTAGATTCTGTGTTCTCTCCTGTAGACAGAATGTGACATCCAAGGGACACCATGGTCTTTCCACACACTGAGCTTTGCTTCAGGGAAACTTTAAAAATAGTAACTAAGCATTTTAGAAATGGTGTGTGGTTGGGTATAAAACACAGTTTGTTCTAAGCCCTAATGTTTTCTGTCTGTGATACTGAACTACAGATCAATGGGGTGTCCATTCTTTTACCTTTAAAATAGGGGAACAATGCCTCCCTTGAAGGTCTGTTCTGTGAGTTAGCATAGTGTCTGACTTATAAAATGGATTCACGTGTTGATGGTCAATATAGCATGAACTCTTTAATAGTGGACCTTTTACTTCTTTTCTAGCATTGGGTTTTTCTATACTTGATTCCCTTAGCTTGTGATAAGAATTTCCAATATGTTTCGTTGGACAAAGATCCTCACATGTGCCTTTTCATTTCCCCTCTACACAAGTGATCAGCAATTCAAAACATTTTATGATGTTTTTATAAATACGAGGCATGACAATCAAGTTCACAAACTTGCCACCATGAGCTTACATTGTCAGCACTGTACAAACAGCCAGGAAAGGTTTCATACTCTTTGTACATCCATGTCTCACAGCTGTGTCCATGTCAACATGTGGTGGTATCTTGCTGAGTGGAATTCCTGACTGTTGTTGCATTTTTTGTGTGCCGTCACAAGAATTAGAGCAACAAACAAACATTAAATTTCTTGTTAAACTTGTCAAGAGTGGAAGTGAAATCAGGAACGTGTTAGTCCAAGTTTATGGGGATAATGCCGTGAAGAAAACAGCAGTGCACAAATGGATTAAACATTTTTCTGAGGGGAGAGAATGCATCACTGATGAAAAGAGTTCAGGGTGGCCACTAATGAGCAGAAATGGTGAAAACATTGCAAAAAGTTGTCAAACTGTGTGTCAAAATAATTGGCTGACTGTGAGAAGCATAGCAAACCAAGTAAACATCAACAGAGAAACAGGAAAATCTTAACTGAAAATCTTGTCGTGAGAAAGGTGTGTGCAAAACTGGTCCCGAAGGAGCTCACTGATGAACAAAGGAAAAGGAGAGTCAAAGTTTGCCAAGACATTTTGAAGAAGCAAGACAATGTTTTGGGCCGTGTTATCACTGGTGATGAAACATGGGTGTACCAATATGACCCCGAAACAAAGCATCAAAGTGCACAATAGAAGTCAGCCAATTCTCCATGACAAAAAAGTTCCGTCAGTCCAAATCCAAAATAAAAATGATGTTGCTAACCTTTTTTGATATCAGAAGGATTATTCATTATGAATTTGTACCAACTGGACAAACAGTTAACTAAGTTTACTATTTGAAAGTGTTGAAAAGGCGGTGTGAAAAAGTTAGATGAAAACAACCTAAACTTTTCGCCAACAATTCATGACTCTTGCATCACGACAAAGCACCAGCTCACACAGCACTGTCTGTGAGGGAGTTTTTAGCCAGTAAACAAATAACTGTATTGGAACACCCTCCCTACTCACCTGATTTGCCCCCCAATAACTTCTTTCTTTACCTGAAGATAAAATATTGAAAGGAAGACATTTTGATGCCATTCAGGACATCAAGGGTAATATGAGGACAGCTCTGATGGCCATTCCAGAAAAAGAGTTTCAAAATTGCTTTGAAGGGTGGACTAAGTGCTGGCATCAGTGCTTAGCTTCCCAAGGGGAGTACTTTGAAGGTGACCATAGTGATATTCTGCAATGAGGTGTGTAGCACTTTTTCTAGGATGAGTTCGTGAACTTAATTGTCAGGTCTCATAATTTTTCTAAGTTTCTAAGAAAATCATTTTATCCAAGTTACTTTATGATCTAGAGGTATTTTCTTTGAATGCTGACAGATTTAAAAACAAGCAGCTATTTAGTTTGTGAACCATTAAAATGCAATGTTAATAATGAACCATGACAGATTTGGTCGTTTTTAAAGCACAGCAGAAATTTCAAGATAACCAAATATCTTTCATTTTTAGTGCTATCTGGATGATAAATGATGCCCTAAAATTATAAGGACAATGGCTTCCAAATATGTAGGCTCAGGTGACTCTGCACCACCTGTATATTATGTTAAATTAGATGTAAATTTTATTCACAGTAATATTCATCTGTTTATTGTAACAATTGGCCTAGCATGTTACAGATGGTAAGTACATTGCAAATAATTGCTGATTAACCTTTCTATTTGCATATAAATTATTAAATGAATGGGCAGTTCAGCTACAGTTCTGTGCTAGTAGTGTAAGTAAATCATTTTCATAGTACTTTGATTATATGTAGGTGTATATAGCCATTTCCAGTTTTGGAAAAACATCTTGAACTATAACAAAACAACACAGGAGAAATTTAGCCAAAGACATGTACTCACAGGGATGTGCTGAAATCCTCTCTCTTACTGCTCATACTGGTCTCTAAGTGATAACTTTCATTATGGTTCCATCTAAGAATGGCCCCAAAGCTCTGGGACAATGGGATACCCAACAGCAGGGGAATGGCCAAAAGCCAGACTGTGTGCTCAGCCGGTACAAACTACAAGAGGGCAATGTGTCCCTGTTTGAGAGGTAATTAAGACCATGCTTTCCACGTGTAGAAGTCTCTAAACCACAAAAACCATGAAATAATGCTTAAAGCGTTTGTATTTCCAATGAACACCTGTTTGGGTTAACAGTTTGGCAAAGTTTCCATAGAAAAATATACTTGTACATTAAAGATGTCCAGAGAAACATCTTCACCCTTGTATAAATTATATACTTTGTGAGTTGAGCCAAAGTGACCTTTTTCTCCAAATAACATTATTTACATAGAATATTTCAGTAGAGTATTTTTTAGTTATAAAATAAGAACTGTATTCAAAAAATTGCTTCCTTAATATTGATTACATGTAAAAGAACTGGATAATTACATAAACATTCAAGTTGAATCAGGAAAACAGTTTTCCAATTAACCTTGTGCTGAATGTAATTACAAGATGAATATTCAAAACCAACTGAGATGGCCATTTACAAATTATAATTATAATACTTTTATCTTGGGACTGAAAGAAACAAAGTTTACACTATGTAATGTTATAATACCATCCCAAGGCTTTGAAAGGGGGTATCTTTCCTTTCTTATATAAACTCTGCTATTGTTGATACTATAAACAAAATTGGACTATGCAGAACCTGAATCTGTTGTTATAAAGAAACTAGTGATAATCATATTATATACAATAACCTTACAGTATTTTTTTTTGATCCTTGCAGATACATATAGTCAATGCCGAACTGTAACGCCTGGTGCATTTAATTCATACATGGAGAAATAAATATTTTTCTGTAAAATGCACTCAATCGTTCTAGAGAAACTGAATAAAATCAAGAGTATTTTTAGATCTCTTTTACAAGTTAGGAAATAAGTCTCAGACAGGTTAAATAATTTGTGAAATGAACCAGCTAGAATGTAGCAGAGGTAGAATTTAAAATTCCTTGTGTAAGGAACACCAAAAGAAGACAGTTTTTCAAAGAGAGTGACTTAATGTATTAAAAGCTGTTGGGATATTAGCCAAAAAATGCGTATTAGAATTGGTAAAATGGAGGTATTAGAAATTGTAATGAGAATAGTGTTAGAGGATTGGTGCAGTTGGATTATGGGTTGAAGAGGAACTGAGGGTTCGGGAGGCAGCAATCTCAAATGTACGAGGTCAGATAATTGAGTTCACGGACTCGTCCTAGAAAAAGTGCTATATACCTCAATCCTGAATATCATTATGGTCACTTTGAAGTACTCCCCTTGGGAAGCTATGCGCCGACACCAGCGCCTAATCCATCCTTCACAGCAATGTTGGAGCTCTTTTTCTGGAATGACCATCAGCGCTGTCATAGTATTACCCTTGATGTCCTGAATGTCATCGAAATGTCTTCCTTTCAATATTTCCTTTATCTTCAGGTAAAGAAAGAAGTCATTGAGGGCCAGATCAGGTGAGTAGGGAGGGTGTTCCAATACAGTTATTTGTTTACTGGATAAAAACTCACTCACAAACAGTACTGTGTGAGCTGGTGCATTGTCGTGATGCAAGAGCCATGAATTGTTGGTGAAAAGTTCAGGTCGTCTAACTTTTTCATGCAGCCTTTTCAGCACTTCCAAACAGTAAACTTGGATAACTGTTTCTGCAGTTGTACAAATTAATAATAAATAATCCGTCTGATATAAAAAAAAAAAGGTTAGCAACACCGTTGCAACAAGTTTACGAACTTAATTGTAACAGCTTGTATATACATTTCAACAAGTGTGCTTATGAAGGTATAAGCGTCTTGAAATAAAAATCAAGATGGAATAAAAAAGCGAAGGCCTTTATCTGCAGCCTTCTCACAGTTAATAAGGTGTTATATGTTATAGGCACTTAGACTGGTCTGAGGTAAAAAGGTATAAGGACAGAAGAATGTGACATAAGGCAACACAAATATTCTGGTTTCACTTCTCAGAATTAGATGGCCTATGGATAAGTCTATAAAAAATGTATTCTGTGGGTTTGAGTTTAGCAGAGTTTAACAGTTGAGCAAAGATAATATACTCTTTAGTTTTCAGCTTAGCAATAAAAAAACTAAGGGTAGCGGCGTGCAATTCTGGGTGTAGGGGGTCACAAAACTATAAATGAAATCATAACTGGAGGGCTTTTTAAAGACGAGAACTATTAGAACATATTTCCTGCTGTTGAAAATATCTAACACAGTGGAATTGGCTGACAGTACAGGCAAGAAAGGACTAAGCAGTGAAGTGAGGGCTTTGAGGAGCACGAGATGAAATCCAGAACACAGCAGAGGCTTGGGTTTGGGTGGCAGGAGACTTAAGTGTTACATATTAGGTACAGGATGTAGGCCAAGGCAAAGGATCTATCAGGCTCTAAAGTTTTTTTGTTTGTTTGTTTTGTTTTTAATCTATAAAATGCAATCGTTGGATTACATTTTTTCAAAAGCCCCTTCAAGCACCTACAGTTTATGATGTTATGCTAACAACTTGTCCCCTCAGAACTTGTAAAACTTTTTAACACTCTTATGTTCTTAGCTATTTTTCATGCCATATGTAAAAGCTCATCAAGTGTTTCGGACTTCATGGTTGGAAGTAAGATTTTACCACTAACTTTCGTTATCTTGGACATGCTAACCCATCCCAGTTTTCCGATTAGTAAAATAAGTATCTACCTTCCATGACTGTTGTGAGACTTAAATAAGATAATCTGCCTTCTTGGGATAGTGTCCAGCAAATAGTAAGTGCAACAAATGTTAGAGACTAAGAACATTTTTACTCCCAGGTTAACCTAGGTAGGTCTCATTTTGCTGTCTCAGCACCTAGAAAATCCCTTTGCCATCTAACAAATTATTACACTCTCAAAGCTATCTATTTAATGAGTTAGTGAAAGATTCCCTCATGTTTGCTTCTGTGTTTAAAAATACATATTAAAAGGCAGGATGCGAGAAACGGTGAAGAAAAGTAGATTGACAAGACTAAAAAGAAAAAAGAATAGAATGAATCATTCATGCAATAATTAAATATTTCCTGTTTCCTGCAACCACGGATAATGATGAAAAGTTGGACAGTTCCTGCTTTCACATCGCTCACAGCTTAGTGGTATAAAAATGGGCTCTTCTGTAAACCTTGATAGTTGATTAACTGTGTAACTCTCAATGACTCTTAAACTTTGGTTCTTAGTTTCTTAATCTGTAAAATGAGGATAGTGTTTATAATGCCTGCAAAGCAGCATTTTAGAGAGCGAGGTCTGAAAATAAAATGCATGTGAAAATGCTTAGCACATAAACTGTATAGTGCAGGGTTTCTCTTACTTGTTAAGCCTCTTCATGTGGACTTTGAAAGTGGCTGAAACCACTTGGAGTTCCCACAGGCAGGGTTACCTAGAGGAGGGGGAAAAATGATGGAACTCTATAAAATAAAAAATTTGAAGGTCATCAGCCCAAGAAAGCTGTTGGAAGCAATAGGATAGATAAAATGAGATCACTGTGTCCAAGAGAAGAGAGAGAAAATAAAAGAGGACTGGGTCACAAAATACTCCAACATTTAGATGTCAGATGGGGAGGAGAAGACAAGAAAGAAGACAAAAGGAGAGAGGGGAAGAAAAATGAGGAGAACATGACATCACCTCCCGGAAAAAATATTTCTAGGAGGAGCTAGTGGTAAACCATGTCAAAAGCAGCTAAGAGGTCTACTAAAATGAAGACAGATAATCGACCACTAGCTTTGGTAGGATATAGCTCACTGTTAACCTTGATAAAGCCATTTCTGTTGAGGAATGAGTCAGAACGTATGGAACAGCTTGAAGAGATAAATAATGGAAGGTATGAAGGTGAACTGAAAAAGTAGACCAAAGAGATTATTAAAGTAGTCAAGGTCATATTGCATTGACAGAATTAAAGGTATTCAGATTCAGAGATAACGCATTCCCATACAGTGATATAACCATGAAAATGGTTGCCTTCTTGTTTTTTTCATTAAGTGACTTAGGTTTGGAAAAGTTTCTGTGAAATAAATCACTAGTTCATTTAGGAACTGAAGGTAAAATTACTATATAGAAGTGACTACTTGGAAAGAATTATTATCTGAAGTCATCAGTGAAGATTATAAAATATTATTAATTCATATCATAAAAAAATTCATTTTCATAGATACGCAGGATCAATCTGGAACACCAGTCTAATTCATACATAGAGGATCTGCTTAAACATCTCATGCTTACCATGAGCGTTTTCATCTATATTAACAAGGGCCATCAATCTAAAGTTTTGAGTTTTTCTTTGTAGTGTTGTTGTCTAGTTTTGCTATCTGACTTATTGAAATGCATTGAAAACATTCCCTTTAATTTTTTGGAAGAGGTTGTGCAGAATTGTTATTTCTTTTTGAAATGTCTGGTAGATTTCACAAATGTAGCCAGCTAGGCATAGCATCTTCTTTGAAAAAAAGTGTTTAACTATCAAATCAATATATTTAATACACACAGGATTATTCAGTTTACCTATTTCTTCTTGAGTTGGTTTTGGAATTTGTGTCTTTCAAGGAATTTTCCATTTCATCCAAGTTGTTGAATTTATAGATACAAAGTTGTCCATGATATTCCCTTATTATCTTGATAATATCTTTAGAATCTTTAATGATTTTTCATATTCTTGATATTGCTAACTTGCATTTTCTCTCTCTCTATTGTTCTCTCTTATTCTGGTTAAAGTTTTACCAATTTAATCGATTTTCTCAAAGGATCAGCTTTAAGCTTCTTTTATTTTCTCTGTTGATTTTCTATTTCTATTTCATTGATTTCCATTGTGATTTTTATTATTTCCTTTTTTTATGCTTACTTTGGATTTCCTTTGCTCTTTATTCCCTGGTTTATTAAAGTGGAAGCTGACATTGATTTAAGATCTTTCTTTTTTTTTTTTTTTAATATGGGCATCCAGTGCTCCAAATTTTCTTCCCAATACTGCTTTAGCACACTTTTGATATGTTGTGTTTCAATTTTCACTCAGTTCAAAATATTTTCTATTTTCCTCTTGATTTCTTCTTTGACCTATTGGGTTTTGATAGCAATATTATTTAATTCCACGTATTTGGGGATTTTTCAGTGACCTTTCTGTTATTATTTTCTAATTAGTTTTACTGGGCTCAGAAAATGTATTTTGTTTGAATTGAATCCTTTTACATTTATTGATACTATTTTTGGCGCAGTACACAGTTTATCTTGGGAAACATTTTATGTGTGCTTGAAATAATGTGTACATTTTTGTTGTTTGGTGGAGTTTTCTATAAATATCGATTAAGTCAAGCTGTTTGATACTGTTGTTCACATCTATATCATTTGTCTACACTTTTTTAAACCAATTATTGACAGAGAAACATTCAAATCATCTGCTCTAAATTTTTATTTATTTTTTTATTTTTCCTTGAAGTTCTATACATTTTTACTTTATAATTTCTTGCAGTGTTGTGTATGCTGGTGATAAATTATTTGAGCTGTTGTATGTTTGAAAAGGTCTTTATTTCACTTTAGTTCTTGAAAGATACTTCTGCTAGCTAGATAATTCTAAATTGATTTTTTTTCATACTTTAATGTATTTATCCAATTGTCTTCTCCTTTGAATTGTATTGGACCCAACACTTATATTGGGTCCTCTATATGTAATGTAGTTTTTTATTGTTTATTTTCATTTGTTGTTTGTTTCTTTATAAGATTGTCTTGTTTTCAGTGGTTTTGTGCAACTTGATTATAATGTGTCTTGGTGTGGTTTTCATCTTTCTAGTGCTTAGATTCTTGGATATGTGTTTTATAGTTTCCATCAAATTTGTAAAGTTTTTGTCTATTTTTTCTTTTAAATATTTTTCTGTCCCCTCTCTCTTCTCTCCTGTCTGTGTGCCAATGACATATATATTAGGCTGCTTGTTGTTATCTCTCAGCTAACTAATGGTCTTTTAATTTTATTTTATTTATTTATTTTTTTTACTTTTGACACTTTCTATTGCTATGTTTTGAAGGTCATTCATCTTTTCTTCTATTAATACAATATCTAATCTACCATTAATATCAATCAGTGTGTTTTTCAACTGGGAGAGAGTTTTCATTTAGAAGCTCTATTTAGGCCTTTTTAATATTTTCCATATTTTTACCTAACGTTTTGACCATATGAAACAGAGTTTTGTGACTATTTTCATGTCCTTGTATGCTATTTCTAACATCTATGTCAGTATGGGGTCATTTTTGATTAATTGTTTTTTCTTTTTACCATGGATCATATTTTCCTGTTTCTTTGTATGTGGCTGATAGTCTTTGATTGGATACCAGAGATTATAAATTTTATCTTGTTGGGTGGTGCATATGTTTGTATTCTGATAAACATTTTTGAACTTTATTTTGGGATGTCATTAAGTTACTTTAAATCAATTTTGTTCTTTTTCTTTTGGACTCATGTGGAACAGATTTTTATTCTTGACCCTGTGTAAGGATTATGCCCTGTGACTTTTAATACATTCACAGTTCATTTCCAATCTTTGGTAGTCTCCTTACACGCATGGGTCAGTCAGCATTCTACTGAACACTAAAGAAGGAACTTCTGCAGATCTCTCTCTCTCTCTGTGCAACTCTCTCCTTTCTTTCACTCTGTCTTATAAACTCTAAGAATTCTGTCTCCTGGGATCCTGATTACATCTCCTCAGGTAAGGGTGTCTGCCTGAATCCCTTGGGGTTCACTTTTCTGTGCCATGGGCTGGAACTCAAGGCAGTAAACACGGTAGTCTGAAATATTTTGACATGTCAGACAACTGGGTTAAATGATGCTTTAGTTGGACATAGTATAATCTAACGGAGTATCTTACCTGACTTCTTAAGATGAATGGATTAAGAAAGAAATCCAAGATCAAAAATACAAATTGGGACTGGATAGAATAAGAAGATGGAGTAACAAGGACCAGATATAGCCTCCCATTAAATCAGTCAAAAGAAAAAACAAAGATGATATAAGAAGTAATATTTTTCAAGGCACTGGACATCAGACAATGAAGGACAGTGATCATGAGAAATGGGAACCAAATGAGGTGAGCTCTACTAGGAAAAAGTTCATTTATACCCAGAAGACTAGATTATTTGTGCATGTTTGTACATTTCTTTAAAGATGAGGGGGGAGGGTGGGTTTCTTTATGTATTAACCTACTGTACAGCCAATTGCAAACTAAAGTGTATAGCCTATGCTTTAACTTTAGGAACATAAATCCCAAATGTTAAGAACTTTAATGAATATATTAGACTTTGTTTATAACACCTTTATATTAAATATTGTCCTCGATGGCAATTTGAAAATTGAATTTTTCTTCAGAAATGTTAGTCAGTTAGAAACAGAGATGACTACACACAAATCAGCACACTAAAACAAAATCTGGGACAGTTGATACGCCATATTGCTTCTGGAACTAATACTTAGAGGATACTCAAGATAAACCTGCAGTTTTTCTTCTTGGGTAACACTATTATGAACATTGCAAGTGGTGAGAGAAAGGCAGTAAAATTGTTTAGTAAAGCGTCTTGACATCTGCCTGTAACGTTTTGTCACATTGAAATAGACGTGCTAAAAATGTTCTATGTTGTGAAATGAAAAAACGCTTTATGAGAAAGCTCTATGACCTTCCTTTTGATCTTATTTCTTTTCTGAAGTCTTCTGTCAGTAATCACTCTAACAACCCTATCCACATGCAGTAATTAAATCCTTCTCCTTTCTTCAAGACACAGTGCTCATGAACTACTCACAGCTTTCAACATGTAACCCACTCATGACTCACACCAGACATAATGTTAAAAGATAGTACAACAGCAACTATATTAAATAGCTCCATTTTTCAACATACTATTGAAAATAAAAAATAAAAAAATAATTCTAAACAAACTAAGAGGCAATAAGGCTCTGATTGGAGAATTCTGTTCCCAAGTGATATTCTACACATAAATTTTAAATTCCTCTTTTTCCATTGCTCAATTGAAATGACAAAATCAATGAATTAAAAAAAACAATACTAGCTTCAATTTAAAATTAAAGATTAATTTCATTGATAGAACTATATAATGTTAACATTTTTAAAAATATTTATTTAGTTCCTGATGTATAGTATAGAAGTTAGACATTTATATAATTTATGCAGTGATCTCCCCAATAATTCTAGTAACTACCTGGCACTACACATATTATAGTAGTTGAAATTTTATTGACTATATTCTTTATAGATCTCCATGATAATTTTGTACCTACAAATTTGTATTTCTTGATCCCTTCACCTTTTCACCCAGTTCCCCAAACCCCCCTCCCCTCTGGCAACCATCACCTATGAGTCTATTTCTGTTCTATTTGTCCATTATCTGTTCTTGCTCTTCAGATTCCACATATAGGTGAGATATTATAGCATTTGTCTTTCTCAGTCTGATTGATTTTACTTAGCATAATACCCTCTAGGTGCATTCATGTTGTTGCAAATGGTAAGATTTCATTCTTTTTAAAAAAATTGCCAAGTAATATTCCATTTTATATATGTACCATTTATTTATTGAATCATCTATTGATGGGCACTTGGGTTGCTTCCATATGTTGGCTATTGTAAATAGGGCTTCCATATGTTGGCTATTGTAAATAGGGCTATTGTAAATTGAACATAGGGGTGCATATATCTTTTTGACTTAGTGTTTTTAGTTTTTTCAGGTAAATACCCAGAAGTAGAATTGATGGGTAATAAGGTAGTACTATTTAATTTTTTGAGGAACTTCCAAACTATTTTCCATAGTGAATGCATCAATTTGCAATCCCACCAACAGTGTATGAGAGGGTTCCCTTTTCTCTGCATTCTCTCCAACACTTGTTGTTTGTTGATTGACTGATGATAGCCATCCTGACAGGTGTGAGGTGATACCTCATTGTGGTTTTAATTTGCATTTCTCTAATAATTAGTGACACTGAGTATCTTTTAATATTTCTATTGACCAGGTGTATGTCTCTTTGGAGAAATGTCTATTCAGGTCCTCTGCCCAGTTTTTTGTTGTTGCTGTTGTTTTTTTTGGATTGTTTGGGGGCGGGGAGGGGTTGGTGTTGAGTTGTATGAGTTCCTTGTAAATTTTGGATATTAACCCCTTACCAGATGTATCATTGGCAAATATCTTCTCCCATTGAGGTATGTTGCCTTTTCATTTGTTGACGGTTTCCTTTGAGGTGCAAAAACTTTTTAGTTTGACATAGTCCCATTTATTGTTTTCTTTTGTTTCCCTTGCTGGAGAAGATTATCAGAAAAAAATATCACTAACTGCAATGTCAGAGAGCTTACTGCCTATATTTTCTTCTAGGAGTTTTGTGGTTTCAGGTCTTATATTTAAGTCTTTAACCCATTTTGAGTTTATTCTTGTTTATGATGTAAGAAGGTGGTCCAGTTTCATTTTCTTTTGTATGTATCTGCCTTTTTGATACTGGTTTTCCCAACATCATTTACTGAACAGACTCTCTTTACCCCCCTGTATGTTCTTGCCTCCTTTTCATAGATTAAATGACTATATAGGTATGGGTTTATTTCTGGGCTCTCTATTCTGTTCCATTGATCTATGTGTCTGTTTTAATGCCAGTACCATGCTGTTTTGATTACCATAGCCTTGGGGTACAATTTTATATCAGGTAGTGTGATAACACCAATTTTGTTCTTTTTTCTTAAGATTGCTGTGGCTATTCAAAATCATTTGTGGTTCCATACAAATTTTAATATTATTTGTTCTAGTTCTGTGAAAAATGTCACTGGCATTTTGATAGAGACGGCATTGAATGTTTAGATTGCTCTGGATAGTATGGACATTTTAAAAATGTAAATTTTTCATATCCATGAGAATGGTATATGCTGTCATTTATTTGTATCTTCAATTTCTTTCTTCAGGGTCTTATAGTTTTCTGAATACAGATCTTTTACCTCCTTGGTTAAATTTACCCCTAGGTACTTTATTTTCTTTGATACAATTGTAAATGGGGTTGTTTTCTTAATTTCTCTTTCTGACAGTTCATTGGTATATAAAAATGCAACTGATTTCTGAATATTAATTTTGTTTCCCCCTACTTTACTAAATTCATTTATCAGTTCTAATAGCTTTTTGGTGGAATCTTTTGGCTTCTCTGCATATAGTATCATATCATCTGCAAATGATGTTGTTGTTGTTGTTTGTTATTGTTTATTTATTTTTCTTGATGAGTCTGGGTAAAGGTTTATTTTTAAATATTTGATTTAAAACAAATATTTTCAAAGAATCAGCTCTTAGTTTCATTAATCTTCTGTATTGTTTTCTTAGACTCTATTTCTAAGTTTATTTCCACTCTGATCTTTATTATTGCCTTCCTTCTACTCACATTGGGCTGTTTTCTGTTCTTTTTTTGTTCTTTTAAATGTAAAGTTAGATTATTTATTTGAGGTCTTTTCTCGTTTTTTTGAGTTAAACCTGCATTGCTATGAATTTCCCTCTTAGGACTGTTTTTGCTGTGTCCCATAGATTTGGGGTCATTGTGTTTTCATTTTCATTCAAGGTATCTGCTGATTTCTTCTTTGATTTCCTTGTTAACCCATTAATTATTTAGTGGCATGTTATTGAGCTTCCATGTGTTTCTGTGTTTTTCCGTTTTTTTGTCTTGTAATTAATTTCTAGTCAGAGAAGATGCTTGATATGATTTCAATCTTCTTAAATTCAATGAGACTTGTTTTGTGGCCTAACATGTGGTCTATCTTGGAAAATGTTCCAGGTGCACTTGAAAAGAATGTATATTCTGCTGCTTTAGGGTACAATGCTCTAAAAATATCAATTAAATTCATCTGCTCTAGTGCGTCATTTAAGGCCACTGTTTCCTTGTTGATTTTATCTCTAGTAGTTCTATCCATTGGTATCAATGGGTCTAGCTCTCCTTTTATATCAGTCAATATTATTTCATGTATTTAGGTGCTCCTATATTGGGTGCATAAACATTTACAAGAGTTATATCCTCTTGTTTGATTGATCCCTTTATCATTATGTAATGTCCCTCTTTTTCTCTTATTATAGCCTTTGCTTGAAAGTCAATTTTGTCTGACATAAATACCGATACCCAACTTTTTTTGTTTTCATATAATGCTAAAATTTTTATGCTAAAATGAAGACTGGAAACACTGAGCAGTCACCATTCACCACACAGATTAGGAAAGCCCAGCTGAAATAACCAATAAGGGTTATTTCTCTAATGAAAACTGTCTGCTTATATGGGCAGCAGGACTCCCTGTGAAAGATTGGAAGCAAATATACACATTCTCCAAATACCTGAAAAGTTGGGAAACCTAGATTTCCACTACCAGGTAGGACGCAGATGGATATAAAATACATTTTAATTCCACTGAAACAGGAAATTACTTCATAAACAAATCTAGATAGATAGATGGATGGATAGATGGATAGATAGATAGATAGATAGATGTGCATATAAATGTTTTCTTTAGAGATGTGTGGGCACAAAGAATTCTGAAACTTAAAAGCATTTAATTCAAAGAGATGAGCCCTCCTGCAGTGACAAGGAAACACACAAAGAAAACTCAGTCTTTAGACCCATTGCCAAAGTTGCAGTGGGGTGGGGGCGGGGAAGGGGTGGGTGGAGAGGACAGCCAGGCTAGTCAGGGATCTAGCCTTCTGAATAGTGAAAATCTTACTTTGGATAGGCAGAAACAAGGCAAAGTTCTGACAAAGCTGTAGGCTAGTATGTCAGGCTGTAATCTGGAAAAAGTTCAAAGCTACAAAATAATGTTCTCTGCCACGTCATGCATTTATATCAATATTTAGCTGAATAATCAGAGGATAGGGACAGCTAGAAAGATCTCTTTGATTTCACAATATTGTAATTTTGATATCTGGAGATCTCAGAGTCTCTTGTTTTATCTTCTCACTGTCACTAAGTCTCATAGGCTTTGGTCCATCAATTCCATAGTCTATTGTCTTGCTTGCTATCTCATAGTGTCAATACCTGATAGTTTCACAGCCTCATGGTCTTGAAATCCTACAGCTTGCAGTATGGAAATCTCATAGTCTGTAAAATACTTCATCTAAGAATCCCGAGATCTCACAGTCTCCCAAGTCTCAGAGACTCAAGGTCTATCTAACAGGCTCAAGGTCATACAGTTGTTTGTTTTCTTCCCCCTTCTTCTGCCTCCTCCCAACACTCTGGTTCAAGCCATTGTTTCTTAGTCTAGTTGTATAGGACACAGCTCCCTGGCCCGTGATGGTATTATGAGACTTGCACACGTCCCATCCCCAGGTGAGGCAGTTGGTAGTCAGAAGCTTGCTCACAGCAGCTCACGGCAGCTCACACTGGCTGCCAGCCTCTCACAGTAGCCTATGGCAGCCCACGACAGCTCATGACAGCTCACAGCAGCCCAGCTCCAGGGAGAGCCGTTGTTCACAATCTTAGCTATAGAGGGTGCAGCTCACTGGCCCATATGGGAATCAAACATGCGACCTCAGCGTTAAGAGCATGGCGCTCCAACTACCTGAGCCACCGGGCTGGCCCAAGGTCATACAGTTTTGCAGTCTAACAGTATTTTAATGTTTAGTTCCAGGGCTTTCCTGAAAGGAGAGCCTGAATTCACTTTCAAAATGTTTTTGAAGCTGTTGTAACTAATTTCTGATACAACTCAGTTTATGATATTTAAAACTGTCTGCCCCTTTGGCAGCACAAGAAATTGAGGACTGGGCTGGAAATGTCTGAGACACTTGGTACTTAAATTCTAGGTACATTTGACACAATATCAGGAAAATTAATGAACTTGAGTACAAGTCAACAGAATTCAAAATTGTAGTATAGAAAGAAAAAAGATTATAAAATAAGGAACTTTGGGTAGGTAAAGATTACTTAAATAGGACACAAAAAGCACTAATGATAAAAGAAAAATTAAAAACTTGTATTCTTTAAAATACACTGTTAAGAAAATGAGAAGTCAAGCCACAAAATGAGAAAAAACATTTTCAAACATTTATGACAAAGAACTCATATTCAAATATGCATTGCAATTTATATAAAGAAAACCCAATAAAAATAGGCAAAAGATTAAAAACTTCATAAAAGATAGATATATTTATGGCCAATAAGTACATCATAAGATACTCAATGTTAGTCATCAGCAAAATCAAATCAAAACAATGTCAACCACTTGATGCCCATTAAAAAAACTGACAAGACCAAATGCTGGCTAGGATTTAGAGCAAACAGAACTCTCACACATTGCTGATGGGAGTTAAATGGTCCAACCACTGGGAAAACTGGTAATTTTTGGTAAAATTAAATATATAACTATCTTATGACTCAGAATTTCCACTCTCAGGTATTTACCCAAGAGAAGTAAAAACATGTGTCCAAAGAAAACTTGTCTATCAATGTTATTTATTTTCCAGTCAGAAAGTCACCCAAATGTTCGTCAACATGTAAATACAGAGGGTGCCAAAAAATGCATACACATTTTAAGAAAGGAAAACTGTATTAAAATTGTAATGCTCAAATATATACTGATAACAAAAGATGAATACAAGTCATGTTTGACTTCTGCAATTACAAGAAGTGCTCCAAGTGGTTACCATCAGGGTAAACTGTTCCAACACCACAGTAGAAGCAGCAGGACTTGTTGCTATACGAGGCCTCCCAGATCTTCCCTTGTACACATCACACATAGTACCATGCGTCTCAAACTTATCACGAATGTGTGCAGTTATTAGGTGTGTTGGAGGTCCTGGTGCACACTCACGCCTCCACTGTCCTTGTACTTCCACAACGTTCTCGAACTTCAAATACCACTTTAAAATGGTTTTGAACTCCTCGAATGAAAACCGTGCTTCTGCCATTTTCTTTGACTGTCTTGCCTGTTGCATGGTGACACTAGCATTCATTTGATTAATGCCATCTTTTGAGTGAATCTCATACTACACATTGGTACTGTAATTCAACTTTGAAAAGTATTACATAGGTAACATTTCTTAAAATGTGTATACATGTTTTGGCACCCCCAGTAAGTAAACAAATTGTGAAATATTCATATAATGGAATGTTCCCTGGCAATAAAAATAAATCTCAACATAAATAAATCTCTAAATAGTATACCGAGGGAAATGTCAGACAAAAATGTAGTGCGATACTATTCCAATTCTTGAAATTCTACAACTTCAAAATGGTGAAAGAAATAAAATCAGTGGTTTGGGTTGGAGGATTGACTCCACCCCAAAATGGGCATGAAGAAACTTTCTGTGTGGTGGAAATGGTTTGTATTTTGAGTGGGGTAAGAGTTACATGGTGTATATACAGAGGGTGCCAAAAAAAATGTATACATATTTTAAGAAAGGAAAAAACCAGTTTTAAAATTATAATATTCAGTATATACCGATAACAAAAGATGAATACAAGTCAAGTGTATATATTTTTGGGACCCCCAATATTTGTCAAAGTTCACTGAACTTATGTTTTGAGGGGGGTCCAAATTACTTTTTTCTTCATTGAACCATTTGTTCACTTAAAATATGTGCATTGTATTGTATGTAAAGTATATTCAATAAAATTGATTGAAAAGTAATAAAAAGAGAAACCATTTTAAGCAATCAGAACATGTGAAAAATCTTTTCAAGATACTTATTAATTATATTTTTAATAAAATATTAGTTATAACTGCTATTTATTGAATGTTCACTACCAGTCAAGGACTGGGATAAGCATTATATAAACACAATCTCATTTAAAACATCATGATAAAACTATAAATTTATGTTAGTTTGAAATAACTGGATGCAATAGCTTTTAGTAAGTCAGAGGGAAAATATCATAAGACACACATATAGGCTTTTCTTTTGTAAAAATACTACTCAAATAATAGTGTTTTTTGTTTGCCTCATGGACTATGTCCTTCACATTTACTGCCAGGTAATCCTTATATTAACTAATTTGTAGCCTAAAACATTTATTTTACCAAGTTGGTTGCTGTCAGCAGAAATACTCCTACCATGTTTTTCATTTGTTTGATATCATGTCACCTCAACCTCCATAGATGTGTAGGTCAGCGTTCCTGCGTAACTGTACAAACAATTTGTCAAACTAGACAATAAAGAGAAATCAAGGATACCACTATCAGCACAAGATTAAATCTTGTTTTGTCTTCTATTATGATTATTATTATTTCTTTTTACTCACTAGGTTATCAATTTATAGCAAAGGATATTAAAATGTAAGAATCAACAGCCAGAGGAAGAGATGCACAGGACAAGTTGTGGGGAAGGAACATGGAGCTTCCTTGCCTTCTCCAAGTGTACCACTCTCCCAACAACTCCACATGTTCAACAACCTGGAAGCTCCTTGTCTTCTACTATTATTTTATAGCAAGTGACTAACAAAGGTGTTGAATCAGTTTTGTTTCCTCTGTTTCCATTCTTAAATCTAGTCTTCTGGAAAGCAGAGGAATGATATGTTCTTCAAGTCCTACCACGTTCTTAAAAAACTCAATTTGTTCCTTAGACCAAGGTACCTTTAAACATTTGAATTTTAGATCGCATATACAGCCCTGAAAAGTTATCATACGTCACTGTCCCTGCTTTCTCCCAATACAGTGAATGCCATATTTGAAAGATGACTTCTCATCATAGCTATCCCACATGAAATAGTACGACTTGTCTTTCTTCTCTTCCTGTTTAAGTTATTTCTCAATCACACTGTAAACAAAATTGGAGCCATCAAATTTCTATGGCAATGACATAGTAGCCTGACTATTTCAAAAACAACAACAGAATTTGCCTTTCAGCATACTTATAAAAATCTCAAGCTCTTTTCTCTTCATCATTACTGCACTGAGATATAATTCACATCCATGTGTCTTTTTAATGAGAACAAAGTTAATGATGATCAAATTCTGGTTGGTAAGAGCAAAAAATATCTGAAGTAAATCTTTAAAAAAATGTTTTAAAATTTTTTATGATGTATTCTTTAATGTAGAAAATTACATATATAATTAGATTATGTTTTGATTATTGCTAAAGAAATCATGTTGACAGTAACATGGTCATGTTTGAAATACAAGAATGGAGCTAAAAAAACTTACACATGCAATAAAATAGAAAATCTTACCCTTGGGAGAGCTGAAATGTTCAGTCCAAATGAACTTGAGTTATAGGAATTTGAAGAAAAATTGGCAAGCTTTTGGATTGGGATATTGCAAATATTACATTCTGTGATGATATTTTCATATTTAAGGCTTTAAACTTAAATATAATTATTTTTTAAAAAAACTCTTATAAATCTAAGTCTATATAGTTGTCTAGTTCATCTCTCTGAGAAAAGTAATTGACTGATACGATTTTATTATTCCCACAATCTCTTCCATATAGCATTAAAAATTCAGTGGTATCTCACAGAGGAGATCTCAAATTATATTGCATATCTATGTCAAAAAAAGAAAGAAAAGACATATAAAAGCCACATTTCAGTTATTAAAATTTCAACAAAAGTGAATTGCTGCTTTGCACATTTTGGTGAAAGTAACATGAATATGACTGCTGTGTGTGTGCATATGTGTTGATTGAATATATATGGAAATTGAACATATGTATGTATAAATTATGTGATAGAAATTGTATGTACATATGAGGTCAGACAATTAAGTTCACAAACTTAATACAACAGTGTTGCTAACCTTTTTTGATGTCAGAGGGATTATTCATTATGAATTTGTACCAACTGGATAAATAGTTAACCAAGTTTACTATTTGGAAGTGCTGAAAAGGCTGCATCAAAAAGTTAGATGACCTGAACTTTTTGCTAACAATTCATGGCTCTTACATCACGACAATGCACCAGCTCACACGGCACTGTCTGTGAGGGAGTTTTTAGCCAGTAAACAAATAACTGTATTGGAACACCCTCCTTACTCACCTGATCTAGCCCCCAATAACTTCTTTCTTTATCTGAAGATAAAGGAAATATTGAAAGAAAGACATTTTGATGACATTCAGGACATCAAGTGTAATACGAGCACAGCTCTGATGGCCATTCCAGAAAAAGAGTTCCAGAATTGCTTTGAAGGGTTGACTAGGCGCTGGCATCAATGCATAGCTTCCCAAGGGGAGTACTTCAAAGGTGACCATAGTGATATTCAGCAATGAGGTATGTCGCATTTTTTTTAGGATGAGTTCGTGAACTTAATTGTCTGACCTTCATATGTGCATGTGTTTGCATATGTACACATACACACAGGTACATGTATTCAATTTCTGTGAATGCCATTGAGCAATTAATGTTGATATTTATTTTTTTTTAATTCTGTGATTCTTGTGAGAACACTACATTTTGAAGAAGTATATGGAATATCTGTTATGATATTCAATAGATTTATGTTTCTTCCACAAAAATAAGTTAACAGAAGCTCCCACAAAAGGAAAGAACTTCAAACTATTATAGTTATAAAGAATGAATTTTATAGACTTTACCTAATTTATTCCAGATAAGGAAATTTAACATATATACCAGTTCTGTTTTATTCACATGTGTTCAACTTCATATTACTAATTTAAGCTAACTGATAAATCTGTTTTGAACTTCAGAGTCAAAGCACTTTATCTTTAAAGGAACTGATAGACATACATTTATGAGATAACATGAATATTAATGCTCTTTTTTGGGAGGGTTTTCTTTTTGTTTTTTGAGCCTGAATTCCAGAAACCACAGGATTAAAGTCAGTACTTAGTTATGGAAACCATCTGATCCCTTTTCTGCATTTATGTCTCTTCATTGTGGTCAAAGTGGCTTTTGATTTTTCTTTATCTTAAAATTTTTTATCAATTGTATATTCTTAAGCTCAAAGCCACGTTAGTTTTGTTAGAGGTATATAGGTAGAATCAAATAAATACTTGTACAGATATAGTAAAAAAGTCAGTTGAAAGGTAAAAATTGAAATAATTTGAATATTAGTGTAAATGTTGAAATAGCAATAGTAATAGCTAGAAAATATCAAATAACCAGTATGACTACAACTAAAAATGGGTTGATTATTTTTATATTATTTACAAACATGCTGAAGATATAGATCCTCCAAGCCAATTAGCCAGTTAAGTAAAATTATTTGAACTGTACTAGGAGCAGTGATACATTACAGGAGAAGAATATAGCATAATTCCCTATGTGGCTGATCATTTTAGGACCATGGCAATTTAATTTTGAAATATAAGTGACACAAAAAATGGAGTCATCAAATTATAACAATAGACATTATGAGAAAAAATTGCTTACCACAATGGTACAGAAAAATTTAAATAATCATTCTGCATTATAAAAACACGATTTATTCCGAGGTTTTATTTAGGTAAATTGGCATTATTATTATTGACATCACTTGGATATAGCTAAGAAGGAATATAAGATGACCGAAAGGCTTTGGAAAATGACATCCAATAAAGTTTTTGACCTTCATGTTTATGTTTCAATCAGTGTCAAGGTGGCTGTTTCCAAGTTCACTGTGCTACAGGCAGTTGACAGTTACCAAAACATGACTATTTAAATACTGTATGGGTGTCCTCCCCCTTATACTAAGGATTCCCTCTCTATTTTCTCCTCCCCTTAGTGAAATAATTTCAAATTCCTTAATTTCAGCAATTCCATAACAATATTTCTAACTGTAAAATTGTATATTTACATAATATGTATATTATAAAATAGTCATGTACACATCGGCACACAGCACTCAACAAATGTCATGAAAATATTTTGATAAAATAGGAGAAAAATACATTTTTAAAGATAGGAAAAAGAGGCAGAAGCAATACAAGAAGCAGGGAAATAACCATTCTGTTTAAATGGAGGAGCAGAAGACAGATTACATATTTCATTGAATCTAAAAATCACTAATTTTAAGTTTAACAATTATTTTTCTGTACCACCAAGAAAGGAAAAATGCTTCCAATTACACTGTCACACATCATTGGTTTGAAAAATTATCCCACTTTCAGCAATACTAAAACATGGCAAAAAGTTTATCTTAGAATCAATGAAATGTATATGTAATGTTTTTCTTCTATTTTGAGTGATATCTTCTTTTTCAAATAGCCATTCTTCAGATTAATATTTTAGATTAACAATAAAGGAAATTTTACCTCCAAGTAACTGAAATGGTAAATGAGAATTTTAATATGCTATAAAAGTTTCCCTTTTTCTTTTAATTAGTTTCAGATGAACAAAGCTACGTAATAGTTAGATATTTACACCCCTCCTAAAGTAAGAACCCACCCCCCAAGCTACTACCCTTCTGACATCTTATATAGCTGTTACAATACCATTGACTATCTTCCCTATGTTGTACTCCACATCCCATGACTATAGATACCCATATACCGTGTTTCCCCAAAAATAAGACCTAGCCAGACAATCAGCTCTAATGCATCTTTTGGAGCAAAAATTAACGTAAGACCCAGTCTTATTTTACTATAAGATCCAGTCTTTATAATATAATATGATATGATGTGATATGATATGATAGGATATGATATATGATATAAGACTGGGCCTTATATTAATTTTTGCTCCAAAAGACACATTAGAGCTGATTGTCCGGCTGGTCTATTTTTGGAGAAACACAGTATTTATAGTTGACATTCAATATTATTCTTCTTCAGTTCTTCAGGTGTATAGCTCATTGGTCAGGCATCTACAGTCTATGACATGATCCCACTGAGAAGTCCAGTGTCGATCTGGTGACTTACATGATCCTTACAACATTGTTGATTATATTCTCCATACTGTATTAACTATCAATTTGTATTTCTTAATACTTTCACCTTTTTCACCCTGCCCCCAACCCCATTCCCATCTATCACCCTGATAAATCTAGTACCTATCTGGAACCATACATAGTTATTACTATATTGTTGACTATATTCCTTATGCTATAACCTACATCCCCATGACTACTATATAACACCCAATTTATTCTTAATTCCTTCCCCTTTCACCCATCCTTAACCCCCCTCCATCTTAAAGAAGTCCCTGTAAAAGTCCATGTAATACTGGTTTGGTGGTGATTAACTCGTTCAGCTTTTTCTTGTCAGGGAAGCTCCTTATCTGTCCTTCAATTCTAAATAACACCATTACTGGGTAGAGCAATCTTGGTTGTATTTCATTGCTTTTCATCACTTAGAATATTTCTTGCCAGTCCCTTCTGACCTGCAAAGTTTCTGTTGAGAAATCAGCTGACAGCCTTATGGGGGTATTCCCTTATAAGTAACTAACTGCTTTTCTCTTACTGCTTTTAAGATTCTTTGTATTTAATCTTTGGCATTTTAATTATGATATGTCTTCGCATTGACCTCTTTGGGTTTATCTTGTTTGGGACTCTCTGTGCTTCCTGGGCTTGTATGTCCATTTTCTTCACCAAGTTAGGAAAGTTTTCTGTCATTATTTCTTCAAATAGGTTTTCAATTCCTTGCTCTCTCTCTTCTCCTTCTGGTACCCCTATAATGTGAATGTTAGTACACTTGATATTGTCCTAGAGGCCCCTTAAACTCTCCTCAATTTTTTTTAAATCCTTTTTCCTTTTTGCTGTCCTGGTTGGGTGTTTTCTGCTACCTTATCTTCTACTTCACTGGTTGGATCCTCTGCTTCATCTAATCTACTGTTGATTCCCTGTAATATATCGTGGGGACAGAGCCCCAGAGGGCTGTTTCCAGGCTCTCGGCCTCATGTGGAAAGGTGCTGGCTCAGGTAGTAAATGGCCATCAACTGTGGCTAGTTGGCCGTCAGCTGTACCCAGTGAGCCATTGGCCACTAATATAACTTCCATGGCTACACTAGCAGAAAAATGGGGGGTAGCAAGAAGATGGTGGCTGAGCTGGCAAGAGCAGATTGCAGTTAGGATGTGAGGTTGGTTGGCAGAGACAAATGTATGGTGGGTTGCGGATTGTGTGGCTTCTGCTTCCTGTGTCTCCAACCTAGCCGCCAGCGAGACTATAGTGGTATGACTCCCCTATCTATGGCTCCGTGGGTGTTCCTTTTTGGCCTCACCATATCCTGCGTTCTTATGTGGGGAGCAGAAGCTGAGACCCCGCAGGCCGCCCCAAACGACACATGGTGCAGCGAGCAGGGTCTCTTGCATGACAAATTGGTGCAGCGAGCAGGGTACGGTGCAGGCCAAAGCTCTCCGAAGGGCAGTGGAGCAGTTTGTAGTATGAACATTCAGTTTCAGGAAGACCAGCTGCCAGAGAGCTGGACCCTCGTGGAGAGGTGGACAGATGTGGACAGCTCTCCAAGCAGCATACACTGGAGAAAGCGAAAGTCGTTGCGGTCCTGTGGGCTGGGAAGTGCTTGCTGAGGTATCCCCGATGCAGGACTTGTAGTCCCAGGAGGAAACGCTTGCTGAGTCCTACATGGGAGATGAGGGTGAGGTCAAGGTTGTCCCTCACCCCCAGGACAGCCCTGGTGAATGACTATGGACTATGGGGAATTGCCTTCCATCCCTAATTTAACGGACTACTTGACTGTTTGCTTGGGAACATACCACCATGTAGTGGAACTGGTGGATGTTTGCTTTTGTGTCTCGAGTGGCCGCCGTCGAGAATATGTGAGAGGCCCTGGCTGTGTCCAGGAAGTCGGGCTGTGCCCAGAGAGAGTGGCAGTGCCCTGAGAGGCTCAGAGAGAGTGCCAATGCCCTGAGAACCCTGGCTGAGCCCAGGAGGTCTGGCTGTGCCCAGAGACAGTGGCAGTGTCCTAGAGCCCTGGCTGAGTCCAGGAAGTCTGGCTGTGCCCAGAGACAATGGCAGTGTCCTAGAGCCCTGGCTGAGTCCAGGAAGTCTGGCTGTGCCCTGAGACAGTGGCAGTGCCCTGAGAAACCCTGGCTATGTCCAGGGAGACTGGTGGTACCCTAAGAAGCCCAGGAAGTCTGGCTGTACCCAGAAGGAATGGTGGTGCCCTGAGAAACCCTGGCTGTGCCCAGAGAGCCTGGCTGTGTCCAGGATATTGCATTCACCTACAGGCTCCTCGCACAGGGGCCCTCGCGGAAGACGCTTGTTGCATAGATTGTGAGGCAAGACCCTGTAGGGGTGGAGTGTGGGGACAGAGCCCCAGAGGGCAGTTTCCAGGCTCTTGGCCTCACATGGACAGGTGCTGGTTCAGGTAGTAAATGGCCGTCAACTGTGGCTAGTTGGCTATCAGCTATAACCAGTGAGCCATTGGTCACTAATATAACTGCCATGACTACACTAGCAGAAAAATGGGGGCTAGCAAGAAGATGGTGGCTGAGCTGGAAAGAGCGGATTGCAGTTAGGACGTGAGGTTGGTTGGCAGAGACAAATGTACGGTGGGTTGCAGATCATGTGGCTTCTGCTTCCTGTGTCTCCAACCCAGCCGCCAGCGAGACTATAGTGGTATGACTCCCCTATCTATGGTTCCGTGGGTGTTCCTTTTTGGCCTCACCATATCCTGCGTTCTTATGTGGGGAGCAGGAGCTGAGACTCCGCTTGCTGCCCTGCATGACATATATTCTCCGTTTCCATTACTGTATCCTTTATTTCTGACAGGTTCTTTTTCATGATTTCCATCTCCATCTTTATGAAATCCTGGAGCATTCTTATAATGAGTGTTTGGAACTCTCCACCTGATAGATCTCCATTTTGCTTAGTTCTTTTTTTTCTGGAGCTTTGTTCTGTTCTTTCATTTGGGAAATATTTCTTTGTCTCCCCATTTTGGCTTCCTCTCTGTGTTTGTTTCTATGTATTAGGTAGAGCTGCTATGTCTTCTGGTCTTAGTAGAGTAGCCTTATGTAGTAATTGTGCTGTGGGATTCAGTGGTGCAGGTCTTTCTGGTCACCTGAGCCACGTGCTCCAGGTGTGTCCCTTGTGTGGGTTGTGTGTGCTCTCCTTTTGTAGTTGAGCCTTGGTTGATAATTGCACATCAGTGTGAGGGACTGACCCTAGAGCTCACTCGTTGTGAGGACTGGCCTTGACTACAGTGGAAGGGTTGTTGTGCAGGGGCTGATCCTACAGAGCAGGATCTGCCTCAGCAGTACTCTGGTGACTGCCTAATCTGCCCCTTGAGTGTGTGGTACTTGGAGATGGCTAGGTGATGCTCCGGCTCATTTTGAAGCTGGCCACTGGGGGCGCCAGCCCCAGGACCACTTTGGAGGGGATCTGCTGTAGGTCTACTTCAGCCACAGCCCATACCGCACCTGGGGCCACCTAGTGGAAGCCAGAAGGAAATCCACAGATGTCTGTCACCTGTGCTGTGCTTGGAAGCACCTTTGAGAGGCCAAGCCATGAACCAAGGCCGCTGCCACTAGTGCTGGCTTAAGGTTGCTCAGCCAGAGGTACAGGACATGCTCAAGCCAGATGCTGCTTCTCTGGATTCTGTGAACCTTTGAAAGACCCTAGGAAAGTGCAGCTTGAGCCAAGACAAGTGATCTACATGAAAAAACCTCTGGAAGAGGCCTGGGTGTGCCTGAGAGTTGGGCGGGGCAGGGTCTTGAATCGCCAGGACATGGTGAACAAATGGTGGGGACTCAGAAATAGCAGGCACTTGTGTTTGCATGCCAGGAAGGGTGAGGGCTGAACAAAGAAACAATGGCCTCTGCCAGCTCCTTCACCCAAGAGAAAGCTTCCTCTCCAGCTCCCATCCCAAGCCTTACAACTCAATTCCTCAGTATTTGTCCCTGCCCCCTTTCCAGCTCCTGCCTCAGCGCTGGAGCTCAGAGTAAGTGATTCCATTGGTGGATAAGTCTGCACACAGACCTTTAAGATGAGAGCCTGTGAGTGCAGCTGTGCTCAGTCTCAGTCAGTCACAGTCTCTGCTGGTTTTCACAACCAAAAATTATGGGGACTTCTCTCCCCAGCACTGGAACCCTGTGTTGGGGTGGGGTGGATATCTCTTACTCCTTTAGGGGATGGGGAGGGACACCCAGAGCTAAAATAGCACTCCTGATCATTAATGGTCACACACAGGTGTGGGACCAGCCTGTTGCTTGTCTCTGACCTTCCCACATTCTGGAGGTGGCTTCTTCTGCAAGTCCTTAATTGAAAGGCTTCAATTCAGCTTGATTTTAGGAGATTCTCAATAATGATTGTTTTGCAGACTAGTTATAATTCTGATGTGGTTGTGAGAGAAGGTAAACACAGAGTTTACCTACTGCACCGTCTTGGTTGTCTTTTGCCAAAGGTTTCCTTTTTCCATGAATTATCTTTTGAAGTTTAAAATGTCTTTAGTACCCCATTCGTAGGGAAAAGGTTTCCCCTGCAAATAAACAAGTTACAGATTCATCACATACGACTGTTCATTATTCAGTGTCTGCAATCTCATAGGTTCAGCCATCTGAGTGAAACATTAATGAAGAAATTGGGAATATATTTACCTATTTTAAAAATGTCTATTATTAGACTATTTTCCCCCTGCAATTCAGAACCCTTCAACAAACTTGTTAATCAGTCTTCAAAACCAATGTAATTACCTTGCTCAAATGAATGGGACTCTAAGGCAGTTGAATATTTCTTCCAAATTCTTTGTTGTTTTCATTATTTACTACATACTCAATAGTGCAATCTGATATCTCACTATGGTACAGACAGATTTTAGGCCCATCTATTCCTATTGCAATCAATGCTAGATATTAGCCCTTTAAGAGATAAAACAGTAAAAAGCCAATATAAGGTTTATTGTTATTTTATTCATAGCATGACAGCTTTGAATTTATTCAAAGCTTTGAGTTATGAGCCTAATTTTTAAATTATAATATAGGTCCCAGGTTATTAATGCTTCTTTAAACTATATCTAATTGTAGTAGAATTTAGTAAAATACAATTCTAAGTACTTTAAAAACTAGAATACTTTATTCATGTTGCTCCTTTAAAACATATTTTAAAATATGAAACAGCTTTTTGATAAATTGGATCCATGTCTGTCTGCTATATTTAGCTAACAATAAAACAAGCTCTCTCCCCAAGCTGATGACGTAGTGTTATCACGGTGCCAATAGCTCAATTAAGACAGCTGCTATTTAAGAAAAAAAAAGCGTAAAGGGCATTTAACTAGCAACACTGTTCTTAGACATTGGAACCTAGTCTGTTGGACGTTACATGGCAAGAGAACAACGTATGTGAGCTGTATTGTAGTGGTTACCATGGAAACCATTTACTTAAGATACTTTATTCAGGAATTTTATAGCAGAGTCATTAAAATATGTCTATTTAAAAGGTACTTTTTATTTTTTAAAACCAACAATCAGTATTACTATTTGTTGTTTTATTCCATGTCACATTTAATCTCTGTGCCTCAATTTCCTCATTCAAGGGAACGATAATATAATAGCCTGGCCCACTTCTTAGAGTTATTTATAAGAAATGAGATCATCTATTAGAAAGTATCTTACATTCCTGACATAAGGCAATGTGTAGGATACAACACAATCCCATGGTATAATATAAAGAGTTGTATTTTTTCAAGATTAATGAACTGACTGGGGTGAAGCAGCTAGCCGCCAAGAAATTCCATCCCAATTGGTCCATTTCCTGTTTATGGTTTAGTGCCACCTGGTGGTGGTTCTCTTTTGTCTTAAATATTGGTGGGAATGATTCTGGACTCTGGCTAGTTGAAAACTCCAAGACTGCAGCAGGGATTCCAGTAATATGGTTGTTGATATTTGCTCCACCTATGTTGAGGATATTGAGAACAGATAATGGTAGGAACGAGGGACTCAACTTACACCTTTTCATCTGCTGCTGCTGTTTTCCACTCATCTTACTCTTTCCCTTCTGTTCACCCCCACTTCAGAAGATAAGACATTTAGCCTATCCCAGTTGAAGGACATAAGGCAAGTGAGTAGCATATAGGAGCCATTCTGCTGTCAACAATCAATCAGATTACTATATCCAAATCAGAATTACTGGACAGTTTTTTTTTCTTTTTGATGCTTTTTAAACTACAAAGTAACATGAGTAAAACACTATAATCGCTACACAACAATATACAGACATTTCTGTAATGCATTTCACATGAAAAACACTGCCACTGAAAGAACTTTGTCTTTGCATGTTAACTTTTATACTTTTTATTAATGGAAATATGGAAATGCTGGTCTCAACTCACCTTTTAAGATACCCAAACTTATTTTATTAGTTAGGAGAGGCTACCCATTTGACAACTGGACCTATAAACATAAAAGTATCTAAAACACCACCTAACTGCAAAGCATACTGGGAAATTGAATCCCTGATGGGCAGTCAGTTTCCAGCAACAATTCTACCCCATAGAATGGGCATCAGATATTCATTCAGTGGACAGCTCAGCATCTTTGTCACACCTATGTGCCAAGAATTTACATATTTTGAGTGCTGTGGACACTGTTTTATACATCTGTAAGTTAGTTAATAACATTTAAACATTCATAGATTTCACCAAAACATTCCATAATTCCACCTTCTCTTGAAAAATCAGACAGCCTGGTAAAACTGGGCCCACATTTCCTCTGGGAAACAATTGGTTGGAGATGAGCAGCAGCTGTCTATATGCTGCCTAATGTGCGAAAGGAAGCATCTGGCCATCTTTGCTCACTACTTTGCCCTCCTAAATCTGTAGTCAGTGAATTCGTGACTCTTGACATATCATACAATTAAAAATGTGATTTCAGAAAACTGGGAAATTATCACCAATTTTAAGGAATATTCAGAAAAAAGAGAGTCATTTAGCATAGGTTGCTTTTTTTGTGCCAATTGCTCCATATATAAAATTCAGAGCATGTGTAGAGAAAAAGAGTAGGTATGTAATGTCCACTTTAAAAAAAAAAACAATTTAAGGATAAATGCATTTAAGTTTAGAAGGAGCAGAAAAGAGGGAGTGGAAGAGAAGAGGAATGAGGGAGGATAGACACAGGATCAAGGACAAGCGAAAATTTAAAGAAATAGAACAAGTATGAGATAACTTTTTGAGAGTGAAGAAAGATGTTAATTGGTGGCAATTAGAGAATTTTGGGGAAATCTAATAAATAGAAGTTTTCCTAGTATTTTGTATGTTTAGGAATGTTTATCTAGCAAGATACAACAGTATAATGATGATGATGATATCAATAGTCATAACGACAGCTAAGATTTATGGAGTTCTTACTCTTTGCTAGCACTGTATATGTAGCCAAACTCTTAGCCAAAAGTAACTTCTCCCAAGTAAGTTTTGGAAATGTTTAATTAACAGATTTCTCTACTGCAGAAATACTCGGTTCCTGTATTCACTTTTCATCACTGCATAACAAATTCATACAGACTTAGAATCTTAAAATAATACTGCCCCTTTATTATCTCATAATTCCTATGTGTCAGGAGTCTGGCAAAATCCTAGCTGGTTCCTTTATTCAGGATCTCATAAGGCTACTATCAAGATATTAGCCAGTTTTGCATTCTCACCTTGAATCCACTTACTACTCACTCAGGTTGTTGGCAGAATTTATTTCCTACAGTTGTAGGACTGAGGGCCTGGATTCTTGCTGGCTCTCAGCTGAAGGCTTCCCTCAGAAATCCCTAGAGGCTACTGTAATTCCTTGCCAAGTAGCTTTTCTAACATGGCCACTTACTACTTCAAGCCAGCAGGGAGAGTCTCTAGAAACTTACTCTCGATGCCAGCAAGGTGGAGTCTTAATGTTACATCATTAAGTGACACGGTACCACCTTTGCCATATTCGACTGGTTAGAATAAAGTCATAGGTCCCATCCATACTCTATGAGACGAGACACAAGGGCATGAACACCAGGAAACAGAAATCATGGGAGCAGTTTAGAGTCTGTCCTCTACAGTTCCTTCAGATGTCATTGTACATATTCACATGTCCATGAAGTAAAGGCATACAGCATGCATTATGTCCTGATATTTTTTATTGGAAACACTGATGTTCAAAAAAAAAAAAAAAAATCTGAGAAATTCTACCTGGGGAGACAGTAAGCCCCATGTACAACAAATACATTTGAATTTCTGTTCATTTACACTTGCCTTTCCTTCCCCCTTGTTATTCCTTTAGACATACAGAAACATTATTTATATAACTTTATTAAATTTCAAATAATACAAATCAAGTATCATTATAAAAAATTTGGTTTTGTAATTGCTCAGTGAAATACTGCTTCTTACCATGACAATGGAATTTATTTCAGCCATTTTAATGTATTTTTATGACTGTACAACCTTTTATTATTACATTAAGAATGAGAACTCTAGTTTCCTGGACTTGTGTCGCCTCTTTATCATACTTTTTATCCCAATTAGTGAGGATTTCATCCCAGTGGCTCCATTTTTCCTTGAGATTCTGCCCGCAGTTCCCCTGTAGAACTCAGGCAGACATCCTGGACCAGTCTGGGGAACAGATACCATGCTGTTCTCTACTTTCCAGAAGCAGTGATCCCTGTTTTTCTCCTTTCTCCCCAGTAGATCAATTCATATTAATAGACATCTCTTGGCCTCTGGTTTAACCTGCTCAACAGACTCACCCAGAGAGTTAAAATATTACTTTAGGCTCAGCTAATATCCCCACTACACTATTTTACTACCTTTGACAACTTTGCCATTTCAACTGTGACTATCTCTTCTCTGGAGACTTCCGTATTACATCAGAATAGAGATTAAGTAAGGAAGAGGCAGGAAGAATGTGACACCTATAAGAAATCGCCCCAGATCCAGAGAGTAAGGGTTTATGAGAATGATAACATGTAGTGGAATCAGTATTAGACTAGGATGTTGGATGAGGATGTCATCAGAACTCTGATAAAACTCTCCCTTCTCATTTAAAAAAACTAGAAAATGGCTTTTCAAATTACATTCTGTATAGTCCCAGGGATTAGGAAATTTCCTCTAGGTTGCTTCCAGGAACAAAATGGAGATTGAACTAGGCTTCCCCATCCTTAGAGGACCCAGAGCAGCATAAAATATTGTCTGATTTAGAATGTTGCAAGATAGTGTTAAAACAAAAGTTGCACTGGACAAAGTTAAATAGCCAACGATAAATTTCTTCAGAGTATTGCAATAGAAGAGAGAGATTGAATTCAATTCCACTAAAACAAAAAGCAAAAGGGTTTTTAAATGCTGGCATGAACTAGTGGAAAAGTACTGAAAAATAACCACTCCCCTCCCTCAACCCATTATCAGGGAGATTGCTCAATGGGATGTGTTGAGCACATTGAGTTATTCCTGAGTTTGTGAATGTTTTTCTTTGTGATTAGGCCATCTGTTTGCTAATTGGCACCCTCAAAGTTATGCTCCTATCCTGCCAGAAAGAATGGGAGATGGGGGTACTGTCTCCTTTTATGTCTACATTTCAAAGAGATGGTTTCCAGGTCTTTGAGACAGACATTCCTGGGTTATAAAACTGACCAGAGGCTTCTAAAAAATTTGCAATGACAGGTTTCCTAAAGTAAGTGTTTTAAGAGAGGTCAGGGTCTAGAGTTAGAAAGAAGCTTGTCTAAAGTTCAGTCAAGCTGAAGAAAATATTAAAAATGTCTTGGGGTGGTTGTCAGAAACACAACAGAGTGAGGAGCAGCATCTCACCTTGAAGTTACAAGTTGAACAGCTATAATTCAATAAAGGATCCCCTGTGGAACACACAAATACGTCTGAGAGATCCACACATCGAAACCCCTGAAGATGGGTAAATCAGGGTGAATGTGGAGGAGAGAAGGGAGAAAAGCAGAGATAGGTACAAAGATATAGCCTGGAGCTCAATGGGATCCCAGGAGAGGGGAGGATTCAGGCTGCAGGTGCACTCTCTGTGGCCCCAAGCATTCCTGTCTGAATGATAAGCATACAATATGGCTGAACTCAGTAATTGGGGCAGAGATCTCAGGGCAAAAACTGAATACAGAAATATGACGGACGTGGTCTAGCAGCCCTGTCAAGTAGAAGAGGGCCACGGACCCTGACTACCTTGCCCAACATTCTCAGAGCTAGCAGTTGGCCCAAGAAGAAACTGTAGCAATAAGTGTTAGGTTAAAGAGCAGAATATCTACAGCCCTGAGAACTGGAGAGATAGTTCCTGAGTGGCAGATCTACACTGAAGATAATTCCAGTGACAAAAGTGGAGATACAGATGCCAGGCAGCTAAGGTCTGGTAGTCACTAGTACTTGGAGGATAATAAAGCCACAAACAAACCAGCAGCCTCTCCCATCCCACCGTGCCTCTCATCCTTTTCGGCTAATCCAGGCAGGGATACCTGGGATGCCTCAGATAGCACAGTATGCTTATGGCTGCACGGTAACACAGATTTCAGGAGCCCTATTGCCCACCACATTCTCCCACAGAGGTGATGCCCTGAGACCTAGGCAACTTGGTCACAGAGAGAACACCCACCTCCCCAGGAGATTGTGTCAGAGCAGGGCAAAAGAAAATGAAATGCTCCAGCACTACCTACTGGGGGTAAAAAAAAAAAAAAAAGAAAAAAAAAGAAAAAAAAAAGACCTCTTTGTATCAACCTGTTGCAGAGTTCATTCCATAAATGCCTAGGAAGAGAAATAATCCATCAAATGTCATGAACCCCCAAGGTAACAAGGCAGCTCAGAAATAAAATGAAAAATCTCCAGAAAGTAAACTTAATGATATGGAAATATGTAACCTAAATGACAGAGAATTCAAGATTGTAGATCTGAAAAACTCAACGAGATGCAAGAAAACTCAGATAGGCTGTTTAATGAACTCAGAAATAAAATTAATGACAAAATGAATACCAAAGAAATAAAAAATCTTAAAAAGAACCAAATTGAAATTCTGGAGCTGAAGACTCAATAAAAGAGAAGAATGAAATAGCGAGCATAGGAAATAGAGTGGACCAGATAGACGAAAATGATATTGAAAATAGAAATCTGGAAATAAAGCAGATAGAAGAGAGAGACTTGAGAGTTAAAAGAAATGAAAGAATTCCACAAGAACTATTTGACTCCATCAGAAAGAACAATGTAAGAATAGTGAGTATACCAGAAGAAGAAGAGACAGAGAAGGGAACAGAGAGACTTTCAAATAAATAGTGAAAAAGAACTTCCCAAACCTATGGAAAAAACTGGATCCTCAAATCCAAGAAGCGAATTACCAAGAACAGGTAATTATCTCAATTCTAAAAGGCTTTCTCCAAGGCACATTATATTGAAACTGTAAAAAATTAATGACAAAGAAAGAATTTTCAAGGCAGCCAGGAAAAGAAGACAGTAACCTATAAAGGAAAGCCCAGAGATTATCATCAGATTTTTCCATCAGAAATTCTACAAGCTAGAAGGGAGTGGAATCAAACATTCAAACTATTGGAAGAGAGAAATTACAAGCCAAGAATAATATATCCAGCAGTTATTCTTTAGATATAAAGGAGTGAAAAAGACTTTTCCAACTATAGAGAAGCTGAAGGAGTTTTCCACCACTAGGCCTGCCTTCATTATAGGAAATATTGAAGGGGGTTATTCTACCTGAAAGAAGAAGACAAAAGGATACAAACATGAGTAAGATGACTAACAGACAGACAGAAGCAGGAAATGGCAACACCTATTCAGAATAGGGGAATATACACATAAATATAAGATAAAGGTTAAAGGAGATAAAAGATGAAATGGAGAAGAAGAAAGGCAATTTGCTACTGCAACTTTGAAATAAACTCACAGCACAAGTAGGGGAAATTTTTTATAACAAGAACATAAAAGGAGAGAGGGTAAAAGTATGAATTTGAAAAGGGGAATGCAGACAAGATGCATGCTTAAGAAAAAGTACTACTGTATATATAAAACTTTCTTTTACATAAAATTAATGGTAACCACTGGGGGGGAAATCTAGAACTGAGACACACAACATAAAAAATGAGAAAATACAGGGGAAAAAATTATAGAATACCACCAAACTAAAATAATAGACAGAAACACAAAGGCAAAGAAACAATGGAGACACAAAGCTCACAGAAAACAACAACAAAAAATATGGCTATAGGAATCCTCATATACCAATAATAACCACAAATGTAAATGGACTGAACTTACCAATAAAAAGGCATAGAGTAGCAGACTGGATCAAAAAATAAAATCCAACCATACACTGCTTTAAAGAGACAAATCTCAGCTACAAGGAAAAATGTAGACTCAAAGTCAAAGAAAGGGTAGAAAACAATACTCCAAACAATGGCATCCAGAGAAACGTGGGTGTAGCCATGCTTATATCTGACAAAATAGACTTCAAGATAAAAAGGTAACAAGAGACAAAGATGGACATTTCATAATGGTAAAGGGGATAATACATCAAGAAGACGTAACACTTATCAATATATAGAAACAATAAACAAATATATATGCTCCCAATTAGGAAGCACAAAAATATATAAAGCAACTACTGTCAGAACGAAAGGAAGAAACTGACAAAAATATAATTATAGTAGGGGACTTAAATCCCTCATTGACAGTATGGATAGATCATCCAAACAGACAATTAATAAGGAAATATTGGCCCTAAATTACACATTAGACCAAATGGAAATAATCAAAATTTATAGACTCTTTCATCCCAGAACACCAGATAATACATTCTTCTTTAGTGTACATAGAACGTTCTCAAGTATAAAACATATGTTGGAACAAAAAGACTGAAATCATATTAAGCATATTCTCTGACCACAATGCTTTGAAATTGGAGACCAAATGCAAAAAGAAAAATGGGAAAAACCACAAATATGTGAAGATTAAACAACATACTACTAAAGAACAACTGGGTCAAAGAATAAAAGAAGAGGTCGAAAGATACATAGAAACAAAGGAGAATGAAAATACAATGTATCAAAATTTGAGGGATGCAGCCAAAGTGATAATAAGAGAGAAGTTTATCTCATTACAGGCCTATCTCAAGAAACAAGAAAAATCCCAAATAAACAACCTAATATTACATCTTAAAAACTAAAGCGAAAAAATAATAATAAAATGAAAGAAGCTCAAAGTCAGCAGAAGGAAGAAAATAATAAAAATAAGAGCAGAATTAAACGAAATACAGAACAAAAGACACTATAAAAAAATTAACATAACAAGGAGCTGGTTCTCTAAAAACATTAATAAAATTGATAAACCCCTGGCTAGACTCACTAAGGAAAAAAAGAAAAGACACAAATAAACATAATCAGTGATGAAAGAAGTTACAACGGATACTACAGAAACACAAAGGATCATAGAAGGATACTATGAAGGACTATATGCTACCAAATTCAATAACCAAAAAGAAATGGACAAGTTCTTAGACATATATAACCTTCCAAGATTGAATTATGAAGAACTGGAAAATCTATATAAAGTGATCAACAGCATGGAAATTGAAACAATCATCCAAAACCTCCCCAAAAGCAAAAGTCCAGGACCAGGTGGCTTCATTAGTGAATTCTACCAAACAGTCAAAGATGCTTTAATACCTGTCCTTCTCAAACTCTTCCAAAAAAAATTGAAGAAAAGAAAATACATCTTAACTCATCTTATGAGACCAACATTAACCGTCATATCAACACAAAAAACATTACCGTCATATCATAACACAAAAAAAGAAAACTACTGTCCAGTGTTTTTGATGAATACAGATGCTAAAATCCTAAACAAAATCCTAGTAAGTCAAATACAACATACATTAAAAAGATTATACATCACAATCAAGTACAGTTCATTTCAGGGGCACAAGGATTGTTAAACATATGCAGATCGATCAATGTGATACATCACGTAAACAAAATAAAGGATAAAAATTTTATGATCATATCAATAGATGCTGAAAAAGCATTGACATGACACAACATTCATTTATGATTAAAATACTTAATGAAATATGTATGGAAGGAACGTATCTCAAATAATAAAGACCATATATGACAAACCCTCAGCTAATATCACACTTAATGGTGAAAAACTGAAAGTTTTTCCTTTAAGATCAGAAACAAAATAAAGATGCCCCCTCTCACCACCGTTATTCAACATAGTGTTGAAAGTTCTAGCCAGAGAGATCAGGCAAGAGAACAAAATAAAAGGCATCCACATTGGGAATGAAGAAGCCAAATGGTTACTTTTTGATTCCACCAAAAAAATATTAGAAACAATAAACAAATACAGTAAAGTTGTAGGATAAAAAATAAATATACAAAAATCCCTTGCATTCTTATATACTAACAATAAAATTTAAGAAGAAAAAATGAAAAAAACAATTCCTTTTTTCAGTTGCAACAAAAGAATAAAATACCTAGGAATAAACTTAATAAAGGATGTGAAGGACCTATACACTGAAAACTAGAAGACATTTTTAAAAGAAATTGAAGAAGACACACACACAAAAAATGGAAAGATATTTTGTGTACATGGATTGGAAGAATCAACACAGTTAAAATGGCCATAAGCACAAAGCAATATATGGATTTAATACAATCCCCAACAAAATCCCAATGACATTTTTCAAAGAAACAGAACAAAAAGAAATCATCATATTTTTATGGAATCACAAAAGACCCCGAAATAGCCAAAGCAATCCTGGGGGGGGAAAAAAGGCCAGAGATATCACACTTTCTGATTTTAAAGTATCCTACAAAGTGACAATAAAATAACATGGTTTTGGGGGGGAAAAAAAAAAGGACACAGACCAAGGCAATAAAATTGAGAGCACAGAAATAAACCTACATATATGTGGGCAAATTTTTGACAAAGGAGCCAAAATAATACAATGGAGAAAAGAAAGCTTCTTCAATAAATAGTGCTGGGAAAATGTTTTGCTACATGCAAAAGAAAAAAACTAGGCTGCTATCTGTCACTATACACCAAAATTAACTCAAAATAGATCAAAGACCTAAACATAAGACCTGAACAATAAATTGCATAGAAGAAAGCATAGGTACTAAACTTATGGACACTGGTCTTAGAAAGGATTTTATGAATTTGACTTCCAAGTCCAGGGAAATCAAAGCAAAACTAAATGAATGAGACTATATCAAACTAAAAAGTTTCTGCACAGCAAAAGAAACCATCAACAAAACAAAAAGGCAAACAACCAAATGGGAGAAGATATTTGTAAACAAGGCCTCCGATAAGGGGCTAATATCTAAAATATATAAAGAACTCATACAACTAACATCAAAAAAGCAAACAATCCAATTTAAAAAATGGGCAGAGGACCTGAACAGAAACTTCTCCCAAGAAGGCATGCAAACAGCCAACAGATACATGAAAAAATGCTCAACTTCACTAGCTATTAGGGAAATGCAAATCAAAACCACAATGAAACATCACTTCACATCTATTAGAATGGCTATTATCAACAAGACAAGTAATAACAAGTGTTGGAGAGGTTATGGAGAAAAAATAACCTTCATACACTGCTGGTGATAACAGTAAACTGGTATAGATACTATGGAAAACTGTATGGAGGCTCCTCAAAAAATTAAGATTAGAATGACCATATGAGTCAGCAATTCCTCTTCTGGGTATCTACCAACAAAATCTGAAAACATTTATCCATAAAGATATAAGTACTCCTATGTTTACTGCAGCATTATTCACAGTGGCCGAGACATGAAAATAACCAATAGATGATAGGGGGTATATATACACAATGGAATATTACTTGGCATAAGAAAAGATGAAATAGTGACATTTGCAAAAGCATGGATGGATCTTAAGATTATCATGCTAAGCAATGTAAGTCAGAAAAAGTTGAGAAACATATGATTTTACTCATATATGGGCTATAAAATTGAAAGTAATAAACAAACAATACACGTAAACAAACAAAAACTCATAGACACAGACAACAGTTTATTGGTTACCAGAGGGAAAGGCGTAACCGGGTGGGGAGGTAGAATTGGATAAATGTCAAATATATGGTGACAGAAGGAGATATGACTTTGGGTGGTAAACATACAATGCAATATATAGATGATATATTATAGATTTGTACACTTGAAACATATAATTTTATTAACCAATGTCACCCTAATAAATTTAAAAAAAAAAATTTTTTTTTAAGCTGTCTTGATCAATGGGACCTTGGCCAGAGCCTTCAGGAAATCAAGGATTCAAATCAAAGGATGTCTTCTCACATGTTCCCACAAAGAACAACCATAAAATAAAGCAAAATCGCTGAATTTTTAATGGGCTTTTCCCCTAAAACATGATGTAGAACACTGATAAAGTAGGCTGGAGCAATAAGCATCTCGCCTTACCTTAAGCCCAAACACTTTGGCCAACACTTTCCACATGCCAGAAAGGAAGGACAGGAAATGACAGGAAGCAAATCTCTCAAGGTGGCCAAATGGCCTATTACTCCAACAGCAGATACATAGGATAGGGAAGAGAAAGAAGGGAGAGCAACTCACAAGGTTTTGTTCATTAATGATTCTGCTCATTAGCAAACATGCATTAATCTGGCCAAATGCATTAATAACTATTCTTCCATAGATGAGGCATGAAAGAGGTTGGAGGTTAGAAGGAGAGCAATAAAGGAATCTTCAAGAACTTGCTACAAGTGTCCATCTGATACCCTACAAAATCTTTACAACATTATTGATTATATTCTCCAAACTGTCTTTCGTATTCCTGTGGCAATCTTTTGGTTACCAAGTTGTGCTTTCTAATCCCTTCACCTTGGAGACCAATCCATGGATGGTGTAGATGCTTGACTACTGCACTGTACACCTGAAGCTGAAGCTGAATAACACTGAATGTCAACTATAATTTTATATATATATATATATATATATATATATATATATAGTCACAGGATGTGGAGTAAAGCACAGGGAATAGAGTCAGTGGAACTGTAACAGCTATATAAGATGTCAGATGGGTAGTAGATTGGGGGAGGGGAGTTAACACTTTAAGGGGTATAAATGTCTAACTATTACATTGTTTTATACACCTGAAACTAGTAAAACAAGATCTTACTACATACAGTCCATAACTTCATTAAATATTTTTGTAGCTAAAAATAGAAATTTGAAAGCTTTCTAAGAACTCTTTTGGCTCAAACATGTTATGCAATATAGTAGATCTTTCTCTATCTATTTATCTATCTCCTTCCAATTGGCCATTCAAGTCTCTGACTGAATAGCAGCTGAGCAGCTGGGCATAGTTTTCAGGATCTGTAGCAGCTGAATGAGATGGAGTTGTAATCATGTTGGAAGTGAGTCATCAATTTGAGGTTTGTAATATTTGCAGCAAAAGACCTTGGTTGAGACAAAACTGGACATTGCAATAATCAACTCGTGGATAATTTTCTTGATAAATTTAGCATGCTTTAACACACAGGTTTCAAAATGGTCTTTGAATTTGGAGTAAAAGAAAAGACTGAGGCATTCAACTGTAGTTTTGAAAAAAATGTTAATCTCCCAAGATCATTTTGCCAAGATTTTCAGGCATAATATTTGGATGCATGTTATTTTAATTCGGTTGAGTATATTCTGAATAATCCTATCACACTAGGTTAACAGCCGAGATTATTTAGAGAGAATGCCTGGGTTTTAATAGCAGCTTTTCCTCTTCTAAAGTCATCTAAGGCAAGCTTTTTAACTTCTCTTTGTGTCATTTTCCTCTGATGCAAAATGGGAGAATAGGGCTGAAAGAATTAAGTGATATTAACACAGTGTTTAGAAAGGAAGTGCTAAATCAGTATTTATTATTATTTACAGTTAATGCTTATAGAAACTCCACTCATCCATTACCAAAGTGACTATTTAATCTCATTTTAAAACGTTGTTTGATTTCAGTCCTTACATATTAAGCAAAATAACTTTTTTACACTTACTTCATGCTTTAAAAATGTGTCCCTAGTTTTATATTCTGCTTTTCACGAACTAGCCATTTTAACTATACTTATGGTCAATTAACTATCACAGCCAATTGCCTAACTATAATATAGAGATACACCATTCTGATCTGAATTGGCTAAATTCAAGTTTATCCTTTAAAAATATAATTTTTAATCTTTATTGAAATTTTCACACCTTTAAGAACTTATTTGTTGACATAAAAGTAATACCACATTGATCGAAATGATAGTTTTTGGTTCATATTATAACTTTTGTTCACTTTTCTGGAAAGAATGTTTTGAAATTCAATTACATGCCTTGACATATGCCTTGATCTATAAAATGTTTAAAAGAAAGATTGAACAGAGTTGATTTATTTGAATATTAATCAAGGAAATAGTTTGGATCACTGAGTTGCTTCCCATTTCTCAGATTTGTTTTCATAATTTAGCTTTACTACTTTATTTGAAATAATTTCCTAGAATACCATGAAAAATTATATTTAATACAAGCATAAAATATGCAAAGCCAAATGGAAAATAAAACCTTTTTTGTCCATTCCGTAACAGAGTCTAACCCACCTTCTTTCTCCCTAATGATATTATTTCCCTTTCGTGCTTTATAATCAGTTGTTCTGCCATAATTCTTTAACTCATTAATGTAAAATTTATTCTAACCTTGTTTTCCCATTTCCTTTATTTTGAAACCCGCCTTATACCAACCCACAACCTGGCACCAACTGCAGAAGTTAATAGGGAACCTTATTCAGTTCATTAATGGAAGTAGAATATTAAATAGGAATGAATCCAATACCAAATAAAATATATTTCCTTGATTAATATTCAAATAAATCAACTCTGTTCAATAAAATATCAGACTACCTGAAATCAACAACACCTTTATACAATAACAGCACTAGATAACATTTCTGCATTTCATGGGAATGATCCTGAAACATAAAAGCAGAACACCTGCTTTTATGACAGTATTACATGGCTCTGTCCTTTTGGCCATACTGATTGAGTCTAGGGTAGATAGTTGACCCTAATTAGGCTGATAATATTCCCTTTCTGAAACACTAAAAATAGGGTGAAGGGACTTGCACACTGAAATCGTTTAGAATTGTGTCATGTCAATGTCAGAGCTCTGGAGAGAAAGCATGAACTTCCACCTTGCTACCTGCCCTTTGAGGAAACTATTGAGTATTATGAGAATTGAGTATTATGGTTATTGTTATTTGTTTTCTAATATTTGTGGAACACTAATGTATAGGGGCTGTGCAAGTCGATCACTGAGCATTAGGTCATGTAATCTTTTCAATGAACCTATGAAGTATCTGCACTTTTTCTGTGTATTATACATATGAGGAAACAGGTTTCAGGAAGTTAAATAAATGGTCGCATGTCCCACAGCTAGTAAGTGATGGAAACATTGTACAAAACCAGAAACTAGTTCTTAACCATTAAATTATGTTTTTTTTTCAGCAGATGTTTATAAAACAACTTATAATCACACATGGACTTAAGAGAATGGAAACAAGCTCACCTGCATGCTTGAAAATATTTCTTAAAACTCTAAATTTCCAATCAAAGCCACACAGTTCTAAATGTTATCATGTTGGTATTTAGGAAAAACATAAATTTTACTCATCTACACCTTTGATTTCCCTATAATTTTTTCTGAAATCTACACATTTCTCAAAAGGTAAATTTTCTTTACTACATCCCTATGTTACACTCAGTGAGAGCTAATTTCTTAAATCCTAAACCACAGGACAGATTCTGAAAGTACAGAAACCAATCTGAGAATGAACTTTTGATGAATAGTAGGAAATTAGACATAGACGTATGTAACAATACCATTCAGGGATGAGCAAGGCACTTTAAAATTGCTACAGCCCATCTCAAGCTGAAAAATAACTAAGACAGTGTTATCTTGTAAGATGTGATAGTCTATATGCTAACTGTAGTCTGAATAGCTTACTTGAGTTATTTAAAACTACATGCAATTTGCTGCAAAGTTAATGCATCTCTTAAGGCCAATGGAAACCTAGAATTAAAGCTTAGAGCTGTTTCTTTAGTGTACTGGGACTTGAATGCAAGAAATTAAAGGAGCACAATATGTTTAGTGTTTGGTCACTGACATTCCATAGCTGTTGGAACAAAAGTATCTGTGATGGATGTTATTAAGGGCAAATGATATCTGGTTTCTGGGATAATTTTCATAGCTATTTATATTATCATTCCAACTTTAGCAACAGTTCCGAATACTTGAAACATTTAGACAAAAACAAACAAACAAGCTTTCTTCAAAAGTATTAGAAATAGCAGAAGAAAATTAATCATCTTTAACCATTTGTTCATTCAGCAATAGCCAAGTAATTAGAAAGCCAGCAAAGTAAGACATGAGGCAGTTGTAGAGTTTATGTGTATCTTTTCAACATAGTTTGTATATTAGATTGTGTCTGACACAACAACCATGCATCTGGTTCAAACAATCTAGTGTGAGAAGCTAAAGGTAATTCTTAAACTCATTTTTATAGGAGTAAAATCATCATATATAAAATTTGTATATTCAAAGTAAAAGCACAATACTGCGATTAGTCCTATATCCCAATGAAAAAAATCACGGTACAAATATTATTATCCCTATTTGGCAGATGAGACTCTTGAAACAAAATAAGATTACATGCTTTATCTCAGGGTTACCAACTCAATGTTCTAAATAAATAAGAAAGGACCCAAATATTTGATATTTCATATTGATTATTCCTCTTTGCTCATGCTTGTTTTTATCTTTGGCACATACATTTAAATAAAGTTGTGGATTTTTTAAAAATGTAATTAAAAAACAGTTGAAAAAAGAAGTAGAAAAAGTAAGAAAATGTAGTGAAGAGGAAGGAAAGTTATAGGATGAGAAAATGAAAAGTCAATAGGTAATGAAGAACATTGGTATCAAGTCCTATGTTAATAAAGTGAAAAAAAGTAATCTTTGCTTAGAGAGCAAATAACAAATTAAGAAATAATAGTATACTATCAGTAACCATTATTTGTTGGAAATAGAATTAAGTGAGCTTAAATACCAACTAACACCATAACTTATATTTTTATCACATCATATTTGACATTAAACTTATTGATTTTATGTAAAATTTAAGCAGAGTATAAATGAAAGATTCTGGATGCAGAGAAAACATCTTAGCATTACATTAATCAAGGAAGTTCAAAATAATGATAGAACACTTTACTTAATAGGAAAAAAACAAATGAACAATCTCATTATGAACCATCCATATTATCAAAGCATTTAGGAGGAGATACAAAGAAAAAAACATAGTTTCCCTGTTTTCTCTGTACACCCTAGAATTAAGTTACTGCACAGTATAGACGAATTTCTAGCCAAGCAGTTTTCAGCAAGGTGGAAGGTGGACAAGGGAAAAATAGTACCTCTCCCCTAGATGGAACATTTAGAAAATTATTAGGGTCATGTTGATTGCCAGAATGAATGAAGCTTGCTAACAGACCTTGGGGCCTGATGGCCAGGGATCCTACCCATTTATATGGGACATTCCTGTACAATGGAAAATCATCTCAATCAAAATTCCATAGCACCCTCATAAGAAGGACCAAAGGGATAACAATTACCTGTCCTACTTATATACAAGTTTACTAGATGGTTTTAACTTCAGATGCTAACACTGTTCAAATAATAAGTTCCATGTCTGCTTTCTTCACTTCTATCAACTCATCTATCAACTGACCTATACCAGTGCATGTACATAAGTAGAGTTCAACAGAAGGTTGCTAATAACTTAACACAAAAACAGAAACAATAAAAAGTGACAGAGAGAAGCCAGTTTGATGTTCAGCAGGGCCTCAGAGTGTTGTTATTCCTTCTTGTATTGTTTTGTTTTGTTTTTAGCGTATGTTAGAGAGTTGGTGGATGGTAGGTGCTAAAAAACATGCGTGCGCCCTCTAGGCAGTTGATTAAATTGCCAGATTCTATAAATCGACTTACATTGGCCACTGCCAGGCTGCAGAACTGATGAATATCAGCATATATCATGTAGATTAAAGTGATGGCTGTGACATCTAGGAATTAAACCTCTCTGCATTTGTTTTAATGTGGACTATTTAAAAAAAATTATGTTACAGCTTTGAGAGTTTTATTTTCTGATTCTAAAAGTAATGAATGGCCATTGAAAATAATTTAGCAAAATACAGAAAAGGCAAAAGAAGAAAATAAAAATCCCCCTTAATTTGAGCATTCTGATATGTTTTCTTGAAGCCTTTTCCTGTGTGACTGCTTGTGAAACTGTGTAGAGAAGGTTTCGATGTCTGTTTTTCAGTGTTAATATTCTTAAGTGGGGTTACTATGGATCAATAATTACTCAGACGTTCAAATTTAGGGACTTGATCACATTAATACTTTTAGAGATGGTAAGAATTTGCAATACTAAATCACATAAAGTAAACTCATGAATATGAAATTCCCAGAAATTCTCATTCTGTCTTTGGGTGAGTTCCAAATGAGTACATGAGAAGTACGGCTGCCATATAGCAATGTGGCAGGGACTCCACTCATACAGATTACTATGCAAATGACGGCCTTAGAACTGTGCAGCCTAACCATATATAGCAACTCTGAAACATTGTTTGACGGTCATAAAATTGAACAAGGTTAATGTTCTTAAGAGAAATTATCACTAAATTATGAGATCACAATTGCCATTCATCACCCTATGTACACTTTTGTATAGTCAGTAGAAATCATTAGAAATCAATAGAAATCCTTCTTCCAGATTGATGGAAGTCTAATATCATTTATTTTTCCTGAATTCAGTAAGAACAACTAATACTTATTGAGTACTTACTAACTGCTAGGGATTAATCTAAGACAATCCTATTTATAATTAATTTAATCTTCAGAGCAACTCTATAAGGTAGTTACTATTAGCACTTTATAGATGAGGAAATAGACACAAAAAGGATTCATTGATGTATCTAACAAAGAGGTAGTGAGAAAGGTGTGTGAATTATATAATACAGGTAAAGAACTTAGAACAGTGCTTGGCACATGGTTAGTACTAAACAAGAAGTTGTGTGTGAGTGTAGAGAACTAATCTCAACACTATGTTAGTCCAGTGTTGATTCCATCTTGAAGGTTAACTTTTTTTAAAAAAAAACCTCATTCATGAGTTTATCTTCAAGTTCATGGACAATTTCTTGTTTGGTGTTTATAGGTTCCCATACACTGACAACAGTAAAACCTGGTGAAATATATAAATGAACGGAATGCTTGATTTTCATCTGTGATCCTGGCAAACAGCACCAAACAGGAAGAGTAGGACTTTAGTTCAAAATGACATACACTGGCTAGAGAAACAACCCAACTTGTGGAATCATCCTAAATTAGAAGTGGAAGATATAATTATAAAAAGAACTCTTTGGTTTCTCCTCACACTTGATCTTGTCTCCAGTCTTTTAGAAAGAACTGAATTTCATTTGGCAATTGTGGTTTTCACTGAATTGTCTTCTCACATAGTGACTGATTTCTTGTCCATAAATATCTTGGTTTTTTAAAGAGAAATGTGAGAGCATATGGAAAATAAAATAAATAAATAAATAAAAGTATTGAAATGACAAACTATATATTTATAAATAAACACTGAGAACAAATAATGGATATTCCTAACAATAAATACATAAAATACATGAAATATAAAGAAAGAAAATATAAGCTGAGTAAGGCATTTTCTGGAAAACTAAAAAAAAAATTATCTTTGTTAAAAGAAAAAAAAGTTTTATCAACTGACCAGGGAAGATAGATTTTTAAATTCATTAGAGTCACTTGCCTTAGGGAAGCTTCTATGTACAAATTCAATTAGATGTCAAGCTGGGCTCCTGGGGAAATGCAATTAAAATTATAGGATCAGCGAGCATAACTCCATAAGTAAGGCCTTGGTATGTATTCTTTGGAGAGTGCGCTATGGGCTCAGCCTTAACTTGTATACAAATTGAAAACATGATAAGGTCTGTGGTCTTTGAAATATATGTGAAACTATGTAATTAGCTCTTACTTTTGCTGGAATATTAACCCCAATGCTTCCTGAATCATGGGAAAGAAAATTCTGGAAAGGAGCACAGGATGGGCCAGGAAATAGCTCAGGAGAGGGATCTATGTCACAGAGCTCTGATGACCCTAATACATTTTACTGGCCAGGGGTCATGAAAGATTTTAGCAGTGAAACATATTCAAATGAAATGTTACACAGAACCTTATCTAAAATAGATATAGGTGATATTTCCTTAATATACATTCACTTATAAGATCAAATTGTTCACATTTACTTTTATACATAATCAATGAGGATAATGAGCCTGCTTCAATAAAAACATTTGATATTGAAAATTATGGGTAACAGTTTTAGGTATAACTCTGTCTTTGTATTTGTGAAAATTAAATTAAATATTTTCAATTATTCCTCAGAATATAGATTAAAATTATACATCATGTTCAACCTCCTACATTTAGTACTGCATCACAGATACACAATTAGAATAGTTATGTCACTCTAGCTAGCTCATGTACATCCTAAAACATTACATGTTCCTTAGAGTAATGATAAAACTTACAATAAAATTTATTCAATTTACCTAAAATTGCATCAATATTTTATGAAGCAAATAAATGAGTTGACAGTCTGAAATTCTTAAAAAGAAAATGTCAATTGAATTTTGTGGTTAATATGGTGAAGTAGGTAAATTCTGTATTCACCACCTCTCATGACCACATCAAAATTGCAATTAAACTACAGAACCATTATTAAGAATCACCTGAAGTCTAGCTGAACAGAAGTTCTATAACTGAAGACATATAGAAAAAGACTCCTAGAGAATGGTAGGAGGGAAAGAGACACAGATTGGGCTGATCACCATACGCAAGTTTGGAGGTTAAAAATAGGGAGGGAAATCTTGGCTGCAGGGATTCCCTCTGAGGTGCCAGGGGTCCCAGCTCCACACCAGGCCCCCCTAGCCTAAGGTTGTAGTTCTGGGAAGAGAAGTCCCCACAACTTCTCATTCAGCCCGGCCAAATGAGACAGAGGGCTACTGGAGTCCCAGGCATTCCTCTTTAAGGATTCATGTACAAACTTACTCACTGACTGAAGTACTCACTCTGAGCTTTATGGCTGGTTCAGCAGCATGAAGGGCACCAGAAACATAATGGGAGAGAATAAGTTGTCTGGCTGCAGGACGAGAGCTGCAGGGGCAGCTTTCTCCCAGGCACAAGTTTTGAGAGAAGCCATTGTTCTTTTGTTGAGACCTCCCCTCTCCCAGCATGTAGATGCAGGCAGCCACCATATTGGAGTCTACATCAACCTGACCCTGCACTGGTGATTCCTTGAGACCACCCCCTCACACAACTTGCAGATACACCCAAGATGCTTCCAATGGCTTTTGCATACAAATGGCCTTTCTTGGCTCATGGTTCAAACTTTCCTAAAATCTCTCAGAGATGAACAAACCCTAAACAAGTGGCATCTGGGAATCTGGATATGCCCCATACCTCTTGCTAAACAGTCCCAAGCCCAGCACTAACAGCAGCCAGCCTCAGTTTACAGCTTAGCCTTTCCCAGGCACCTCCAAGTCCAGCACGGGTGGAAGATATCTGCTGATCATTTGTGGCCCATGCTACTTGGCTGTGGGCAAAGCCCTGGCAGTGTTTAAACTTGGCCTGCAGCCTGCAGGAGTGCCCCTCCCAGGAGGCCCTTGGGCCAGAACACCCAGTGACCAAATTTGGAAATTGCCAGTGCACCACCAGGCCACCTCTACGAACAACATACCCAAGGGCAGACTGGACAGGGACCAGAACCCTGCTAAAGCAAATCCTGATTCATAGGTCAGCTGCTGCACAATAGTTCCTCCACTGTAGTCATGGCCAATCCTCACAACAAATCAGGCTGAGTGATAAATCCCTCACACTGACCTGCAAACAGCAACCAATGCTCATCTACAACAGGAGGGTGAACAGAACCCACATAAGGGACATACATGCAGCATCCAGCTCAAGTGACCAGGGAGACTATGCCACTGGACCACACAGGACACCTCCTACATAAGATTACTCTACTAAGACCAAGAGACATAGCAGGTCTACTTAATACATAGAAACAAATACAAGGAGACAGTCCAAATGGAGAGACAAAAAAAAAAACAAAACAAAAAAACATGTCCCAAATGAAAGAACAGAACAAGGCTCCAGAAAGAGAACAAAACAAAATGGAGATAGGCAATCTACCAGATGCAGAATTCAAAACACTGGTGATCAATCTCAGTGAGAACGTCAAAAAAGAGATCAGAAACATAAAAATGGAGATAGAAAATATTAAAAAAGAACCAGTCAGAAATGAAAAATACATTAGTGGGAATCAATAGATAAAGCAGAGTCCCAAACCAGTGATTTCGAAGATAAGGTAGCAGGAAACACGCAATGAGTACAGCAAAAAGAAAAAAAAATTCAAAACAATGAGGACAATTTAAGGGGCCTCTTAGACAACATTAAGCATACCAACGTTCACATCATTAGGGTACCAGGAGGAGAAGAGAGAGCAATGAACTAAAAATCTATTGAAGAAATAATGATGGAAAACTTTCCTAACCTGGTGAAGAAAATAGACATACAAGCCCAAAACATAGAGTCCTAAACAAGATTAACTCAAAGAGGACCACACCAAAACACATCACAATTAAAACAGCAAATGTTAAAGACAAGGAGAGAATCTTAAAAGCAGCAAGAGAAAAGCAGTTTGTTACCTACAAGGGAGCTCCCATAAGACTATTTCTCAACAGTTAATTTCTAAACAGAAACCTTATAGGCCAGAAGGGATTGGCACAAAATATTCAAAATGATGAAAACAAGAACCTACAATCAAGATTACTCTCCCCAGCAAAGTTATCATTTAGAAATGAAGGACAGATAAAGAGCTTCCTAGACAAGAAAAAGCTAAAGGAGCTCATCACCACTACACCAGTATTACAATAAATGTTCAAGGGATTTACTTACAAAAACAAACAAACAAACAAACAACCCCACAAATACGAATAATAAAATGGCAATAACTACATATCTTTCAAAAATTACTTTAAATGTAAATGGATTAAATGTTCCAATCAAAAGACATAGAGTGGCTGAGTGGGTAAGAAAGCAAGACACTTGCATAGGTTGTCTACAAGAGACTCATTTCAGATCAAAATACACACACAGACTGAAAGTAAAGGGATGGAAAAAGATATTCTATGAAAATGAAAACAAACAAACAAAAAGCTGGAGTAGCAATACATATACCAGAAAAAAATAAACTTTAAAACAAAGACTATAATAAGAGACAAATAAGGACCCAGTAAAGTCACCTCTGGATATTTATCTGAAGATACACAAAACACTACTTCAAAACATGTTCATCCATATGTTCATTGCAATATTATTTACAATTGCCATGATATGGTATCAACTTAGGTGTCCATCAATGGATTAATGAATAAAGAGGGGATACAACAGAATACTACTCAGCCATAAAAAAGAATGAAATCTTGCCATCTCCAACAACACTGATGGACCTAGAAGGCATTGTGCTGCGTGGAGAAAGTCAGACAAAGATAAATGCCATATGATTCACTTATGCATATATGTGGTAACTAAAGAGCAAAATAAATGAACAAACAATACAGAAATAAACTCATAGATACAGAGAACATTTTAATGGTTGCCTGACAGGAGAGGGATTGGGAAGGGGTGAGAAAGGTAAAGGGATTAAGAAGTACAAGTTAGAGGGAAACAAAAGAAAAAATAAACATGTGGGACTACATCAAACTAAAACACCTTTTCACAGCAAAGGAAACCATCAATAAAACAAAAAGACATCCTACTGAATGGGAGAAGATATTTGCCAGTGATACATCTGATAAGGGGTTAATATTCAAAATTTATTAAAAAAACAAAAAAACTCATGCAACTCAACACTGACAAAACCCCAAACAACTCAATTGAAAAATGGGCAGAGGACATGAAGAGACGTTTCTCTAAAGAGGACATGCAGATGGCCAATATACATATGAAAAGATGCTCAACGTCACTGATCATTAGAGAAATGCAAATAAAAACCACAATGAGATACAACCTCACTCCTGTCAGAATGGCTATCACCAATAAATCAAAAGTGTTGGCGAGGATGTGGAGAAAAGGGAACCCTCGTGCACTATTGGTGGGATTGCAGATTGGTGCAGCCACTATAGAAAACAGTATGGAGATTCCTCAAAAATTTAAAAATGGAATTACTTTACGACCCAGCAATTCCACTCCTGAGTATCTACCGAAAGAATCCAAAACACTAATTCAAAAAGTATTTGCGCTCCTTTGTTTATTGCAGCGTTATTCATAATAGCCAAGATATGGAAATAACCAAAATACCCATCGATAGACAATTGGATAAAGAAACTGTGGTACATTTATACAATGGAGTATTACTTGGCCATAAGAAAGAACAAAACCTTACCATTTGCAACAACCTGGATGAACCTAGAGAATATTAGGCTAAGTGAATAAGTCAGACTGAGAAAGGCAAATATCATATGATCTCACTTATATGTGGAATCTAAACAACAAAGTAAATGAACAAAACAGAAATAGACTCAGAGATATAGAAAAAAAAGCTGATGGTTGCTAGATGGGAGGGGGGTCGGGATGGGGGAGAAGATGAAGGGATTAGAAAGTACAAATTAGTAGTCACAATATAGTCACAGGGATATGAAATACAGTATGAGGAGTATAACCAATAATGTTCTAAATACTATGTAGGATGTAAGACGGGTACTGGACTTATCAGGGGGAATCACTTCATGAACTGTGTGGATGCCTGACCACTGCACTATACACCTGAGGCTGAAGCAGAATAGTATTGAATATCAAATATATATATATTCAAATACATATATATGTTTTTTTCCATTCATTCATGGGATGTAAAATACAGAATAGGAAATACAGTAAATGGTATTGTAACAGCTATGTGTATATACGATGTCAGAGTGGTAATAGATTGGGAGGGTTATCAATTTGTGGGGGTTGTAAATGTCTAACTATTACATTGTTTTGTACACCTGAAACTAATAATAAAAAAAGAGAATTACAATTTAGTAGTTACAAAAGTCATGGGGATATAAAGTATAGCATAAGGAATATAGTCAATAATATTGTAATAACTATGTATAGTGTCAGATGAGTATTAGATTTATTGGGGTGATCACTTTATAAATTATATAAATGTCTAATCATTATGTTGTACACCTGATATTAATATCATATTGTATGTCAACTGTAACAAAAATTTTAAAAATTAAAGAAAATTCCAATTGATATATTTTTGAAAAATACAAATTCTAACTTAATTCAGGTTCACATTTTGTAAAAATAATCATGAATGTTCTTTGGCTCCAGCTGATTAAATTTGATTGAACCATCTAGAACAAAACTGTATGTCCTCATATGACTGATAATTCAGCTCACGATCATCAGTGTGAGAACCACTTCAAATCTGGAGCTCCTCTAAGAAGTCTGAAACACAAATATAATACAACGAGATCCAACTCTAAGTGGAGAGAGTAACTACTGAAACAATTTTCAAGGGCATCAGTTAAAGGCCCCTCTAAAGTACTACATTCAAATACCTCTTTTTCTTCTCTCTCTCTCTTTCTTTACTTTCCTTTGTACCCTCCTTCTTTCCTTTAAAAGGTTTTCTCCCCCATTTAAGGGTAAAATTCCAAAGGGCATAAAAATTCTGTGCATGAAAATGGAAGTACTTTGCCTAATAAAGCTCTATGTGTACATTATCTGATATTGATTGAGAATTTACTATATAATCAATTTGAGTTGGGTGCTCTAGGGCTGTGTTATCCAATATCTTAGCTACTAGCTACATGGAGCTAAATTTAAATTAATTAACGTTAAATTAAAATTTAATTCCTCAGATTCCCTAGTCATATTTCAAGTATTCAATAGTTACATTTGGTTAGAGGCTGTAGTATTGGAACATGCAGATATAGAACATTTCCATTATCACAGACAACTCTTTGGGAAAGTATTGCTCTAGGAGATACTAAAAGTACAAATCTCAGTTCTTGCCCTTAAAAACTTGTTGTTTGTTTAAGAGAGTAAGAGACTTACATACAACAAGCAGTAAGCCAGCAGTGTGAAGATTAGTGGACCGTTACTTGTTAAGACATCATGGAATTGACTCTAAGCAGTTTGGGACATGTGTCACAATTTCATAGGTTAGAAAAAAAAAAAGGCAAATACAAAAAGAAAACAAAGGAGTAACTGAATGAACCAAACCACTCTAAGACTGAGACAGGAAGGAAGGTGGTCCTGATTAAGAGTTTGATTCAATGTCTGTGAGTATAAAACGCAGTATTTCAATTGTGTCTATGTGGAGCTAAGAAAGCAAATACCGTAAAGGTGTATCACTCAGCAGTAGGAAGATGCTTTGAATGCCTCGCAGGCATCATTTGGCAAAGGTGGAAATAATTAAGGAAGATGGCTGAACACAGTGTGGCTTCACATCCTTGAGTATAAACTCCATTGTGAAAACTGCCACCTTGTAAGCTAAGGGACAGCTAGGAAAATGTTTCTTTATATCTCTATGAGATTAGAGCCTGTTTAGTAATTACTATCTTTGAGAATCAACATTTGCCCTTGTGTGTGTTGTGTCTAATTCAACAAGTGTCCATGGAAAAACTGAAGGGTTCAAGAAGTATTTGTAAGTCACCTGGATCCCGAGTGCGGAAGGGTACTAAATCCGAAGAGCCCATACCTCCGTGGATAAGGGCTCAAAGTGCATTAGGCAGCTCTAAGGGCTAGTCGGGGTTTGAGATTAATTTCTTCTTTGATATTTTGTGAGATTAAATAGCCCAAGTGGGAATTATACCACAATCTCCTGGTCTGGCTGGAGCCAGTTTACCCAATGAATAAAAGTCAAACATAATTAGAAGTAATTTTACTTACAAATTTATAACAAATACACATGAGTGCTTCATGTCCTGAAGTTAATTGGATCTAGAATTATTTCCTGAAACAACCTTAGCACCCAAAAATTCTGATTATTCGACCTTGGAACAATTTTAGCCTCTAAGTGGCTTGCTGAGTTAACTGCTAGACTGCCAAATCTCAGTGGGACTGTTAATGGAGTGTATAATTTGGTGCATTTTAAAAAATAATTTCTACTATCCCAGGGAAATTGTTCCAATATTACATTTGTGTCAATTGATGCATGATAGTGGATATATGTTGCATAATGCAAGTTTTCTGCTTGTTAGTGGTCAGGTTTCATCTCTGTTTGCCTTCTCTTCTTCAAAAGCAACTCTGTTTCTTCTAGATTTCTGGTTTTCCCACGATCCATGCACTTGTGTGATATTGTGTGCTCACTGCAGATGCTCAGTGATTCCTTATTCTAACCCACTTTTCTCTTACTCTAGCAGATGAAAGTCTCAGTATAATTTGAAATCCCAGGATTAAATAAACCTGGTAATTCAGAGAGAAATCAACAGGTTTGTAGAAAGCAAGGGTGTCTAAACCATTTAGAAGATAATATTTATAATATTCCCTATCACATTTGCATTGTGCTTTTATAATTTGAAAATTCATTGACTTCCATTGCATTACTAGGTTGTCACTGGTGCAAGATCGAGGGTAATGTGTTGGAATGGGAAGAGCATGGACTTTGGAATCAGACACCATTGGGTTGGAATCTAAACTTCGAAATCAACAGATGTGTTACTAACTGAAACTAAGTTTTTTTTCTCTGGTTATAAAAGCAAAAGGACAGTAAGGATACTCAATGCATAGAGTTGTAAAGACTAATGAGATACTATATGTGAAAAAACCCGATACACAGTAGAAACTACATTTACATATTCTTTCTATTTTACAGTTAGATCAGAGAACTAAATTTATTTATTGGTGTCATATAATAGGAGACCCCTAATTCAGATATTTTTCTTATCAATAATTCTTTTTGGTTTTATACCGATTGTAAGATTATCCCCTAATATTTTCTGTTAAATCATGCAGTGGGGTAGTTGGTTTGGCATCATGGGAAAACAGGCTGTGATCCAAAATTTCACTTTGCAATTGGTAATTTGACTATGCCAACCCAATATGGCTAATAAATGAATGATTATTCAATAGCCTGTCCATGAAGGAGACTTAGTGTCTTTGCAGGGTGAAGTAGGGATGCAGTTCTCGTTGCTTCCTGCCACTTCCAGGGTCACACAGGACTCTAATCTCACTTCCAGGTGCACCTGGTCCTACTCAATTGATGGTCATGTACTCTCAAAAGTTGAGGCAATTGAGCCACCTGACTGACACTTAATATGAAATTCAAACATTAACCTTCAGAAAAGGTATTAGTTCTGCTAATATCATTAAATAAAATAAACTTGCCATGTCCAAAACGAAATTCATCAAACTCTCCCCCAAATCCACTTTTCTTCCTGACTTCTCTGTTTGGAGCTCATATTCTGGGATCACAGCTACTCATAATGTTGATTAATGAAGTCACCTTTTCAGTTTTGGACAATGTTCACATTTTAAATCTGCTGAAACTTGGGAGAGATACAGAGTGCTGATGGAGAAAGGAGATCCTGGCCTGGTTGGTCAGATGAACAGAACAAACAAAACTGGTCAGAGCAATAAAGGATGGCAGCTCCTTCTCACCGCCCATCAGCCTTTTTTTCCTCCATTATCCATGGGAAGATATTGTAGTCATCAAGGCTTGTAGCTTTGTGTTCATCTTGCTTTCTTTCCCCTCCTTATCCCTTCATGCAGTCATTTATGAAGTCATATGGCTCCTACTTACTACTCCAAAATCCCAGACTTTAACCCTATCCTTTTCATTCTCATTTGCACTGCCCTGGTTTACACCCTCCTTCTTGAAATCACCTCATTGCAGCCCTTTGCTCCGTCACATCTAGCCTCAATGATCTGTGGAGTGATTTTCAGAGATCAGATTCAGTCATTTCCCCACACCATCCCATCCCTTCTCAGAAACTTGTACTGACTCCCCATTACATGAGGAACTGACTAAAATTTCGTCACCTTTAGACCCTACTTAATATTCTCTCAATACTCATGTCCAGCTTCCCTTTCCATGGTTCTCCTACTCTATGCTCTAGCCAATCTAGGTAGTGTCTTCTCCAGTGAGTCTCCTTTCTGTCTCTATGGCCCAGGGGCTCTTCCTTTCCATCAGTTCCACATATAGAAATACTGTTTTTGGGGTTTTAAAAACAATTTTTTTATTGGGGAATATTGGGGAACAGTGTGGTTTTCCAGGGCCCATCAGCTCCAAGTCATTGTTCTTCAATCTAGTTGTGGAGGGCGCAGCTCAGCTCCAAGTCCAGTCGCCGTTTTCAATCTTTAGTTGCAGGGGGCAGAGCCCACCATCCCATGCCGGAATTGAACTGGCAACCTTGTTGAGAACTCGCGCTCTAACCAACTGAACCATCTGGCCACCCAACACTATCTGTTTTTAAAGAGCTATCTTAAATATCAACTGTATCAGGAAGATTTACTTGATTGCCCAGACTGAATAAGATCTTTTCTTCATTTGAAACTCCAGATCCCTCCCTTCACGCTATGGCACTTGCTTTACAACATTTTTGTATACCTAGAAAGCTACATAACAATCAAAATTGCATAAAGCATGTTATAGTTGTTTGTTTTTGTACCTAAATCCCTAACAGTTCTCTACTGCTTAAGACTGACAATCACATTTGTATATCCTATTGCCTCTTTTCATAGTGCCTCACACATAACAGAAGCTCCATAAATGTTTTTTGTAGTTAAAATTTGAGATATCCTGTGTGTTTAAAGCAAATACAAACAGTACTTATTGGTTTCACAATCTTTAGAGATTTTGCTTGTGTTTGTTAGTGTTGGTGTGTCGTACATATGTAGAAGACATTTTTTTGTATATACATATATATATTTAATTATATTTGACATTCAATATTATCCTACTTCAGCTTCAGGTGTACGTTCCTCAAAAAATTAAAACTAGAACTACCTATGACCCAGCAATTCCATTCCTGGGTATTTATCCAAAGAAATCCAAAACACTAATTCGAAGAGATATATGCACCCCTATGTTTACTGCAGCACTATTCACAATAGCCAAGAGATGGAAACAACGAAAATGCCCATCAATAGACAATTACAGAAGACATTTTTTTATATCATTACATTTGAGATTACTTTGAGATCACTAATACCAGTGATCTGTTATGTGTAATAGGATGGTTTTGCATAATTGTTACCTTATGTTGGCAGCAGAAATACTAGCAGACAAGAAATATAAATCTAAACAGTAAGGTTTTTTCATACAGGAAAGTGATATGACTAATGTACATTAAGTGAGTGAGACCAAGAGCCAAAATATATAGATTTTGATTCATTTACTGATCTGTCAAAAGCGATTAATTTTGGTGGTATTTTTCTTATTTATTTTTATTTATTTATTTGGGTGATATCGGTTAACAACATTATGTAAGTTTCAGGTATTGGTGAAATTAGAAAGCCATATGCAAAAGAATGAAACTAGACTGTTATCTGACACCATACACAAAAGGTAACCTGGTGGTGCCTTTTTCACAGGTTTTACGTGCAAGTGCTTTGAAACAGTAAAACACAAAGGTAAGATAATGGTACTATTCTTTTCTAGTAAGAATTATAGATTTACAGAGTTTCCTTCAAGTTTAAATCATGTTTCCCTGGTAGCCTTAGGGGTATCAGCAATAGCCATGAAAAAGAAAAATGTCCTGGTTTACACTGTGTAAGAATCCATGATCATGACCTGTTATCTGGCTCCTCCAACAAACACATAAGCTTCCTATACATAGGCACCAATCATAAAACACTAACTTAAATAAGGTCAGGATGCTATTATTTGAGAACCTGCTGTGTTCTAGGCACTTTGCTAAGATGATATCGATACACATTTCTTTTATTCCTCACAATTACCCCAGGAATCAGGCATTATTAACCCTACTTATGGATGAGTCAAGAGAGCTTAGCAAAGATGTATAACTTGCCCTTAATCAGACAACCATTATATCAGACAATTAGTATGATTTGAATCCAGATTTGTCTGATTCTGAAATTTAATCACTATGTAGACTTCCAGCCTTAGAAACAAAAATTCAAGGACCTTGTAAATGATTCTGATGCTCTAGTAACATGGCACTGCGATATTTTTTGGCACATGCAAAGTTTCTTAACTCCAGAGTTTGCACAAGTTGCTCCCTCATTCCAGAGTATTGGTTGACTTCCCCACCCATACCACATAACCCAGAATGAATTGTCCCAAACTTTGTCATCCTTTAAAGCTCAATTCAGACCATCTCCACTCCTTGCAACCTCCACTCCATTCTGGATAAAATGGGTACCTACATGCAGCATCTGCCCCTGCGCACCTTCTATCACGATGCTTACTGTAGTGCATTCTTCTCCACTAGACTGTGAACAACTGGAGTGTAAGAACAACATATCTATGTATCTCTTACAGTTGCCCAGCATAGGGTATATGGCATATGCTTAATAAATATGAGTTGAATTGAATTTATTAAATGATAAAAACTAACATTGAATTTCTGTGCATTAAACTTTTCATTTAGAGTAGATGATACTAATTTAAACAATAAAATAGATATAAAGATTATGCATCAATAAAAAGGGATAACAACAGCCATAACACTCTGTTACGTTTTTGACAACAGGAGCTTTATAAGGTTCAATACAATTGAATTTGGCTTCCGATATATGCTGGGGGTGCCAAAAAAAATGTATACACATGACTTGTATTCATCTTTTGTTTTTGGTATATATTATTACAATTTTAATAGGTTTTTCCTTTCTTAAAATGTTGTATACATATATATATTTGGCATGCTCTGTATATTTATGCTATAATGTAGTTATCACCAAGCACAGTGGAAAAACCTTTATTTTTTAATGTGAGCACGGTGGAAAAACCTTTATTTTTTAATGTGATTGAGTAAGAATCTGTTATACTTGCAAGTTACTGAAGATTTTACCAAGACGTTTCCATTTTAAGAGAAAAGAATTCCACAAATACCTGTTTGTTTGGGAATTTCATTTGTGGAATTAAATAAATTTTAAGTCACATAGTAATAAATGAATGTACATATCAATGCAAGTTTAGATCTAAATCTCATTTTTGTACAATTAAGAAAAAGATTTTTTAAATAACTGCAGCTTGTTTGCTTGTTTAAAACACTGTTTAGCTTTTAAAATACACTTACACTTTAGCTTTTTTTATGGTGTTTTGTTTAATCCAAAAATTATATAGTGTGGGTTAACATATCCTTTGAGAAATGACAAAGGGGAAACAGATATATAATATCTAGTTTATGGACTACTGAAATAACAAAAATGTCCACCTAAATATCAGCAGGTGACTTAAAGTACAGAACAAGAAACTATTATGGAATAAAAAAGTAAATCTATTTCCTGGTTGAATTATCAATAGGAAAAAATAACAAAAATGTCAGAATTAAAATATTAACATTATGAAAAGATCTGGTTTCTTCTGTTTTAGGTCCTTTATTCTTCTTGTTTGTATTGGTATTTTAGTAATCTGTTTAACTTTGATTTTATAAAGTTATTCACAAATTGTGATCCTTGAACTGCACTATTTAAGCTCAATATTTATAAGATAATATTTATGCATTTTATTTCTAACAAATAACACTTTACTTTTACTACAAAATCCTCTTTGTCCAGCTATCAGGCTTCTGCCTGATATGAGTATGGATCCAAATGGAGATATTAAAAAATAAAAATAGCACCTGGTTTACAGGAAATAAGCTGCTACAAGCACCTTGCTCCATAAGAAATCAGAAGTCATATTAGAGCCTATTGACTTGTACAGCGATTAGATGACAATTTCGGTGAGTTAAATCCTGTGCTGCCTCCCAAATTAACAATTAATTGCTTCTAACAGCTAGAAAAAAATATATACATATAGATGAGTTCTTGTGTATTTGTATTCACATAATATATAATCAATATATAATATTTAAGCCATATACAACATAAACATAACATTTAAATCTGTTTTTGGAGTGTATTAATATGTAACCTTGTCAATATATGCACATATAAAATGTGCAAATCTAAACCGTCTAGAAAGCTAACTTTCTACTCTTTCATCATATCAATATTTCATCTTCCTTCAACATGCCTAAGTAAATCCCAACCATCCTATGACATATTCTCTGAGAAATCTAGTCCATGTTACTGCCGCTTGAGCCCCAGGAATTTATTCTTTACACAATTAGAAGCCTTTCACATGATAATGGCATTTAGTATTTATTACTTAGTATTTGTTTCTGTACATGAAGTTATCTTAGTCACTAATTCTTTCCCGTATTTCTATTACAAGACTATATTAATATTATGGATAATAACCCTATTGTACTTTTCTGGCACCTCATAATAATTATTATCGTGGTGCTAGAATTACTTACTGACAAAAAGAAAGCCTGGTCTTTATAATGTAGTTTATATTCTAGTAGAATAGCTAATACTACATAGAGATGTGATACACTCTTTTACCTTGTTGGATCATATTTGGATAAGATGCCCTTTGAAGTTCCCATCAAAATCTCTGGATAAGTTAGGTGCATCTTTAGTGTAAGTCTTTAAAATATACAAACAATATAATGCAGTATCAACTTAGAAATATGTGTCAAAAAACGATAAAATATAAATTTTTTCAAAACATATTTTTGTTCTTATATAAACCTTTTAAATTCATGTTTGAAAAGAGCAAATTTTTATGATAATTGATTTTTATAGAAGAACCCAGTACTTCTTTTAAAGTGTAAAATAGTTTCTTCTCAATTGGACATCTTTCTCATTCCAAACATATTACAAAAATCAGGAATTTTCACGTCCTCTACCTTATATTTAAAACTCCATTTACCTTGAATTTAAATACTCTCTAGAAGTACAATGCCCATCATAGACCACTGTCACTTAACATTTATTAAAGATAGTAATAGGTGGGGTCAGGGAAGATATCCTGAGAATGTGACATTTAAATTGAGATCTGAATAATGACAAAGGGCCAGTGATATGAAGATGTTTGAAAAAATTATGCCAGAGAAAAAAATACAGTAGAGATGAAAGTCCTGTGTAGCAGGTAAAATGTAATATGTTCATGGAACTGAATAGCCAGCCGAGTGACTGAAGCTTAGTGCAGAAGGAGCATAGCGTGCAGTGAAGCTGGAGAGGTCAATAAGGGACAGATAATGTCTGTATGGAACCACTATCCACAGCCTTGTGAATTAAGTCCATGACAAATGATCGTTGGGCTTTTGGCAAGTTCAGACTCACAAGACTGATAGAGAGCACTCTACTCTGTGCCCAATTCTTCTAGATGTAGGATTAGAAATTGCCTGGCACTAAAAGTGGAGCAGAATTGATCATTTAATTACACTTACAAGAGAGATTCAATTATTTTTCCCCTGGAATCATTTTTTGTATGTCAGTCTAAAAACTTAAATAAATTGATATGTCAAAATCCATGCGATAAAACTTTTTGTTTCCAAGAACACCTCCTCTAAATTATATATTGCTTATACTTACTATTTTCAATCCAACATTGATTGCAATAAACCCCTCTACTCTGGATGAGGAAAAACAAGTAGCAAATATTTCTGTGGGATACTTTTTCTTAAATAAATTTGGAACTGGTTGTATTGAGTTATACTCTCTACTTGCAGATAGTCATTTTACAAAGGTTGCAACAAAGCAACAGAGTCTAATTTGATGTGTTTTTTTCTTTCTTTAAAGAAGAAATCAACTTCTGTAGCCCAACATATGACAGAAAGTCCTTTTGATTAGTGCACTCTTATTACATTCAGGCTGTTTAATTTCACTAAAGGATGGCCAGAATATATCTTTAGTGAGGAAATTTGACAGAACTTATAATGCTGTCTTAGCAAAAGTAGCATTATTTTAAGGAGACTCTATCACCCTCTGAAAACAACTTTATATTTCAGTGCCCTGCCAAGACAAGCTGCTGGAAAACTGGCTGGATATGCAATGAGGTTTAGAAGAAAGGATGCAAAAAATGAGTCGGAAGACCTAGTTTTAAAGGTAGCCTCCATTTCCTCCTAAATGTGCAAATGGGAACTAAATATTGTTATCAGTTTGGGTTTTCTGACTGCAAAAAGAGAGTTAATAACAATATTTCAAATTTTAATGAACCATAAGAAACTACTTTACATAATTCTATGCAAAATAAATTTGAAAATAAGGATAAATATATAATTTTCCAGGAAAAGTTGAATTTACAAAAGAGATTCTTAAGGAATCAGGAGATTTAAATAGACCAATTTCCACAGAATATCAATTTGGTAGAGCGTAACTCCACCAAAATCACAAGGCTTCTGATGGCTTCAATGAGTAATTTTACCAAAACTTCAAAGAGCCAATAAATTGCAATGCTATTTAGATTGCTTCAAAGGATAGGAAGAGAAGGAAAACTTCCAAAACTCTTTGTGTAAAGTGAATATGACGTTAATTAATTCTAAAATGTGACCATGTTAGCAAGAGGAGACTACAGGCCAATGTTACTTATGTCTATCAATGAAAAAAAAAATTTAAGTGTAATACAGAATATAATAGCACTTAAGAAAAATAGTACATCTAGAAATAGTAAGATTAATTCTAAAAATGCAAGAATGATTCAATATTAAGTAATCTATGAAATGAATCATATTACAGGTAAAAAAAGAAAAACAATCTCTCAACCATCTCAATAGATGCTGTAAAGTCATTTGACAAGGTTCAGGAAAAATTCTTGATAAAAACACTTAATACACTAATAATATACAGACTCTTTCTTAACATGGTATCTATCTCAATCCAAAGGCCAGCATTCTTACTCGCAAATACCAGAGATATCTCCACTAAAGTCATTAATAAAAGAAGAGTATTCTCTCTCAATACATTATTTGAGAATTACTAGATAATAAAATTAGACATGAGAAAAACACTCCAGGTAGGAAAACCAGAAATGAAAAATTAAAACTGTCAGTATGTGCAGAATGTATATACTTAAATCAAACACAAAAGACAATTTAAAAGCTGCTACATAAAATAAGGCACTTTTATAAGGTGGTTGTATACAGAATATACAAAAACAGCATGATTTTAATATATAATTAAAGTCATATATTAAAGTCATTAGTATAAAATGTTAGAAGATAAAATTGGAAAAAAATTTTTTTGGAAAAAATCTTATATGCAGTAGCAACAGAAAGGATAAAATACCCAGAAATAAACTTAAAAAATACTAAAGACATGTACGAATAACTTTAAACGATTTCCAAATAATATAAAAGAAAATTTGGATAAATACATTCGATATAATAAAATGGGATCCCAATAAAAATATAATGTTATCTCAATAAATTTCCCAAGAGTTTTTTTTTTTTTAGTCAAACTAATTCTAAATTTAAAAAAATAAACAAAAGTGGATGATAAGAAAAATTTGAAAAAAGAGGGCAAGGAGAAAGACTAACTATATCATACATTAAAACATATAATATCTCCTCTATACTTAACAGAAGGTGAAACAGGCACAGAACAATAATTTTTAAAATCAAAATGTATTCAGCAGTTCAGTATATGATAAAAATAGCATCTCAAATCAAGGAGGAATTACCTAATAAATCATGTTGCTTCAATTGGATAGCCTTCTAAAAAAATTTGAACTTCACACCAGCATAAATTCCAAATAAACATTTAAATATAAAAAATGAAACCATATATGTAATATGAATTAACTAATTTATACCCTTGGGGTGGTAAAGGACTTTCAAAATATGTCTCAAAGTCTAGATGTCATAAAACAGAAGATTTATAGATTTGATATACAAGAGCAAAAAATTTCTGCATGGCAAAACATAAAAGGAAAGTCAAGAGACAAATAGGTTAAAAAAACAATTGTAGTTCATATCCGGACAGTAACTAGCTTCTCTCATATAAAAAGAACTTGGAAATTTGTTCATAGAAGACTAACAGAACATTAGAAAAAGAGACTAAGAAAATGAATAGAGAGTTCACAGGAAAGGGAGCACATAAAATATAAAAAGTGCTCACTCACTTATTAAAAAAAGCAATGTTAAAAACAAAAACAAAAAAACTTCATTATGGTGCTATTTTCCACCCACTAGATAGGCAAAAATTCAAAAGTTTGCTGATGCACTTCTATGAAAAGGTTGTGGGATATAGATACTTTAATACATTACTAAGTGCACCATATGAAAGAAAACTTGGTAATATCTATCAAAATACAAATGCACATTCCTCGAGTTCACAGTTTCATATGTAGAAATTTATCCCTCAAGTATATGCACAGATGTTTAAAGTGACTTACATACAGTGGTATTCATTGTCATATGGCTAGTAATAGCAAGTTATGAAAAAAACTAAATATCTCTCAATCTTGAGCTGGTGAAATACATCATGGTGAAATGACAAACGGAATACTATACAGCTGAACCTTAGCTGAGACCTCAGCACCAGCCAACACCTCGCTTAAGGTCTTGCAGAGGACCCAGCTAAACCATGCTCAGACTCCTGACCTACAGTACCCAAACTGTGAAATGATAATAACTGCTTGGCTCAGCGCAATAGAAACGCATATGAAGAGCTTTATGAAACATAAAATTCCAGTCACTCGTCTCTACCCATTTTCTCAGCTTCTCCCATGCACTTCTGAGTTTCCTTAATTTTATCCAACAAGCGACCTGGATCAGAGGTCTGAGCAAGGCAGGTGAGGGTCAGGCACCATTTCCGAAACCAATAGTTGAGAGAAGCAAGCCAGCCTCCCAACAGTCCATTTTCCTTCATATTAAAACAAACAAACCACCCCCACACCAAAAACAAACAAACAAACAAAAAACTTTTAAAAATATTTTTTACAACCTTGAAAGGCTATTACTTATCCCAGGTCAAGTCTACTCTTGCATACACACTAGCTAAAAACAACCTCCTGTCCCCACCTGTCACTCTCGGGGTCCTTCCAATTTTCTTCATTTTCCTTCTCTAGTTCCTTTGGTAAGGGGGAAGGAACAAGCAGAGAAATTACTGGACCATTTCAGGCTGTACTGCAAGACCCTCCTGCAATATCACTTTTTGTCTTTGGTCTGAAAATAGCTTCATTTCATTCTTATTCTTTGAATGATAGTTATACCACTCATAAAAATTTAGGTTGATAGTTATTTTTTCTCGGTATGTTGACGCTATTAATACACCATCTCCTGGCTTCTATTGTTGCTGTTGAGAAATCAGCCACATGAAAATTATCATTCTTGTATAGGAAAAGTGCCCTCTTATCACCTGCACCCCTTTACTCTCACCCCAGCTGTTTTTCAGATCTTCTGTTTGATGTTTCGAAGCTAGAAAATGACGTCTAGTGTGGATTTCCTTTTATTATTATTCTTGGCATTTGTTAACTTGTCTTATATCTGAATAATGAGATTTTGCATTGATTCTGGAAAATTCTGAGCCACTTTTCTAAGGCTTCTTCTTTGACATAATCCTTTTCTCTCTTTCTGAAACTATAATTAAATGTATATTAGACCTTATTATTTCTTCTAATTTTATCTCTTTGTGTTTTCCATTTGCATATCTCACTGTCCTGAATTCTGAGTGGTTTCCTTTAGGTTTATTTTTAGTGCACTAATTCTTTCTTCATCTCAGATTAATTTGCTAGGCAACTCATCCATTGAGTCTCCAATAGCAATCACTAATTTTCTTCCCTTTTCAGCTTATTTTATTATTAAAACTTCCTGGTTAGTTTGGACAGTCTCTTATTTATGTATCATACTTTTCAATTTTATTTCTTAAAAGATAAAAAAAATACTACTTTTATTTTTTGTATTGGTAATTTAAATTTATATACCTATAGTTTTTGAGAGATTGATTCTCTTTTTTAATCATATTCCTTGCATCTATTAATATTTTATTTTACTCTTTATACTTGCACTTACGATGCCCTTACGATGCCAGGAAGGATTTGCATTATCTTTTGCCAGTCACCTAACCTGGAATCAACTTTAAACTGCTAACTCATCATAACTTTCATAGTACAGATATTTAAAAACATTTCTCTTCCACCCAGAGCCAAAATAAAACAAGCAAGTAGTTTCACTGTCTTGCGTTTTTTCCACTGGTTTTCACTAGGGAAATCTTGGTTTTATACAACAGCCTCCGATCTGAACTCCCAAGTTACAATAAGCACAAGATCTTGTCTTTTCTCTCTTTGGGGCAAGGATTGATTAAATCCAAGCTCTGGACAACCAGGACTCCACAGGTGTTACTAGGAGAATAACCACCCGTTTTGTCTCTGGATTTGAGTGTTCATTCTCATTCTTTCTGAACTTCTGGAATCTTTTTTTTTTTTTTTTTCTGCCAACTTGGTGATGCATTTGAAAACATTTTTAAGGCATTTTACCCGGAAATTTTAGCTTTTGATACTAGAAATTCTTCCCACTTATCTTCTAATTGCCCAAAGAACATGTGTGTGTTCTGTATGTGTGTGTTGTTAAAAGATAAACTGAGGAATATTAAAAGTTTTAAGAGTTATTTGAGCTCTCATTTCAATAAAGCAGCGCCAAACCCAAAGTGGTTCGAAGCCCTCCAACTAGGGGAAACACTTATAGAGAAAGTGCAGAATAAAATAGTTATTTGATCGGCTATAGCTTAAAGCCTAGTTGACTGTTTGTGATTGGTTGTCCTTAGCCTTTTGATTTTGCAGACTTGAGGCATTTACCAGCTTAGAGTTTGGTTTGCTTATGTAGAACACAACAGCATTACAGCCACATCAGGAGAATGGCCTCCTAGTTTAATTAATGTAACACTGTGTATAATTAAACCAATGTATTAGTTAACTCTCTCCTCCCTTCATAAAATACTTATTAAACCACTATGTGTCAAATATCTCCATAGGCTATATGCACATAAAGCAGAGAGATTCTCACGGAGCTTATTGTATAGTGTGTGAGATAGATAAGTAAACAATAACACTGAGATGTGAGAAATAACAGGGTAGGAGCAGTACAGGATGTCCGAAGACTTGCATAATAAGGGCACTGATCCAGAGCTAGTTAGGACAGGTTTCCTGGAGAAATAATATCTAACAGGAGAACCTTCAAAAAAGAGCAGGTTTTCTGGAGAATAAACGCATGAGGAATAATATTTTTTTAAGGTATTTGGAACAACACATTTCTTTTAAAACAGTGCATTTTGTTTTCCATTTTTTAGATTTCCTTCACTACTATCCAAACAAAATGCCTCTTCTCACTTCTGTATGAACGTCTTATGGTATCTTCCGTGTATGACCTTTTCCTTGAGAATCATAGGAAAGGAAACAAAATTAGAAAAAGATGCAGCCATCACCCTCTTGTTATTTAATAGCATTTAATTTCATCTGTCCTATTTTCTGCAGTCAGACTCTGTTGAGGAATACACTGCCCTCTGGAGGAGTAATCAAGCAATTTTTTAAAGTATGTACAAAGTTTTTGAGACATTAAAAAATAAGGAGATACCAAGCCATGAAATAACATGGAGGAAACTTAACTGCATATTACTAAATGAAAGAAGCCAATTTGAAAAGGCTACATACTGTGTGAGTACAACCCTATGACCTCCTGAAAAGACAAAACTATGATGACAATAAAATGTGAGAGGTTGCCAGCGGTTGAAGCGGGGAAGGGATTAATAGATAGAGCATAAAGGAATTTTAGGGCAGTGAAAATAATGTGTATGATATAATTATGACTATATGCCATTACACATTTGTCCAAACCCATAGAATAAATAACAGCAAGAGTGATCCCTAAAGAAAACTATGGACTTTGGGTGATTTAGGATGTGTCAATGTAGATTTATCCTTGGTAAAAATGTAAAAATGTACCACTCTGATAATGGGGGAGCCCGTGTCCATGTGGGGTAGGGGATATATGGCAAATCTCTGCACCTTCTCAAATTTGTTGTAAACCTAAAACTGCTCTAAAAAAATTACAGTCTTAAAATAATAAGCAGACTTGTCTAAAATGTAACTGGAGTTTGGAAGGAAAGAAGGGAAACATAATTGTGTTACCTCAAAGTACATAACCTAACAGCCCTCTGAAATTGGAGTCTAGAGAAGTGTGAATACATTACTCTTTTTCATACTAAAGAAAAATTGCTTTAATTATTCTTTTAAAGAATTTTCATAGGTCTTCAAGAAAAGGTTAACATTTGGAGGTGTTGTAAGACTGAATACAAATGGGAAATTTTTGACATATCCAAGTATAGGAAATTTTAAAAATTTAAACATTAATCAGGTCTTTTAATTTCTCTCATGTTCTAAAGTTCTTCTAGAGTTAGAAGGACAGGATAAAATAAATCACTTCATTTTTAAGCTTATAAAATCTGATAACTTTTATGCTGAAGCCAAATTATATTGGAAATATTTGTAAAAAAAATTAATAAATATGAAATTTTGAGTTTTGATTGGCATCAATCAAAATTTGAAGTAACAGTGAGGTAAGGTAATGGGCAACTAAACGGAAATCTGGGAGCACAGCAAGATAGGAGCTGTATTGGAAAGAAATACAGAAAGGCGAACTATCTACTTAGCTTTTCCCTGATGCAGGACACAGTAGGTAATCTTAAACATAATGGAATTTTGTTATATTCAGGTTCCATTTAAGATGCAGTTTGGTATTATAAGCAATCAGATAGTACTTTGGAAAGTGCATGGGCCTTGAAATCACTCAAGAGAATTTAAATCCTACCTTTGTCATTTACCAACTGGGTGACTTTGAAAAAGACACTTAAGTTGTCTGAATGATAGTTTAATCATTTATAAAAAGGTGACTATTAATATAATGCCTACTCAGAAGATTGTTGAGGTTATTAATTAAATGTATGTATATGTAAAATAATTGGCACATAGCATGTAATCGATAAATTACCTGCATAATATTGGATTGGAGTCTGAATGTATTGCCCGTCAGTTTCTCACACACATCTCAAGACAAGCTCCCTTCTTTGGGGATTATGTGCAAATACCATTGAGTGGGTCCAATTTTGAGATTTGGAATCTCTCCAAACAAAGTGCTCACTGAGTGGGCAGCATTTCCATAGCTTTTTCAAACATCTGACTATCTCATGGTGATATAGATTCTATACTCATAAAATGTTCACTGGCTTAATGACACAATTCCCCTTCAGTTTTTGACCATTTTTAAAAAAATGTATTTTGAGATCTAAGGAACTCAACTCTGCTCTATCCACAAAAGCACTGTGAGGAATGTGAAAGTCAACCAAAGAGCGGGGCCAGCGCTGATGAATGTGTTGCTAAGCACTGATGAGCAAGTGTACTCGAGTCTGATTTTGAACTCTCCACAAATTTAGGAGTCACCGTTAAGAATAGAAACAGTAATGAGGAAAAAACTCTTAGGCTGAATTTGGAGTTATATTTTCATGTGCCATCTAAATAGAACTCCTCTTGTTTTCAGTGGAATAAATTTAGCTTTGGATATTGCAATTATGCATTCATTTCCAGTGCAGCATCACAAATATTCGAAACAGTAAGTTTGGATCCATTAAAAAGAATTAGCATTCTCATACACTTTTGTTAAAAAGTTATTTATCACCTACCTTTGATATATCCACTTAGAAAAAAATGCATATTTATATATTTTTTAAATAGGATAAATATTTCCCTCATTTCTTTTTGTATTTCATATAAGCCACAGATTTACCACATGTTACATTTACATTTTCTCATTTGTTGCATTGATTATTAAAGAGAAGGTAAAGGATTATGGGATTTGTTAGCTCATTTGTGATCTTTCAGCTTGCTCTAAGTAGTTGTCCTAAAACATACAAAAATACTGAAGAGTCCTGCATAAATTGTAGTTGCACTATCTTTTTTCTTCGCAGGGAAAAGGGTGGCTGAAAGCAATAGGAAATCAGACCTCTCAAAACATTCTGACTAGTGTCTCACTTACTAAATAAATTCAGTAAACATTAAATTAATATAAACATGAATGAAGCAGGTTTAAATCTATTGTTTAAGAATCTATGGCATCTTTCTGAAAGTGTAATTTCTATAAATAAGAAACCAGTGAAAATTCAGAATCGTCAGAAAATTGATGCTTCATTAAGCTGATTCATCTAATAAATGAAGCTTAGTGCTTATAACTCTAAATATTTTTTATATTTATATAAAAAATTGTATGAGCTGTGACTCAAACTGGGAGTCATCATTCTGATCATCAGTGGTGGTTTTGTGCTGTTATACAATGAGGTTCTCAGGACTAATCAAACTGGCAGTACTTAAACAGCCGTGGGAGGTCAGGAGTTACAGTTTCTTAGCACGGATTTTTAGATTTTGCTTTTGTTTAGTTCTTCCCTCTCAGGCTGGAAGCATTTACTTTTTATTGCATTAAGGAATCTATCTCAAGAAACTTTCATTTGTCCTTTCCTTATTTATTACATTTCATGTTGTTGGAGTTCATAACCACATCACTTAATACTTAGATTCGCATGTACAATGTCCTATGTACATTGGGTATTCCTAGGAAGGACGAGCATGAAGTCTATGACATTTTTTGGTGTCTCTCTGGTCCTTTAGCTCATTTTTTTGAGTCCTTGGCCAATCTAGACAGTTTGCCAGATTGGTCGACGATAATTTAGGTTTGCCATAGTCACGCCAAGAAGGCCTTCATCACTGGCCTTTGTTTTTAATAGACCAGATCCCTCTGTTTAAATCAGCACTAATTCCTCTCTTCTATGCATTTCCAAATTAGGTCTATCTGACCCCTCACAAAGTTTCCAAAACACTGACTTCTCAAATGTTGTTCTAATGTGAGCTTAGGGCTCCTGGATTAACACACAGTACTCTACATAACATGCATTTGTGAAAATACAAAAAAACAAAACAAAACAAAAAAAAACAACTAATGTACTAACAGCTCTCTTGAGTATTACTGCTTGCAACCACTCTGAAAAAATGGGTTTTCTTATTGCCTTTTTGTAAATGAGGAAACTGAGGGTCAGACAAGCTAAGTATTTTTCCCAAAGTCAAATAGGTAGGAATAATGAAATCAATATAAACAGTGAATGAGGCCGAAGCTGGTACTATGATTAGTATTTCCCTAAGCTCAGAAATGATGGGCTTTAAGTAGTCAATTCGACAACATTTGAGAAAATGAGACACTTGCTCTGGGGGAAATGCTTTCTGTGATACTTACACGTCAAGCAGCTGTCACTATGAACAAGAAATAACACAAAAGATATCCCTTGCCTCATCTGGCTTGGCATTGAAGTGGCTAAAACCCAGAAAATTTCACTTTCGAAAAATTTTGTCATTTGTCTGACAACGCTATTTTGCTTCTCAGGCCAAGCAAAGAATCAGGATGTTATTGCAACATCGACATCTGCTGGTTATTGCATAGAATTACACAAACCAATAGCCGAAGACTTTTCCAAGGTACCGTTTCCTTTAAATGCGTTGGTGGATTTTTATTTGCACAGTAATGGGTCATGAATACTGGAAACACACAAAGTGACAGCGGGGAGAATCATGGGGTACTGTAGAAATAAAAGGCATGACTGTTGGTTTAGAACGCAGACTCACAAGTTTGCACAGACATAAAAAAAATCAATCAATGAAACTTAGGACCCAAAAACCTAAAGGGAAATAAAAAATAAATGACTGTAAAACAATCAAACTTACGGATGGCAATAATTAACACAATACACAAACAGCATGTTAATAATCAGAATGGGCAAGCAGTGGTTTTCAGGTTACATGCCACCTCTTCTGTATCTCTCTACACAGCAGTTTCCAGTGATCCACTCATCCAATATTTATTCAACATATATTTATCAAGCACCTTCTATGTGCTAGGATTTGTTCTATAAACTGGAAACACAATAGTGAAAAAAATCAACTCCTCTCCCTAAAGGAATTTCCATTCCAGAATGGGGTAGGTGGGAGGAGGGAAAAGAAAAATCAAATAAGTATACATCGGGGGGTGATAAGTGATCCGAAGATAAACAGACAAGGGGATAGAGTAATGAGGAGGGCCACTAATTTACATAGGTGACCGGGAAAACCCTATCTCAGGAGGGACAATGAACAGAGACATGGCGGAAGTATAGGGGTGGGGGTGAGCCATGCAGTAGGGGAAGAGTGTTCTCGGCAGAGAAAATGGCAAGTACAAAGGCCCTGAAACATGTGCAAGCTCGGCTGATGTGAGCAACATCCAGGGAGCTTATGCTCATGAAGTAAACTGAATGAAAGAAGAAGTGGTGAGACACGAAAGTGGCCTAACAATGGGGTCTCTGGTCATGGTAAGAAACTGGCTTTTCCGCCGGATGAGCAAGGAAATCATCAGACGGCATTGAGAAAAAGAAGGCATGTGCGAAGGGAAGCTATTAGACACCATGATAGCAGTTTTTGACATGCAGGAATATATTCAGGTATTATTATTATGGGTAAATAGAGGAGAATCTCAGACTGCCATCCTCCTAGCTATTGTAGTCCTGCCTAACGCTGGAAGCCCATCCCACCCATTTTTCCTGGACATTTTCCCCCTTGTTAGGCTTCCTGGAAGGCTAATAGGCATAATTTTTCAGCCGATCTGTTATGATTCATCTACATATCTTAAGAAAGTTAATTTGGATCATTGCCTGACTCAGAATTCCAGCATGCATCACTATGTCAATATTACCGTACCAAGCTGAGTACTTTGCTTTTCATAAGAACACACACTTATATTGTCATGCTTTTGACTTATTAAAGCAAAGAAAAACAAAGCATGGACCAACGTAGGTTATGAACCAGTATGATGCATAGACGATAAAATGCTCAACACAGAACAGAAGATGATTCAGATTGTACCAAACTTTTCTATTCAACCCCAAAGAAATGCATTGGACTCATGATACTGACTCCTAACATCCAAACCTGCTCTTGCTGCAATCTCTATTTTAGTAAATGGCATCACCTCTTACCCAGAAACCTTGGAGTTGTTCCTGACACTTCTTTCTCTGATACCTTAACCCCCTAATGAATCACCAGTGCCACTGACTCTGTAAAGTGTTTTTGTCCACTTTGATCCAGACCATTTGCCATCGTCTATATCTAAGCCACCATTATTGCTCACCAGGACCACAGTAATTGATCCATATTAGATTTCCCCTTTTTATCCATTCTATCTATCCCTAGCCCCCATCCACTTCATTCTCTGCCCACAGTCAGAATTCTCTTTAAAAAAAAAAAAAAAAGATGAATGGGTAATAGACCTATTGAGGTAATCACTTTGTGAGGTATATAAACGTCTAATCACTATGTTGTTTTGTACACCTGAAACTAATGAAAAAATGGTGTCTTAATCCTGCTTAAAATCCTTAATAGCTGCCTATTGTCCTTAGGAAGTTCAACATCCTTAATATTGCCCCTTCAGAATTACACATCTATACACAGATAAATTTCCCTCTATGTTTTAGGCCTTTAACCACGTGAAAAGGTATATTAAATGCCTGCTTACAGACTATAAAACCTTATAGTCCATCAAGTCTACAAAATCCTATCCTAATAAAGCCATTCCTTCACGTCTAAATTTTCTTAAGCATATTTAATATTTTCAAAAATATTCTGAGAATGTCAATAGGTATAAGTGGAAAATTATTTTTATTATAAGATCAATAAGCAAAATACCTACCTGCCCAAATATTTTGTTTACTAATGTTACCTTTCAAAGACTGTGGACCCCCAAATCTGTAACAGTGCACCTTTTACAAATGCAGTTCAGATACAACTATGTCTGAGGAAAGAGGGTCAGTCCTCATCTGGCTTTTATTACATCACCAAACTGATGAACGATAAAGAAAAGCAGCACATGTTCTCTACCCAGGTAATTAAGTTTTTCATTTAATTGTTAATATTAATAAAAAGTAGCAAACCAAAGGATAACTATTATAGTTGAAATGGAAAAAACTGATTATCGAGTACAAACAAATATCCCACATAATGTAATAGAAAGAACATGAAATAATAATGAAAAAAGACCTAGTTGAAGATGCTGGCTAGGCCAATTATTATGAGACTATAGGCAAGTTTTTTTAATTTCTCTGAAATTCGATTTCTTTGTTTGAAGACAGGATAGTTAAAAAGAAGGAAAATCCCTTTCACAGAGTTGAAAAAATAAATGAACTAGTCTACATAAAACAAGTGTTAATTAGCAAATATTAAACAAATTTTAAACCTGCAGCCAATAGCATTTACATCTATGTGACTTAATAAAATCTTAGATTTTATAATGACTTTTTTAAAAGGAATATGTAAATTAAATGATACTTTTCCCTTATAGTATTTAAATACCACTGGCTTTAGACTAATTTTAATAAGAACAGGACTAAAAGAAACTCTATTGATAAACTGTGAATATCAATCTGTTCATTATCTGTATTCCTATTACTGATACTTTCCTGGGTGTAGCTACTCACAGATGCTCTTCTGCACAGAAGGGGCTGCTTCAGCATGTAGGACTCACTAGATAAGAGAATTATGTGCCATATGTGCACTGTGGGACCAACTGTTCTTCCCCTTCGTCTCCAGTTGAGGACTTAGCCAGTAGTCAGCAACAATCACGGGACATGTGGATGAATATCCGTCCAGATGATTCTAGTACCCAATCATTAAGAAGCCCCAATTTTTGAGTCTTCCCAACTGAAGTCAAGAACATCATGGAACAGAGAAGAGTCATCCCTTTATTCCCATGTTGTCCAATTGGAAATTCCTTTCCCACAGAATATGTGATTATAATAAAGCAGTTGTTTTAAGCAAGTAAGACAACTAGATGAGTAAGCTTTGGGGTGGTTGCTATCTCATAGTAAGTGGTAGGGAAACTTGGAACCTGGAAGTAGGGAGTTTCTATGACAAAAACATGGCATTGACTTTAAGACTGAGTTAGGTGGGAGCTGAAAAGTCCTTGAGGAGACCGTTAGTGAAAGCTGAAACATCTGGGGTAGACAGATATAAAGGTCAGCAGCCAGGGAGAAAGTGCTAGTAGTGGACATTGGAGAAACGAAGATTCCTGTTGTAAAGTATTGAAAAGTTGAGCAAAATTGTTGCCTGTGGTAACATAAAAAACAGAAAAAAAGCAAGACCTTTATGCTAGAAGTCTGGGACACATGGGTTATGCAAATCACCTGCAAACACTTACCATGTAAATAAATCATATTGATTCATAAAGACCTTTAATTACTAGCTGTGGGTTGTTCCTGAAAACTTTGAGCTGCGACTTTGAATTTAGTCACTTGAGACCTTTTAATCTCTATTCCACTATGTCTTATACATAGGCACTGTGAGGTGGTATTTCATCTAGGGATCAAGGTACCTACCAGAGTTAATATTAATTTAAAAATTGAGGAAGATAATTTATTAGCATCTCTGTAGTAATCATGAAACCAGAGAGAGACATCTACAAATGTGTTCCTTGTTAAGTAATGATAGCAATATTATTGCTATAACATATAATAATTATAATGTGTAAGGCTCTAAATTTACAATGCATATTACATATATACATAATCTCACTTGATCTTCTCGATTACCCTGTGCAGTAATCATTCCATTATTATGTATGAAAACCATCCACAGTAAGTCATTTGCTCAAATTTACAACCAATACGTGGCCGATCAAGAACTGTATGTCAGGTTCTCTACGTAATTCGAAGGCTTCTGTTCCTTCATCGGTATCGAGGATTCTGGGGCGCCATGGAGGAGTACGCTCGGGAGCCCTGCCCGTGGCGAATCGTCGATGACTGCGGTGGAGCCTTCACTATGGGTGCCATTGGTGGCGGAGTCTTCCATGCCATCAAGGGCTTCCGAAATGCCCCTGTCGGAATTCAGCACCGATTGAGGGGTAGTGTCAACGCTATGAGGATCCGAGCCCCCCAGGTTGGAGGTAGCTTCGCGATGTGGGGCAGCCTGTTCTCCACCATTGACTGCGGCCTGGTGCAGCTGCGGGGCAAGGAAGACCCCTGGAACTCCATCAGCAGCGGAGCGCTGACCGGGGCTATGCTGGCTGCCCGCAGCGGCCCACTGGCCATGGTGGGCTCGGCCATGATGGGCGGCATCCTGTTGGCCCTCATCGAGGGTGTTGGCATCCTCTTCACTCGCCACACCGCCCAGCAGTTCCGCAACGCACCTCCCTTCCTGGAGGACCCCAGCCAGCTGCCCCGTAAGGAGGGGAGCCGGGCCCCAGGCTACCCCAGCTCTCAGCCATACCACTAAGAAAGTGACCTCCGATCAGCACTGTCCTGGGAGTTCCTCCCGGATTCCTTCCGGAAGATTTACCTCGGAGGGAGGGCTGGCTTCTGTCGGTCCTGGGATCTTCCAGAGAGGGACTCTACTCTCTCTCTGCTCCTTTTTCCGAGGGTGGGGTGGAGCACCCCAGCTGCCCTGCTGGACGGGTCCCCTTCTGTCAGGGCACCCTAGCCCCACACTCATATGGAACAAGCTCTCACCCCATGCAATCCCCGGGGCTCCCTGGGGAGTATTTAAAGCCACTTTTGAAATGCAAATAAAAAGAATTCCATATAATCATTTGTTACGTGTGTTATTTGTAAAGCACTTGACTAAATGGAGATTCTTACATATTATGATAGTTATGATTGTCAGTTTTTAAAGGACAGAATTTCATCAAATTGAGATACTCACATTGTGTCAACTACCTGCCACTCAAAAAAATACCTACGCTAAAGTTAAGATCTTAAAAGAAAAATACATTATTTCAAATATTTGTGAAGATAAATATCAGAAAAAGTGATACAACAGGTATCTATTCCCATTACCAAGTATTTCTTCCTATACCAAATGATTCACCACAGGCTTCATTAAATAATATCATTAAATGAATTTTAATTTAATTTATTAAAATTTAATTTCCACAAAACTTAGTAGAAAAATAGGTTGTCACAGAGTTAAAAAAATTTTGGAGTGTCATCTAGTCTAACTACAGCTACTTTATAAAGTGGAATAAACATGCCTTTATTATCTCTGTAGTTCTAAGTTATTAACAAAACAATCCATATTGGTTTTTTGTTAGCTTCCAAGAAAACTAATTTAATTTATTTCGATAAACATGTATTAAGTACAACCATATGCAGGACACATATCTCAGAACTGGAAGCATATAATTACAAAAACCCATGGCCTCTGATCACCAGTGAAAACAATACACAAATACACAGACGACTAGGCGGATTTTGGCTAGGGCTATAATATGTAATAGAGGAACTGGGGAAGGCGAGATTTAATCCAGACTTAAACTGTGTGGGATGCTTCAGTGAGGAAATGTAACTGAATATAAAGCCTTTAAGACTTGAAAGCTGACAAAAACCCGTATTTCCACTTAACGATGCTATTCGTTCTGTTTTGTTTGTTTTTTTTTTTAAGATTTTATTGGGGAAGGGGAACAGGACTTTATTGGGGAACAGAGTGTACTTCCAGGACTTTTTTTTTTTTCCAAGTCAAGTTGTTGTCCTTTCCATCCTAGTTGTGGAGGGTGCCATTTCAGCTTCAAGTTGTTGAACTTTCAGTCTTACTTGTGGAGGGCGCAGCTCAGCTCCAGGTCCAGTTGCCGTTGCTAGTTGCAGGGGGTGCAGCCCACCATCCCTTGTGGGAGTTGAACCGGCAACCTTGTGGTTGAGAGGATGCGCTCCAACCAACTGAGCCATCTGGGAGCTCAGCGACAGCTCAGCTCAAGGTGCCCTGTTCAATCTTAGTTGCAGGGGGCGCAGTCCACCATCCCTTGCAGGACTCGAGGAATTGAACTGGCAAACCTTGTGGTTGAGAGCCCACTGACATGTGGGAATCGAACCGGCAGCCTTCGGAGTTAGGAGCACGGAGCTCTAACCGCCTGAGCCACCGGGTCGGCCCATAGTTCTGTTTTTAATATCATGTTTTGGCAGACTCACTTTTGTAAGTCCAAGTTTTCAGCAATAACTTTACATTTAATTCTATATGTATCGATTGTTCATGGAGTATTCACGTATATTATGACCAATATGTTATCATCTATAAGACAGTTCCAATAAATATATTGGAACTAAACATATTGATAAATAAAACAAAGAGTAAATACAAAATGAAACTAACATATGTGCTACCAGAGAGGCTAGTCTATAGAGAGATGGATTTAAGGGTGATCCAAATGCATCTGTTAAGCAAACTTTGGAATAAGAAAATGTACTCACCAGTCATAGCAACTCTGACTTGCCCACCAACCTTTCCAGCTCTCCCCAGGGGAATGGTTCTGCAAGTGGCAAGCTCTCAGAAGGAAGATGGTTGGAATGCAGCTAAGGGGAGAAGTAAAAAAAAGGTTGGTTGAAGCCTTAGTTAAGCACAACTAAGCTAAGGTTACCCATCTCAAATAAGTCCCTAGGGGAGAGGTCAATTAAAAAGGGGAGAGATAAATAAAAGAACAACAGACAAGGACCAGGAGTGCTGAAAAAAGTGTCTGCTCTCAGAAACCAGGAGTGGAGAAATTGTGATCCATCTCTGATATCCCAGAAGATGACTCTGTTTATTGGAGAAGAGATACATCTTTTTGTATTGATTATTTGCAATTTCTCTTTATACATTGCCCATTCTTATACCTTTTTAAGAACGGCCCATTTTTCTAGAAGTGTTCATTTTTCCCCGTATCGATTTGTAAGATCCAAATCAATAGTAAGACAGAAGATACGAGAACGAGAGATGTAGTCAGTACCCTGATATCTCACATATACGACCTCTCAGCTTCTCCTTTTCTTTCAATTTATATAATCTATCTTCCCTCCTCAGTGGGGACTGCCCTAGGATTGAAGACAAGGCACCTTTTATTCATTGGTTGCTATGTTTGAAAGTAAAAAGCAAGTGAAACAGGAAGAGTAGTATGACAAAAATTGTCTTGGAGGAAATCTAGAAACAAAATTTAGTCATGTTCTCCCTAAACCACAGACTAATTGAGTAGATATGCAGGCATTTAAAGAGGCCAGAGAATGATCGTGTCCCTGGATTCTCTGTAGATAAACTAGTGAATAAACAAGGATGTTTCTTAAAAACTTGGGACATTTAGATAGTTCTATATTAATCATCTATATTCACTATTTTTGTTTCTTTTAAACAAAACAGTAACTATAGTGGCTTGGATCCCTACCACCTGTATCCAGGACCTGAACTTTTAGAATTGTCTTTTTCTCTCTTTTGTGTTATCCATATTACAATCTAATACTTGAAAGCAGATAAGACATGACCAAGATAAGCTTATCATTTTAAGCTTGTCTGTAAGATTTATTCATCAAGTAGATTTATTATATTGCAAAGAGAATAATGGTGGGGCAGGGAAAAAAGGAAACAGGCTATTCCAGGACATTCATAGTTTTGACGTGATCATAAAAGAGTCTCCATTAAAACTGCTAAGTGTAATTTTACTTTATTGTAGCTTCAGTTTGTGACTTTCTTAAAACTACCACCCACACAGGAATACTTTCCTTTACAGAGTGAAGGCTCAAAACCAGTTTAATTTGTCAATTTTAATGAAGAATATGCACATCACGGTAACTTTCCATTAGAGGAAATATTTCTGGAATTAAGGACAGTAGTTTTCCAAAATGGTGCATTATGGTTATCCTATGGTTTTCAAGTCAGGATTCTGCTTTAAATAAAGATTTTCATATTTCATGAATTATTACCATGTTTCTCCGAAAATATGACCTAGCCAGACCATCAGCTCTAAAGCGTCTTTTGGAGCAAAAATTAATATAAAACCTGTCATATTAAAATAATACCAGGTATAATATAATATAATATAATATAATATAATATAATATAACATAACACCCGGTCTTATTTTAATATAAAACCCGGTCTTATATAATATAATATATAAGACCAGGTCTTATATTAATTTTTGCTCCAAAAGATGCATTAGAGCTGATGGTCCAGCTAGGTCTTATTTTTGGGGAAACATGGTATCACTATCTACAGCTTGCTAATACAGGGAGAGGTCTGGCAGTAGAAAAAACCTTGTTGGCCTTGAAAATTTTGTAGTGTAATTAGTGGAAGGTAGTGACAACTCCTGCAACCTCGAAAAATGTTTAAAATTCCTTTTTAATGAGATGAACATTATTTTCCTGCAATCATCCTTTCCACTATTTTTAGATCCATTCAGATTGGCTAATTCTGAGGATTAGCATGAATTATACCTAGTAATGCTGGTGTCCTAGTGGCATTTTAGTAGCAGAATTATCATCCTACTATTCTGTAATAACTGTGGAGGAGAAGGCTAATAATGGTCAAAGTTACACCCTACATTGTAAAAAATATATATATCTAACTTAAACCCATATCTTGATTAGGAACGCTCTGTATCAGGAAGAAATGAGAAATTGGGGTGCGTCATAAGTAAAACTGTACACAGAGTGCTTTTTGAAAAGCTCAGTTCATAATTCTTTAATGGAGGGAAACAATTAAGTAAATAATGACAAAGAAAATGGCTCAAACTTGAAGAAATTTTGTTAATAATTCTAGAATCCCGTGTAAGAAAAAAGCCTCTAAAATATTAAAGCCAATTAAAAGGACTTTTAAGTTACATTTGAAACAAAATAATTAAAATAGCATGGCATAGCAAGATGGCAGAGTAGGTAAACACTGTGCTCACCTCCTCTCTTGACCACATAAATTACAGCTGAACTACAGAACAACCATCACTGAGAATCACCTGAAGTCTAGCTGAACCAAAGCACTACAACTACGGACTACAGAAGAAGCCACCTCAAGTGTAGTAAGAAGGGAAGAGATATGGAACAGGCTGATTCCACACTCACATGTGACCATTAAAAATCAGGAGGGATAGCTCAGCTGCAGAGGTCCGCCCAAGAGGAGTGAGGGGTCCCAGCCCCCCACACACACCAAGCTCCCCAGCCCAAGGATCCAGTGCCGAAGAGAGACGTCCCCATAACTTTTGGCTTTGAAAACCAGTGGAGATTGTGACACAGTGAGCCAGAGGATGGCTACAGTCCTAGGCACTCCTCTTAAAGGGACTGTGCACAGACTTACTGCTTATGGACTCAATCACTCTGAGCTCCAACATTGGGGTAGAAGTTAGAAAGGCACCAGGGACATACGGGAAAAACTGAATTGTCTAGCTGCAGGGCAAGGGCTGGAAGAGCAGCTTCTCTTGGAGGGAGGAGCTGGTGCAAGCCATTGTTTTTTTCTTGACCCTCCCCTTCCCTGCATGTAGACACAGGCAGGCACCATGTCTGAATCTCCATCAAACTGGCTATCACCTTTCGTCCACTCTGCCCTAGTGATTCCCTGACCATGCCCCACCCAACTTCTCAGCACACCCCAGGCACTTCCAGTGGCTTTTGTGTACAAACAACCTGTCTTACCTCATGCTGCAGACTTTCATAAAATCTCTCAAAGGTTCATCAAACCAAAACAAGCAGCATGTGGCTTCAGCATTTCCTGTATCTCTGGCTGAGCAGCTCCAAGCCCAGCACTAGAGACAGCCAGCCTCAGGTCACATATTTGTCTCTTGAGGCACCTCCACCCCAATGTGGGTGGTGGCCCATCAGGGGACTGCTCTGTGGCTTATATTAGGTGGCCCTAGGCAGGGCACAAGCTGCAGCTAAACTTGGTTTGCAGCAAGTCCCCTCCCAGGAGGGCCCAGGGCTGTCATGCCTGGTGACCAGCTTCAGACAAGCTAGAGCATCACCCGGCCAACTCCAAGGATGACACACCCAAAGGGCAGACTGGGCAGGCACCAGAGCCCTGCTATAGTGAATCCTGCTCTGTAGGGTCAGGCCTTGAACCACAGCTCTCGCACTATAGTCATAGCCAGTCCTCACAACAAATAAGCCTGAGGGTCAATTCCTCCCATTGACATATAAACAGCAACCAAGGCTCAACTACAATAGGAGGCAAAACACAACTCATACAAGAGACACACCTGGAGCACTCAGCTCTGGTGACCAAGGAGACTGCACCACTGGGTCCCACAGGAAACCTACTACATAAGGTCACTCTATTAAGACTGGGAGGCACAGCAGCCCTATATAATACATAGAAACAAAAATAGGAAGGAAGCTAAAACAGGGAGACAAAGAAACATATCCAAATCAAAAAACAGAACATAGCTCCAGAAAAAGAACTAAGCAAAATGGAGACAAGCGATCTACCAGATGCAGAGATCCAAACACTGGTTATAGGGTGCTCAATGATCTCAGGGAGAACTTCAACAAAGAGATGGGAAACATAAAAATGGAGATAGAAAACATAAAAAAGAACCAGTCAGAAATAAAGACTACAATAACTGAAATGAAGAATACATTAGAGGGAATCGATTGTTGATTAGATGAAGCAGAGAGACAACTCAGCAATTTAGACAACAAAGTAGCAAAAAACACCCAATCAGAACAGCAAAAAGAAAAGAGAATCCAAAAAAAAAAAAAAAAAAAATGAGAAGAGTTTAAGGAGCCTCTGGGACAACAGCAAGCATACCAATATTTGCATCATAGCGGTACCAGAAGGAGAAGAGAGAAAGGAATTGAAAACGTATTTGAAGAAATAATGACAGAAAAATTCCCTAACCTGGTGAAGGAAATAGACATACAAGCACAGGAACCACAGAGAGTCCCAAACAAGATGAACCCAAACAAGATCACACCAAGACACATCATAATTAAAATGGCCAAGGTTAAAGACAAAGAGAGAATCTTAAAAGCAGCAAAAGAAAAACAGTTTGTTAACTACAAGGGAGCTACCATAAGACTATCAGCTGATTTCTCAACAGAAACTTTGCAGGCAAGAAGGGAGTGGCAGGAAATATTCAAAGTGATAAAAACAAGGACCTACAACCACGATTAGTCTACTCAGCAAAGCTATCATTTAAACTGGAAGGACAGATGAAGAGCTTCCCAGACAAGAAAAAGCTAAAGGAGTTTAGCACCACCAAACCAGTATTACAAGGAATATTAGACTGACTTCTTTAGGATGAAAAAAAAATTAAAAATATGAATAATAAAATAGCAATAACTGCATATCTATGAACAATCACATTCAATGTAAATGGATTAAATGCTCTAATCAAAAGACAGGGTAGCTGAATGGATAAGAAAACAAGACCCTTACGTATGCTGCCTACGAGACACTCACTTCAGATTGAAAGATACACACAGAGTGAAAGTAATGGGATGGAAAAAGATATTTCATGAAAATGGAAATGGAAAAAAAAAAAGCAAGCTTTGGTAGCAATGCTTATACCAAACAAAACAGACTTTAAAACAAAGGCTATAGCAAGAGACAAAAAAGGACTCAGTAATCCCTCTTCTGGGTATTTATCCAAAGAAACCCAAAATCCTACTGTGAGGGAACCTGTGCATCCGTATGTTCATTGCATCATTGTTTACAATGGCCAAGATGTGGAGGCAGCCTGGGTGTCCGTTGACGGAAGACTAGGTAAAGAGGAGGTGATACATATATACAATGAAATGTTGCTCGGCCATGGAAGGTAATGGGTTCTTGCCATCTGCAATGGCGAGCATGGAAGAGTATTGTGCTGAATGAAGTATCAGACAGAGAAAGACAGATGCAATATTATTTCACTAATATATGGAATCTAAGGAACAAAATAAAGAAACAAAACTGAAACAAGCTCATAGATACAGGAAACATTTTGATGGTTGCCAGATGAGAGCGAGGTTGCAGGGGCTGGGTGCAAAAGGTGAAGGGATTAAGAAATACAAATTCGCAGATATAAAATAGTCATGGAGATATAAAGTACAGCATAGGGAATATAGTTAATAATATTGTGATAACTATAAATGGTGCCAAGTGGGTACTAGGCTTATCTGGGGAATAACTTTATAAGTCATAATAAACGTCTAACCACTATGCTGTACATCTGAAACTAATATAGTATTGTATCTCCAGTATAAATGAAACATAAAAAAAAATTTTTTTTTAATAATTTTGTTAAATAAAGACATGGGAGAGGGCTTAGGTGGCACTCCTGTCTCCTCCTTGATTTTATCAACATTGTAAGAAATAATACCGTTTTTAAGGTCAAAACTGAATTCAAATACTAGTTCTCTTTGCAAAGCTGAGAATGGAAATAATACCTCAAATCAATATTTTGAGAATTAAGTGAAAAAAAAAAAAAAACACAGAAAAATCCCTACCATCTCTATGGAACTTGGTAAGTGTTAGTTGTTCCTTTTCCTATATGTAGCTTGACTACAATGCATGATAAAACCGTATTCATACTTGTCCAATTTCATAATGCTGTTATGATTTGATCAGTTATATTAAAAGTTATCATTGTAAAATGATTTTTTAAGGAAATGGTCACACATTCCAAATTCATTTATGCAATGGCAGGATACCTACAATCACGTTATTTATCTTCCAAATTTAAGTGAAACTATTTTTGGTGAAGAGTGAATATGGATGGAGTTTGGCTTCTCTACACATATAATTACTTCAGCATCTATAGATGATGCAGGTTAAATGTGATTTGATTTCTCCACTTTTTGCTAAATTAGGAAACGATTTTCTTTTTGCTTTTACTAATGTGAAAGATAATGAAATGCAATTGTTTTTCATTGCCTGAGAAACAAAAGGAACAATTTCATGGGTAAAAATAAGTAGCTTCCATGAGGTGAGATTTCGTTAGAACAGATTCTTGTATTTTTGTGAAAAGGTCAGCATCCATGTTTAAGGTTCACCATTCAATGAATTTCATGAATTTCATGTAGTTCTGTGAAGTACCTGCTTCAGACAGTGCATTTTCCTCCCGTGGAGTTTTCTAGCATATTTTCTCAAAAGCCTCCCTCACAAAAATTAAACTCAGTCTATACTGGTGACTATATAAATATGTGTTGGACATCTATGGTATTTCTCAGATCTTTCTCAGATCTTCAATTTTCTCTTTTCTACTGTATTTCCCCCAAAATAAGACCTAGCCAGACCATCAGCTCTAATGTGTTTTTTGGAGCAAAAATTAGTATAAGACCCACTGTTATATTATAGTACATATTAAAGACCCAGTCTTATGTAAGACCCAGTATTATATTACATTATATTATGTTATGTTATGTTATGTTATATTATACTATACTATATTCTATTCTATTATACTATATTATACCCAGTCTTATAGTAAAATAAGACCGGGTCTTATATTAATTTTTGCTCCAAAAGATACATTAGAGCTGATTGTCCAGCTAGGTCTTATTTTCAGGGAAACACGGTATCTACTTCATTGTTTAAATAGGTAGCACCACCTGGTGGCTAAAAAGAATTACTGAAATTTTATTGTATCTTAAAAATGAAGAAAATGTAGATTCATCAGCAAAAAAAAATTAATTATATTTTACATTAAATTGGAATTATTCATGGTAAATTGTTGTGCTTACTGGTTTTCTTATTTTAAGTATATTTAGTTTAAAAAACACAGACACCTAAACCATGACAAGTTTTATCCATTGTCAAATACATTTCTTTTCGTTAATACTCTTTAATATTATTGAAAAGGTATATGTGTCGAATTTTAATGGTGTAATCTTTAAAAATGAAATTTAAACACTTTTGAAAAATTCACTTCTATGAGGCACTTTGATTCACTCACTAAAATTATTGCACTTTTCTTTAAAAATGGTCTCATTTGTAAAGAACTATACTCACAGATACTTTCAAAATAACTTTACTCATAAAATGCCTTCAGAATTAATAAATGCTTTTTGGAGAAAGACATAATTGTTACGCTGTAATTATGCTTTTAGACCCAGGACTGAGCTTCACAAGAGGCATGATTCAAAATGTAACACTGCTGCCCTCGTGTGGTGTAAAGCGCATATTTTCCCTTGGAAATAAAACTAGCATCCAAGACATAATGCTTTGATATTAATGAGAAAACTGAATTTGACCTATTTTCACATTTGACCAAAGAAAAACCATAAATAGACAAGTAACCACCAGAGCTGAGGATTCGGATGTCCTAGTTAATTCACTATCACAGCGAATAGAAAGTTAGAGATTAACTGATTGTGAGCTCGTTACTAAGTAAATTTAACTACAAAAATCCCTTCTACCTTTTAGCATCCTTCACCAGTTCCATAAAACGTATTTTTGCAAATGCCACAGTAAACCAACACCCTCCAACTAAAACTAGAAAGTCGTATATTTTATTTTACACTTTCCTAAAGTTATATGAGAAATAAACTGCTTTCAAACTACTTCAAAAACAAACACACAAACAAAAAAACCCTCCTTCCTTTGGCTGCTGCTTTAGCCTGGGATGAGTTCAGGGGCCTTTTCCAGGGCCCAGGACAGGCGTTTACCTTGCTGAAACACTTTGGCCCCAGTACATTTGTGGCTCTGAATGGAAAACAAGCTTAGATACACATTCCAAGTGGAGGAGCCAAGCTTTTCCTCCTCGCATTGACTCTGCTGCTCTGCTGCTAGAAATGAATGGTGCTTTTCAGAATTCTCCATATGAACAGAACTAATTCTCTAAGAGCTTTGGGCTCTGTGTTCACATCTCTTACTCTGGATTGGTAATGGTATTTTGGACTAAAGGCAAACAAGAAGGAAACAAAGGGATGATTCTGCCGGCCTTAAACCCCAAGTTTTGCTTTAAAAATCAGTTTTGTTATTGAGAAGGAGGGGAAATAAAGAAACCAATTATATTCTACCTTTATTTGTTCAGCTGCAGAAGAAGTAAGCAGAGTCCACAGTAAACTCAGGTTAGTTCTGGGCATCACTCGCCCACCGAGCCTGGCATTCCCACCCACTCATGGCCTTGATGTGCTGCCATCCCCGTGTGGACCAGGGCTTCTGAACACAGGGCTTCACTCAGCTGGTTTTCTGTGAGCAGTGAACATTTCCTATCTCTCTTTCTTGTCTTCCCTCAAGAAATGTCTATGATTTATTTACAATGCCATTAACAGTCTTACGTGGAAGAAAAAGCAAGGCAGAGCAGGGAGAGAGGGGCATTGCAACTCAACGTGCTCAAGGCTGTTCTTAGAAGACCCCCATGGCCAATTCTTATACAAGTGTTCCTCACTTTACGATGGGTTCTGTCCTGATAAACCCATCCCTGATAAACCTATCATAAGTTGAAAATAACGTGAAGCCGAAAATGCACTTACTACACCTAGCTTATGGATGATGGCTTGCCCTAGACTACCTGAGACATGCTTAGATACAATATCAAAAACACTCTGGCAACACAGTCCACTGTAGAGTATGGGTTGATTACCTTCGTGATGGGGTGGCTGATGAATCTGTTGTTCACTGCCACAACCTAGCATCATGAGACAGCATTACACCTCCATACCCCCAGCCCCAGGAAGGCTCAACATTCAAAATATGGTTTCTAATGAATGCCTATAGCTTTTGCATTATCTTGAAGTCAAAAAAAACTTGTAAGTCGAACTATTTTAAGTCAGGGACCCTCTGAATATTTAGCTGGAGAACAATCTGCAGAGATGGGGTAGAGACTGGAGTTGGCCAGTTTAGAATATTATCTGAACTTGGCTTGTCTTAACCACTCACTGAAGAAGTTTCCACTTGATCCTCCCTCCCTTGCTGCCGTCGGCTAAAGACACTCATTTTGCTCCACAGATGTATTCTGTTCTTTCCTACTCTTGATCAAGGGAGGCAGGACCCGATGAAAGAGACTCTGAACACTGACCAGCTCACAACTTGGATACATTCCTGACAGACAGCTCCTTCCCACCCCATGTACAGACCTGCCACATGCCCTAACTGGAAAACCCTAGGTTTCCCAGAATTCACTGCATCCTTTTCCACTGACTCCCCGGAAAGGGCTCTCGTAAACTTTAAGTGAAATGAAGCAAGACAGAGGCATTCTGTTCAGCAAATTTTCTCTGGGGACTCTTCATCTACAGTACTAATATTACCCCTTCCTTACATGGCTAGGTTTGTTGCCATTCAGTTTGCAGAAGGAAGTTGGCAGTGAAAGAAGGGCTCACAGAGAATCACTAGGATGCTGGTAAAAATGTATGTCATAAACTTGTGTGGGGAAACATGAGTTTTTATCATTTTACTCATAGTTTTATCATTTTAAATTTACATATGCATTTTGCATTTTCCTATATGCATGTGACATAGCTAAATAATTTTAAAATTTGTGTAATAAAAACCATTAGTTAACATGGTAGTGTGAAAGAAATCAGATGTGAAAGAGTGTATACTTTTTATATAAAATTTTAAAACAGGCAAAACCAGAGCAGTGGTTATAACTAGAAGGAAACACACAGGGGGTTTGGGGGTGCTGGCAATATTCCGTTTCTTGATCTGGATGCTGATTAAGTAGGTATGTCACAAAGTGTTGTGACAATGACTAAGTTGTGTTCTGTATTTCCAAGCCCATGGAAAGGATTAACTACCCCTAAAATGGAAACAACTTATCCTCTCCCTAACTTTCCCATTTACCTTCAATTAAGCATCCAAAACCCAGTGACAGAAAGCAGAAGCTCGCTTAATGCAGGTTTTAGTGAATAGACACAGAAGTAGTGTCACTTATCTCTCATCAGCCTTCTCTTCCAATCTGTATCTAAAAATCGGAGTCACTCGGAGCCCCGGACTTCTCAGAGCCCAGAGCTAGATGTGACAGGAGGAATCATTCTTACACCACGTGTGACTTCGGTCCATGTCTGAAGTAGGTATTGAGCATGGCGAGAGGAAAAGGGCCAAGTCTCAAAGCCACAATCAGGATATACAGATGCTCACCCACCTTCGACTATGCCTCAGCCTCAGTTCCTTCTCACCACGGGCCCTTGTCAGGTCTCGCTCATCCCTGCACTGATATCACCACAGGTGCTCCCAGTGAAATGAGGCTTTATCTCTCTCATTGGCTCAGGTATCCATCTTTTTTAGAAAAACAAAGTTTTTCTGAAATGCAGCACTGTTTTCCTAGTGGTATCGGCAACTACGAATAAATATTTACATTTAAAAAAATCATTCTTCATCTTCCAAGGCAAAAAAAAAATATCAGAACGACTTTTAACAAACTATGTACACTTCCACTGTCGATAGCAATGCTGTCCAATAGAACTTTATGTGATGATGGAAACGTTCTATATTCTAAACACCAGCCAGTGTGGCTAAAGGTTCTTGAAATGTGACTAGTGTGCCTGAGAACCTAAAACCTTAATTTAATTTTAATTAATTTAAATTTATTAATTAAGCACATGTGGCTGCAGGCACTGTATCAGGCAGCACAGCTCTATCGGGGTACAATTTCCTTTGCCCCTATGATCTTGACAATGGTTTAAAACCTCAACTATTGCAACTCTGTTTCGCCCTTTATGCTTCAGCCATCATGATTTACTCAAGGTAATTTATATGCTATTTCTCTCCTCTATTTTTTCCTTCATCCTGTTCCTCCTGCCTAGAAAGGCTTTCTTATTCTTTCTCATCTTCTACCTTTCCCTTTCCATCCTCTTCATCTTTCTATATTCTGGTCCTTTGGGAAAATTCCTGACAGACTCACTCTTGGCTAGGTCATCCTCACTTTACCATTCTTTTCCAAAATATATTGTTCTTCTTTCTATCACAAAATTCAACTGAAATATAATCTCTTAAGAGTCTGCCTCTCCCATTGTCTTTTAAGTTCTTTGAGGGTCTTACTCATCTTTGAATCATTTCCAAGATTCAAGCCAAATAGGATGCATTCAATAAGTGTTGAATGAATGGATGGATGGATGGATGGATGATTGAATAACAAAGCAAGCAGCAGTCTATCCAAGAGTCAGTGGCCCAGAAACCTGGGAAGTTGAGGAGATTTGTGTGAAGAATGAAACATATCTTGAGGAAATCACCCAAAAGAACAAAAGTGGTCCACGAATGGCTAATTAATTCTATTGCAGCATTATTCATAATAAAAAATAATTAAAGCAACCTAAAAGACCAAAACTGGGGATATGGTTTAATATATTATGCTATACTTACTAGAGGGAATATTATGCAGCTCTTAACGATTGTAATTACGAAGACTAGGCAGTATCTGGGGAAATGTTTATGATTTGCTAAATAGAAGGGGAAAAAAAAGACTATAACATTCGTTCTACACCAAGGATTACCACCATATGACAATATGATTACCTCCGGACACAACCTGAAATTGAATATATAAAAATGAACACCTTTATACTGGAATTTGGAAACATGTGTGGTTTTGTCCTTTTTTAAAAAAATGTTTTAACATTGATTTATGTTAGTATAACATTTTTAGAAAGATGACTAAAAAAATTCACAACGGACCCCCTGAAGGAACTCATCCAGGAGGGGGCTCTGAGCGTCATGTGTGAGAAATGAGAGCAGTCAGAGGTACCTGGGTGAGGAGCGAAGCACCTCTGAGCAGAGCTGTGTGGGTGTGGTCAGGCTTCCAAGGAGCAGAGACACAGGAGGCAGCCGGCCCTGTGGTCACGTGTCCACAGGCACCGCCCCTGAGAACTCCCGTGTCCAAAAAAACAGGAACTTGGTTGAAAGGGAGTAGGGCCAAGAGTGAACATAAATATTCTTTGTTTATGCAAATAAGGCCTTGAAAATAGCACTATACACTAGCAGCCTATCAATATATAGTTCATAAGTTTGCTGCCATCAATACCCATTTACTACATCTTACTAGCTTTTAAGTGTGTTTTCTTTTGTCGGAGATAAGATGCATAAGAGAATAGAGGCAGTTTTTATTACTTAGGCCTGATCCATTAAGCAAAATCCTGCTGCCTTTTTGGTTTTGACCCCTTGGAATAGAGTAGCCATGTGAGTATGTCCTAGAGAACAGAAGAGAGCGAGCAGTGAACCGTCTTGGGAAGGAGGCTTCCCGTTAGGGCTTGTTTCCTGCCAGGAGCAAGTCCTCATCAGCTGAAAGAGACCAGAGATGAACTGTCAGATGTCGCTGCTGAGGACAGTGATCATCCGTGGTTACCTGGAGCTTGCCAGCATTCATGCACGCCAGAAAATGAGTTGGAATTCTCCATTGAGGAGGATGTTTGCACAAAAGCAAGTGAAGGAAAGGATGAAGAAAAAAGGAAATAGTCTTTCGGCATCACCAGGTGGCATTAAAGTCATATCACAACCATACCAATCAAGTAAGTGCTTTTCTGATTCTTACCTCTTCTCCCTCTCCCAGCTCCAACTTTGGAGAAGCCAAAGGCTGCAGAGTGAAATGGGGGCCAAGAGGTTTTACAGTGCATGAGAGATTGGAGTTTTAATATTGGCTCATACTAGACTTTTTTTTTCAAATTTTGAAATAATTTTAGACGTACAGAAAAGTTACAGAAATAGTACAAAGATATCACATATAATTTTCACCCAGCTTTCCTTCGTGTTAGCATCTTATATAACCAGAGTATAATTATACAGACTAGGAAATTTATATTAATAGAATACTATTATCCGAACTACAGAATGCAATCAGATTTCACCAGCTATTTCACTGATGTTCTTTTAATGTTCCGGGATCCAAATCATATTGCATTTAGTTATATCAGTATGAACTCATGGATATTTATTGCCTCAAACCAGGAATCAACCTCTTTTGCAAGGTGGCTTTTTCTGTTCCAGGATCATACATTTCTTTGAACTTTGGTGTCTAAAATTAGTTTAGTTCCTTGGTTCTTTCCTTATTTATTTATTTATTTATTTATTTTTTGAGAATGGTATTTAGAAACCATCCTATGGATGCTAGATGAATTAATTATTACTAAGGTTTAGTTGTTTCTGGACATTCTCAGTAGACAGAAGAGCTTGGAAATATGTATTTATACAAACTCATACATACACATACATCTGTAATTATTTCCATACTTATCTATGTATATGAACATACACACATACACACACCAACTCCCGGCATTTTTTATAACTTATTTGTCCAATAGTGAAAAACCTGGCTTTCGATATCTACAATATATTTACTTATTTTTCAAATCTAGTATAGTTTCAGGATTGATAAGCTATATAGTTCTATGAGAAACAAATGTCCTAACTAATATACAATACTTGTGTATGGTTCTTCGTCTTTTGCTTATGTTATCCAGTCAAAATAATATTTTCCATTTTGTGTGATAATGCTATTCATTTTTAATACAATTAGGTTCATTTATTATAGGTTATATTTACTGTGGTGTCCCCACACATTGTTGTTGGTTTCTAAAAAACTGTATGCAGTAAAATTTGCTTTTTGTGGTGGATAGTCCTATGGGATTTGACATATACATAGAGTTGTGTATCCACCACAAAAGTCATGCTACAAAACAGGTCCATTATTCTAAAAATTCCCTTATGCTTCCCTTTATAGTCAACCAGTCTCTTCATTCTCATCCCTGCTAAACATTGGTTTGTTTTTCTTCCCAATAGTTCTGCCTTTTCTAGAATAGCATATAAATGGTATTATATAATATGTAGCTTTTTGGGTCTGGTTTCTTATGTTTAGCAAAGTACAATTAAGAGTCACCCATGTTTACTTTTTATGGATGTGCCAGTTTGTTTATGCATTCACCGAATGCATATCATCTAGGTTATTCTAAATTTTGGTGAGTGTGAATAATCTAATATAAACATTCACATACAGATTTTTGAGTGAGATTTTCATTTCATTTGTAAATATAAAAGGAGAATTTTGGGGTAATAGCCTAAGTGTATGCTTACTAACACAGCAAATCCAACCAACCAAACAAACAAAAACCCTGTCATTCTATGTTCCCCAATATCTGTACCATTTTTTACTCCAATGAACAATATAGTGACTTCCAGTCATTCTGCATTCTTGTCAGCACTTGATATTTAACTGTTTTAGCCATTCTAGTAGATGTGCAGTAGTATCTCATTGTGGTATTAATTTATATTTCCCTAATGAATAATGATGTTTAGTATCTTTTTGTATACCTATTTGTTCTCTGTATATTTTCTTTGATGAAGTGTCTGTTCAGATCTTTTGACCATTTTGTAATCTGATTGTTTCCTTACTGCTGTTTTAGGAGATTTTAACATATTTTGAATAGAAGTCCTTTGTCAGAAATATGATTTGTGAATACTTTCTTCCACTTTGTAGCTTATCTTTTCATTCTCTCAATAGTAAGTTTCATACAACAAACATTTATAATTTTGATCAAGTCCAAATTTTTCTTTCTTTCATGGATCATGCTCTTGGTGTCATAGCAAAAATGCTTTGCCTAACCAAACTAATAAAGATTTTTGCCTTCACTTTGTTCTAGAAATCTTATAGTTTTAGGCTTTATTTTTAGAACTAAAATCTATTTTCTTTTTTTTTGGATACAGGAATTTTGCTGTTGTTGTTGTTTTACATATGTTGTTCAGCACCATTTGTTGAAAAGACTACCCTTTCTCCATTGATTGACCTTGCACTATTGTTAAAAATCAGATGACTATATTTGCATGCAACTATTTCTAGGCCTTCTGTTTCATTGATTAATGTGTCTATATTTTCACTAATATCCTGCTGTCTTGATTATAGTAGCTTTCTAGTAAGGTTCGACTTTACTAATAATCACTCGGGAAATGTAAAGTCAAATCATAATGAGACACCACTGTACACTCACACAAATGGCTAAAATTGAAAAAAAACCTGAACACCAAATGCGGGCAAGCACATGGAGCAATCAGATGCTCGTAGATTGTTGGCGATTGTGTAAAATGTACAGCCACTTTGTAAACTGATCTGGCCACTTCTTATAAAAGTAAACACATTCCTTCCCTAGCTCAGTAATTCTGGTTCTAGGTATTTACCCTGTAGAAATGAAAACATATGTCCACAAGAAAAATTGCACAAGAATACTTATTGCCACTTTTCTTCCCATAATAAACCTAAACTAGAAACAGCTGAAGGTTCTTCATTAGGCAAATGGATAAACAAAGTATATAATGGAATACTCAGCCATAAAAAGTAATAAACTACTCCTGTCACATGCTTAGTGAAACATACCTTATCCAAGACTATATATACTGAATGATTCTATTTATATAAATTCTGGAACAAGCAATATTAAAAAAAAATATCAAAGCAGTGGTTGCCTGGTAGGTAGGAATGTGTAGAGATTGACTGGGAGGGGGCATAAAGGAAATTTCTGTGCATTTAATTGTACTTGGAAAGAAAAAGAAAAAAGATCAACAATTACAGTTCCCTTAGTAAGATGTCTGGAGATAGGTAGTTCCAGGTTTCTATGGATCAATCACATTACGAAAGACCCAGGCTCTTTCTTTCCTTCCTCTTCTCTACCCTTCCAATATTCACTTTTTGATTTCATACTCATTGACTTATGATCGACATATCATTCTATATTGAATGGTCCCATGATCAAGTCTGTAGCAGAGTCATACTGGGTTCGAATTCTGGTCTTTCCACCTATTGATTTTTGATTTTGGACATACTTTTTAACTTGTCCAAACCTCAGCTTCCCATCTCTAAACTGAAGATAACGAAATCCACTCCCATTGGGCTCATCACTGATGCACTGAAACCAAAAGGGGTGAAACCAAAAGACCATATGTGAACACAAGGGGTGAAATCCTCTCTTCCTTTTTTCCTTACACTTTCTGATGTGGGTCCCAAGGTGGAGTGCATATGCCTCCATATGCTGTGCACAGACTTCAGGTTTATTACAAGTTTGAGTTTGCCCTCCTGGCTTCCTCTTCATTTAGGGTGTGGTATCTTCCAGAAAGTTCCTTCCCTTTTACAAATAGGCCTTTGGTGACCCTCTCCCATGAGTTTTCCAGACATTCTCTGACTTGTCCTTAATACCAGGTTAGCGCAAGGTTGTACCTTCTGCTCCAAAAATCTCCTTTCAGATTGGGAGAGATTACCTGGGACATACATTAATACACATAAAGAAGTCCGCTTTTGTACAAAGATTCATTTTTAAGATGTAAGGTCAGGGGATTAAAGGTTGTAGAGTGAAAAAAAAAAATCACTGAAAGTAAGGATTGTTTCCCCTCACTTAACATAATGATGAATGGTATCATGTCTCCTTCGCTCCATCAGCAAATCACCCCTGCCTGGTTTGGAATCCAGAAAGGCCCAGGTGAGCTCACTGGCTGGCTTACACAGTAAGTTAGGTGCTTACTTTATAACTCAGCGATTATTTCTCATGCTGCAGCTCAAGGGCTCAGAGATCAAAGAGTAAACCTCCTTGCTTGATACCAGCTCTACACTGGTTCAACCTAGCTAAGTTACTTTTTTTTTTTTTTTTTTTTTTTTTTTTTTTTTTAATTTATTGGGGTGACAATTGTTAGTAGAATTACATAGATTTCAGTTGTGCAATTCTGAATCACATCATCCATAAATCACACTGTGTGTTCACCACCCAGAGACAGCTCCCCTTCCATCACCGTACATTTGATCCCCCTCACCCTCATCCCCCACCCCCCAACCCCCTTACGCTCTGGTAACCACCAAATTACGTTCCCCAGATTAATTTTCAAACCCCGTGGCCATCCTGTGGTCACCGACTGCCCTCCAATCCCCTCACCCTCCCCCCCCCCCCCCCCCCCCCCCCCCCCCCCCCCCCCCCCCCACTCCATGCTGCTCCCATTGTCACAGGACCACAAATCCTCCCCAGGGGTCAGGTGTGGGGCAAGCTGACCTAACCTGTACCTTGAGTTAGTCTCCAAAACAGGCACACTGAGGTCACCCTTAACCCCAGCTTCCCACACAATCATTCTGAGTTCTCCCAGAGAGTGAAAGGAACAGCTATAGTTAGATTTTTCATTTAAAATTTGGCACTGCCTGAAGTCATTCCATTCCTCCCAATGACGGTTGCCATTATATTAAAAAGAGTAAATTTGCTGCTGCATTACTTACTGCCCAGAAAATCCAGCTGAAACCTGCTACTGCCAAATTTGCTGTTTCAATGCAAGGCCAGTGCCTTTAAATAGCTCCGGCTAGTGGGGATTTTCTGCTCTCTAGAAAAAAAAAAAATTGATAAAACCTCAGTTTGAAGGATTGGACACGGACTATTAGAATCAGAAAATGGTTGTCTCTGTCTCTCAATTTCTGACTGCCCCATTTGTGTAATTCTTAAAGGTAAAGTCTCCTCAGAGTGGTGGTGCCAGCTGTCTTTGATCAGAGTGAGGGAATTTTTATTTCCTTACATTTTGCTGACATCCCTTAAGTCTTTCTTTACAGGTCCATTCTCCAGACCTAACGTGTTGATGTTTACAACCTCACAAGAAACAAAGCTATTTTTTTTTTTTTTTAAGTAGTGAAAAGAGAGCAGTTAAAGAATGGAAGTTCTTCCTCAGAAGGCGCCCAGATTGGGTCCTGGCCTCCTTCTTCTGAGATTTAATTTGATCCTGTTTACTTATTTTATAACAATGTAAAGAAAGCAAAAAGAGACAAAAGTTGCGTTTTCCTTTTCTTTTCTTTTCATTCCTCTAGCCCCACATTATCTTGGATCTAAACCTTTTAAAGAGATTTAACATATGACGTACAATGTTGTAGGGAAAATAAAAACATGGTAAGAGAATGCCTTATTGTGTGCAATTTTGTGGAAGGAAGCTTAGTATTTTTTAGTTAGTAGGATATTCAGAGAATCAAGTCTGACAACTCGATTGTCTACTTTGCTCACAATTTGGGAGCTTTGAAAACTACATCTTAACTCTCTACTGTGTTGGTGGGATGAGCCCAAACACTGAAGAATGAGAGGATAAACATGCTTCTACCCATTGACATAGGTGTGACATCTACAGGGAGCTCTGTTAAAATGTCCAGAGAAGCTCTGACCTTCCCGTAGTTCCTTCCATCCAGAAGTTCTAGTTTCATTCTGGAGGCCATACAGAACCCAGTGAACCCCTTTCTACACGACACTATTTGAAGACCACATTTGTTCCTCCTTGAGAACACTGCAGCATCTTGGACAAATACTGTACAGCTCAATTAATCCTCTGCCATGGTTTATGTATCCCGTTTACTGCTGTAGCGTGCTCCCTCCCTGCTTTAGGTGTGCTTTGCCTGGTCTCTTTCTCAGAGGACATTCCGTGGGCTGCTGGAGACTCCTTTGTGGGCAGGTGGAGAACCAGCGTGTCTAGGAAGGAACTGCCCTTGCTCAGGTCCTTTGCCAGTGACTCACAGATGGGGAAGTTTGAAAGCCCCGTTCCCTTGCCTCAGTTCTGGATAATTCCAAGACATCTCTTTCATTTGATAACTTCCCTGTAGAATCAGGTTGAGATGGGACTTAAAGTAGGAGAAGCCCCCTACTTGGCTTCTCCCCCTTCCCTGTCCTACTACAAGGCAGTCTCCCTCATCAGTCTTCCTCAGAACACTTCCTTAATGAACCCCCTTCACATAAGTCCTCATTTCAGAATCTGCTTCTTGGGAACTTGAATTAAGACAGTGTTTCTTCCCCTTAATGAGTAGCAATCAAACAAACATTACTCCGTGAGTGGTCTCATCAGTATACAGTAAAATACAACTGCTAGTTTATTCTAGGCACTATATTTACACTGTGACCACCTAATGTGCATTTTACATTTAGACAACTGTGTAACGATATGGATTGCTATCACTGCCAATCAAAACCCTAGTATGTTTTTTTTCTACGGGCTACTAAAAACAGAATCCCTTCAGTGGGTCTGAAGTAGTGGAAAATTCAGTACTTACATTTTGTTCATGCTTTCTTTGCTGTTAATAATTCTAAAGAAAGATACGCCATCATCATGGCAAAATCAGAATTTTCTACCACATTTTTCCCTAAAAGAACATCAATTTAGATAATCACTCATGAAAGACAGAGTCTTTGTGGGAGTTCAGCAGTCCAAGGGGAAAGATCCACTTTACAATTGGGGACAAAAAAAAAAAATCCATGATTGGACACACTGCAGAAGGTGAGAGGAAGAGTTTCATTTTACCCATGTCACCTCTCCTGGAAGGCAGCACAGCTCAGCACCAAGAGACCTTCTTGGCCCATGATTGCTCCCGTGGGAGAAAGAACATGTGCCCAGCTTTCTAAACTCTGCAGGAAGCTGCCAAAAAGACTCATTTCTCTCTTGCCCCATCCAGAATACTGAAGTAAGCTGTGTGACTCGGGGGGCAGGGGGCAGCTGAGAGAATAGCAAATAGGGTTCCTGGAGGACATCAGAGTGGTGTGGATCATACCAACCACACCTCAGACACCATCGGGAAGGCCATCCATGAGCCACCAGGGACACTTGGCCTGCAGATTCCCCAACTGGCCCACAGGCACCAAAATGCTCCATGCACCTCACCCACACACATCTCCATCTTATAGCTTTGTGTGCTCCTGATGGCAGCCTTTGCAGATGGCTAATAAACACATGCAGAAAGTAGGCCCAACTCTGTGGGTCTGGGAAGAAACCACACAAACTTGAGCATTCAGCATCACAGTGGGAAAGTAAAAGGGAAGCTGTCAGCTCTTGCCTAGCTTTGCAGGATTGAGAAAATGTACACACGCTTAACAATTCTGTCACAAGAAGGAACAAGAAATGTAAAGCGGTCATATCCAAAGAAAAGCTCTGACTTTGTCTGACTTATTTCACTTAGCATAATGTTCTTTAGGTCCATCCATATCATTGCAAATGGTAAGATTTCATTCTTCTTTATGCCTGAGTAATACTCCATTGTGTAAATGTACCAGAGTTTCTTAATCCAGTCATCTACCGATCGGCATTTCGGTTGTTTCCATGTCTTGGCTATTGATTACAGTGCTGCAATAAACATAGGGGTGCATAATTTTTTTTGAATTAATGTTTTGGATTTCTCTGGATAGATACCTAGGAGTGGAATTGCTGGATAATAAGGTAGTTCCGTTTCCAGTTTTTTGAGAGACCGCCATACTGATTTCCATAGTGGCTGCACCAGTCTGCAATCCCACCAGCAGTGCACGAGGGATCCCTTTTCTCCACATCCTTGCCAGCAAAGAATAAATGAACTAATCAGAAATAGTCTCAGAGATACAGAGGAAAAACTGAGGGTTGCTAGATGGGAGGGTGGGTGGGAATGAGGGAGAAGGTGAGGGGATTAGAAAGCACAATCAATAACCACAAGATTGGCACAGGGATACGAAAGTCAGGTTGGGGAATATAATCAACACTGTTGTAAAGATTTTGTAGGGTGTCCGATGGACACTTATCTTTTTAGGGAGTTCACTTCATGGATGGTGTAGATGCCTGATCACTGAGCTGTACACCTGAAGCTGAAGCTGAATAATAATGAATGTCCACTATAATTTTATATATATACATATATATGTGTGTGTGTGTGTGTGTGTGTATATATATATGATCAAAAGAATTGGAGTACAGCATTAGGAATAGAGACAGTGGAAATGTAATGGCTGTATGTGATGTCAGAGGGGTAGTAGAGGGAGGTTATCACTTTGTGACGGGTATGAATGATAAATGTCTAACTATTACATTGTTTTGTACACCTGAAACTAATAAAAAAAGAGAGAAAAAAGAAAAACTCTGAGAAAACCTCGGAATTTCTAACAGGGCTAACAGAAGGTATTTCTCTCCCAAACCCAGCAGTAAAGACTGGAAAAGGTGACTGCTTCTTTAAATGCAAAGACAGCAATACAAGACTTCAAGGGAAACATGACACCACCAAAGTAACAATAATTTTCTAGTAATCAAGTCCAAAGAAACGGAGATTCATGATTTGCCTAATAAAGAATTAAAACAGTTTTAAGGAAGCCCAGTGAGCTACTAAACAAATAAATACATAAATAAACACAGAAAAATAACTCAATGAAATCAGGGAAATAATACATGAACAAAATGAGAAGTTTCAGAGAGAAATCGTTAAAAAAAAGTCTGGAGCTAAAGAATACAATGAATGAAATGAAAAATACAATAGAGAGCACCAACAGCTGACTGGATCAAATAGAAAAAGAATCTATGAAGTAGAAAACAAGTCCTTTCTGATTTTAAACTACATTTAAAAGTTGTAGTAATTAAAACAGAATGTTACTGGCACGAAAACAGACACATAGATTAACTGAACAGAACAGAGAGGCCAGAAATAAACCCACAGATATATGGCCAACTAATTTATAGCAAAGGACCTGAGAATATACAATGGGGAAAGGATAGTTTCTTCAATAAGTGGTGCTGGGAAAACTAACAGCCACGTGCAAAAGCGTAAAACTGGACTCGTATCTTACACCATACATAAAAATCAACTCAAAATTGATGGAAGACTTGAACATAAGACATCAAACGATAAAACTCCTAGGGGAAAACATAAAGGGTAAACTCTTTGACATTAATCTTGGCAATATATTTTTGGATTTGACACCAAAAGCAAAGCCAACAAAAGGAAAATTAAACAAGTGGGACTATACCAAACTAAAAGCTCTGCTCAGCAATGGAAACCATCAACAAAATGAAAAGCCAACCTCAATGAATAAAAAGAAACAGGAAAAAATACCTGCAAACCACATATCCAATAAGAATTTTTATCTAAAACGTGTAAGGAACTCATACAACTCAAGAGTAAAAAAATAAAAAGTAACTCAATTAAAAAGCAGGCAAATGACCTGAATACACATTTTTCCAAAGAAGACATACAGATGACCAACAGAGACATGAAAAGTGCTCAACATCACCAATCATCAGGGAAATGTAAGTCAAAACTGTAATGAGATATCATTTACATTATGAATGGCTGTTATCAAAAAGACAAGTGATAACAAATGCTGGTGAGAATGTGGAGAAAAAGGAACCCTCGTCACTGTTGGTGGGAATATAAAGTGGTACAGCCACTATGGAAAAAGTATGGATGCTCCTCAAGAAATTAAAAATTGAACTACCATATGAGTTCTGGGTAAATATCCAAAGGAAGTGAACATATATCTGCACTCCAATGTTCTTTGCAACGTTATTCGCAACAGCCAAGGTATGAAAACCTAAGTGTCCCGTGACAGATGAATAGAGCAAGAAAATATTTTATGTAAATAAATAAATATTTTTTATTTATATGCTTATATATGTATACATATATACACACACAATGGAAAATTATTCGGTCTTAAAAAAGATGAAAATCCTGTCATTTGCAACAAAATGGAAGAACCTGGAGGGCATTAAGTGAAATAAACCAGAGAAAGACAAATACCGCATAATATCACTAATATGTGGAATCTAAAAAAAATAAGTTGAATTCATAGAAACAGCGAGTAAATACGTGATTGCCAGGCTGCGTCAGGAGAAGTAGGGAGAGGTTGGTAAAAGGGTACAAACATGCAGTTACAAGATGTATAAGGCCTGAGGGTTTAAGGTATAACATAGTGACTACAGTTGGTGACACTGTATTGTACAACTGAAACTTGCTAAGAGAGCAGAATTTAAATGTTTTCACCATTTTTTTTTCCTTTGAAAGCCAATAGTTTCAACATTTATTTTTCCTCTTTGAGAAAAACAATCACAATGTTGTCTTCCACTCCAAGTAAGATAGTTTCTTTATATCTCAAATTATCACAGAACTCAGAGAGTTTCTTTCTATTTTTGAAATTTAAAAAAATTCAATTACAGTTGACATTCAATATTAGTTTCAGGTGTACGGTATAGCAGTTAGACATTTATATAGCTTGCAAGGTGTTCTCACCAAATTTAAAAAGAAAAGGTAAATATGTGAATTGATGGATGTGTTAATTAACTCAGTAGGGGGAATTATTTTACAATGTATACATATATCAAGTCATCACGTTGTTCACTTTAAATGTCTTACCAATTATATTTGTCAGTTATACCTCTGTAATGCTGAAAAAAATAATGAAAATAGAACTGCCACGATCCACCCATCCCACTTCTGGGTATCTGAAAATGAAATCACTGTCTCAAACAGATATCTGCCCTCCCATGTTCACTGCAACATTAACAATAGCCAAGACGTGGAATACCCTAAATGTCCATCAAGGGTTGAATGGATAAAGAAAATACCACACACACCACACACATGCACACACACATCTATACAGTGAAATATTATTCAGACATAAAAAGGAAGGAAAATTCTGCCATTTTCACAACATGGATGAAAGTTGAGGACATGCTAAATTAAATAAATCAGCCAGACAAGACAAATACCATATGATCTCACTATATGTGGTGTCTAAAAAAGCAAACTCATAGAAACAGAGAGTAGAATGGTGGTTGCCAGGGGCTTAGGGATGGAGGAAATGGCAAGATGTTGGTAAAAGGTTACAAATTTCCAGTTATAATAAAAGTTTAACTTCTGGGGATTTAATGTGCAGCATGGTAACTATAGTTAACAATACCATATATACATACCATACACTTGAAAGTTGCTAAGTGTAGATCTTAAATGTTCTCACCACATGCAAAAAATTGGTAATATGTGAGGTGATATATATGTTAAGCTAACTTTATTGTGATAATTACTTTGAAATATATACATGTGCGAAATCATGTTGCACACCTTAAATTTATACAATATTATATGTCAATTATTCCTCAATAAAACTGGAGTTTGCTAATACAGAAATCTGCAGTTATAAAGGTCATAGTCAGACCTCTAGTTTTGAATATATTGGACTCAATAACTCATAAACTCTTGCACAGCAATAAATATGGTAGATAAAATACAACAACTTATGTTTTGCTTTTTAGCATTTCATTTTCCATGGCATAATATATTTACATGGCTTAACAATAAAGTACACAAAAGAATTTATATTAAAGTCTCCCCCCAAACCCTGATGCCTTACTATCCAGCTTCCTTGCATAAAAATCATAAAAAACACCAGTTTATCATGTATCTTTCTAGAGATAGGTTATACATACAAAATAAAAATATTCATATACTTTATTTTATATAAATACAATACATAATATACATGCTATATTCATTATTTTTAAAATCAACAATATATTTTAGAGTTTCACGTCTAAACATAAAAAACCTTCACTATATTTTCTTTAACCTACATTGAATGGCTATAAAAGAGATTACCTAGCCAGTCCCCTGCTATTAATAAATGAGTTTTAAAGTGTTTGAAGACTTTTGCTAGTATAAATTATGCTGCAATAAATTTGGGGGTCATAGTGTATGTAGGTCTAAAAGGTTGACAAGATTTTGCAAAATTTTCCTCTATAGAGTTGTAAAATTGACACTTCTACCAGCAATTCATGAGTCTCCCTTTCCCCACATCCTGACTAACAGATTTGTAATAAATATTCTTTTAAATGTATAGCTCAACTCAATTACAATCAGGGATCAGAAGTGAGGAGGAAACTTATAATCAGAGCAAGTAACTATGTGATGTTACTGTGACTATCACGAAAAAGAAACCCAGACTCCATAATGCAGAGATTTAGGTTTTAACCCTCGTCAACTAATGAAAAAAGGGACCTCCCTTATGAAAGGGTTACACATTCAGGCAAAGGGTGGTCTAGAAATAATATGCCAGTCAACACAGGGGGAAGACGAGATTGATATTCTGGTTTTGGTCCAGACTGTAGGAGGCAAATTAAATTATTTCCAGGTTGGAATTTGAATTTATACTATCTGGATGTTCCAGTTACTCCCAAGGCAATAAACAAACATAAAATACATTTTTAGAGAATCCTACCTCTGGCTGTGATGGAATATCTTGTAATGGACCAGCGTTTCCAAAAAACAATTATATAGGTGAAGAAAATATACAAAATAACTATTTTAGATGTTGGAAAACTGACAGTGTCAGTCTATAATTCCTCAGAGCATGAACTCAAGTCAGGCGGGCCCCAGGATCCTGAAAGCCTCCCTGGGACAATTTCAGATGGCTGCACAAGTCGGGGAGCCCAAGGAGCGCTCCAACAATCTCAGCCTGGTTTTGCTGAGGTTAGAAGACAGAGATCAAAGGAAGAAACTATTAGCGGAGCTGGAATTTGTGAAATAGGGTAATCAGAAATAAGAGAGATTGCAGAGAAATAGCCCCAGAAGCCTATATAAATGTCTCCTTGAGTTTTCATCTAATATATAAGCTTTGTATACCTAGGGCAAGATTCCATGAAACCAGACAAAGAGTACCTATTATGAAAAGAACAACTACCAGAGCTCACACAGGGCTGGCGACATTGGATACATCAGTCAGGGTGGGGACAGCTCAAGGAACAGCCCAGGAATTTAGTAAAGAAGAGTAATTCCCATTCAATGCACAGTGCTGTTCAAGCCTGGGATTTAAATCAGAACAAGAGGACACACTCAAGTGGACCTGAGTATGCTTTCTAAAAAGAGACAACATGAATAAGAATTTTATGCATGCATGACTTCTTTTTCCATATTTGAGAGTATTAGGGTCTCATTGTATCACACAACCTCAAATGAGGTGAACTCCGGAGTCACAAACTTTGTGCAGCACACCTGACAACAACTACTGTTAATTTCTTTCACATTCCGTTTTGATGCACCAAATCCCATTGCCAATGTTAGACATGAGCTTAAAACAAATAATACAGGTGAATAGAACATTTGAAGATACCCCTGGGAAACTACCACATAGAGCTATGTATTCGAGGTCTGACAATTAAGTTCGTGAACCATCCTAGAAAAAGTGCTACATTCCTCATTGCTACATTCCCAATATCAGTACGGTCACCTTCGAAGTACTCCCCTTGGAAGCTATGCATTGACACCAGTGCCTAGTCCACCTTTGAAAGCAATTTTGGAACTATTTTTCTGGAACGGCCATCAGAGCTGTCGTCATATTGCTTTTGATGTTCTGAATGTCATCAAAATGTCTCATTTCAATATTTCCTTTATCTTCAGGTAAAGAAAGAAGTTATTGGGAGTCAGATCAGGTGAGTAGGGAGGGTGTTCCAATCCAAAACTTGTTTGTTTACTGGCTAAAAACTCCCTCACAGACAGTGCCATGTGAGCTGGTACATTGTTGTGATATAAGCCATGAATTTCTGGTGAAAAGTTCAGGTCTTAACTTTTTCATGCAGCCTTTTCAGCACTTCCAAATAGTAAACTTGGTTAACTGTTTGTCCAGTTGGTACAAATTCATAACGAATAATCCCTCTGATATCAAACAAAGTTAGCAACATCGTTGCAACAAGTTCACAAACTTAATCAACAGACCTTCCTATTTCAGGGAAGGTATTTTCAATGTACCTGATAGATTCAGTTTACAGTTTCAACTAACAAATTTTTTTCTTTACAGATGTGTCTGTCAATGCTTGGTTGAATTTTAAACTTTTCAGTTTAAAGTCTGAAATCAGCTTTAAGGGAACAATGTATCAATATAATAGGTATTCACTATGTATAATATCTATCTATTCCTTGTTATCACATAAAATCTTCGATCACAGCATGTATTTACTCGAAACTCAAAAATGATTTGTAAGCCTTTTGAGAAGAATACAGTCAAAGAAAAGCAACTGAACAACTGTTAAGTATTATTACCCCCACTCTTGAGGACCTTGTAGTCTAATGGGGAAGGAGTCTTGAGCTATTATTACTAGGACTGTAGAAAATATGTACTCTGGTAACCAGCTCAAATGGGTGTCTTTCTTGCCACCCTGACTCCTGTGTAACTTTGGTACTTATTTAGGAAATTACAAATACTGCTTATGCTTATGTTGGCCAAATCTAGTGTTGCTAGAGTTTAGATGACATGGGGCATGGGGAAGTGATCTAAGGCAAATAAAGGTAAGCTCCTCTTGAGAGCGTAAGGCAAGATCATGTCCTACTTGTAGATAAATGAGCCATTAGCTAGTTGCTCACTCTGGTTCCAGATTCCTTTGTTTTTTCCCATTTATTGAATAAAAAACACCTTTGGATTTAGCCTCTGTTTTTGTCTGGAAAACGTTTTGGAAGACTGAGCATTTAGCTTATTCTTTTTTTTTCACTACGTGCGACTGGAGGTGTCTCAAAATAAGCTGATGAGTCATATATGCCTTTATAACCTTACTTGCATTTGATAAACTCACCATTGTTTACCCCACGTTTATCATACTAAGGCAGAAAGACAAAGTCCAACACTGGTTTGGATTTCGTCTCCACAATTTAGTAACTGTGGATTTTTTATTTTATTTTTATTTTTTGTCAAATTACTTAATCTTCCTGAGGCTCAGTTTTCCCTGTGTGAATTGAGAGGTATAAGGATTGGATGAAGTAATCAGATGAAGAGTTAACACATGGTATGGCTGACAAAATGATAGCTCTTATTATCTTTATTTATTCTTCAGTCATTCACATTTAGTTAGCATGGCATTTTCAAATCAAACCAAGCATATATAAGTGGAATTTGCGAGCAAGCAACAAGAGCAAAGAACAGAGTATGGCAACAGCTGGATTCACTTCATGGGCATGTTTGCTGTCCTTGAGATGCCTAGCATTTGCTTGCCCATGGCATTGAGCTCAGACCCCATTCCTGGATATTTCTTTTCCAATCAGTCCTTCCATCAGCCATTTTTTTTTTTTTTTTTTTTTTTTTTGTGCAACTTTCTTTCCTTTTTCCAAACAGACCTTACAAAATAAGGAAATAAAGCAATTACTTTACCAGTGGAAAAAGACAGTGTGAAGCAGTGCAAAGAAGATTGTAACATCTTTGAAGGAAAAAGAAATTTGGATTTGAATTCCATTTCTGCTACTAAGTAGTGTTGTAACCTTGAACAAATTACTTCTCTCTCTGAACTTTAGTTTTCTCACTTAAAAAACACCTATAATTTCATCTGTTTCAATTGGGTTTTGAAAGGAAGAAATATATTGTGCCGAAAGCACCTGGAACATCTTCTGGCCTAAAACTGATACGCACAATGTTAACCATTCTGAAATTACTACTAACACTATGAAGATATAAATTAGTTTAACTGAGAGGTTTGAAGACAAAATGTTCCTGATGTTCTTTTTCTAGAATAATAAATAGATGAGAAAAAAACTAATGATATTTTGAAAATAGTAAAGTGGAGGAAATTGCTATACAAGATAAATATATTTCACGACTGGTTTTAACAAAGGTATTTACTAATGATTCAATAGCAACGAAAAGGATTAGCCTAAAACAAATTTTAATATAGACATAACTTTCTATATGGTAAAGGAAGAATCAAAGTAATTAGAAAGGAATACATTGTTTAATAAATGATATTAGAAAATTTAGGTAAATATGTAATAAAAACCTAGCTAGATCTTTAACTTGCAATATATACAATAAATTCTAGGTGGAAAACATAAAACTATAATAAAATATTGGAGAGGGTGATTTGTTCATGATCCCACAGTTAATGAATGGTATACCTGGAAATTAAATCCATACATTCTGACCACTATGCTGCATAACATAAAACTGTATGAAGAATGTGTTGCCAATTTTTAAAAGTTATTAAACACACACACACATTTAAATATATATTCATACATACATATTTTTTAAAGGTTGGAAGGTACTAGAGAAAAATGCTATGATAATGAATAATAATGATTTTCTATGGTGGTTGAAATTACATTTTTTTCTTTATATAATATTCTATGTTTTTTTCAAAGGGTATTTGTCATTTTTATAATCAGAAAAATAAATACTCATTAAAATAACTGTTTCTTTTCAAAACGGGTATTTTAAATTATTCCCTTGTCTATACATATATCCCTATGTTTTCTTGAAATGGCTGATCCTCAAATGTCAGAGGAATGTTATCTATTAACTCATGATACTTGGTATATGATTAGCTGCATAGAGGAAAAATCATCCTGACTTCTTTAACGCTTATGTTAGAACAACATTCATATTTGTCTCTCCCCTGTTTCTTTCACCCGCCCCTTCCCCCCTCCTCATTAAATATAATGTCTTGGCATGAGCACACAGGCACATTATCTCTAATTTTGCTACCTTCCTTTTTTCCTTCTTAAAAACTTCCGGAAGTACTGTTGTTCTGAAGATCTTACTTCCCAAACCAAGAGACTTAAGACTGACGTGGTTTCTGATACCATTTCACGTAACATATAAGAGATTAATGTCTTAGTTGCTGCCCATGACTTAATTTTCAAATGTCATTAACCCAATACTTTAGCTTAAAACTGGACATGAGGAAGATTCTGCTTCTTGCCATGATGGTAAACTAGCATAAGCAAGCTACTAGGTCAAAATCAAACCTGGAGGATGTACAGAAGCCAGGGAGAACCAATAAACCACGTAGAACTTCAGGCCAGATAGAAATCAATCTTGAACTGCTGTGTGTGTGTGCGGTGTAGGGTGTCATTAATGGGATGTGCAGTATGTGTGTGAGAGGTGTGTGTAATGTTTGTGTGTGGTGTTTGTATAGGTAGTGAGCAACCGGATCCTAGGACAAATGCAGCCAGAGGCAATAGGGAGAGGCTTGGTTGAAAGCACGCTTCTTTCTCCATTGCCTTGGGAGAATCATCACTGCACATATCAGTGACAATGGTGGCCCTGGTCACTGATGCCTGTGTCCACTGGTGATATCTGGACAGCATAAAAGCCCTGCTAAGCTGAAGAATAAGGAAAACAGAGGAAGCCTGAAGTCATTCTTAAGAATTCACCCCTAGACTACTAGGGCCATACTAAAAGTCCTCAGTAGCTAACTTGAATAGGTTCTCATTAGCCATAGATGGGACAATCAGAACATCAATAAGGATAATTACAATGTAGATTTAAATACATCATTTGTTTAAATCCATGAGTTCATAATGACACAAATAATTCATGAGTCATCTTTGGGGGGATGTTGGTGAACCAATCATAATTCTTTTTTAAATATTTAAAAAAATTTTTCAATTGCAGTTCACATACAATGTTATATTAGTTTTAAGTGTACAACACACTGATTAGACATTTATATAACTTACGAAGTGATCACCCTGATAAATCCAGTACCCAGATGACACCATAGTTATTACACTGCTACTGACTATATTCCCCACGCTATACTCTACATCCCCATGACTACCAATATGTACTTCTTAATCCCCTCTCCCTATCACCTTTCCCCCAACCAACCCCCCAATTTGGCAACCATCAAAATGCTCTCTATATCTATGAGCTTGTTTCTGTTTTGATTGTTTGTTTATCCTTTTCTCTAAATTCCACTTTTAAGTGAAATCATGACATTTGTCTTTCTTTGTCTGACTTACACCACTCAGCACAATGCCTTCTAGGTCCATCCATGTTGTTGTTGCAGATGGCAAGATTTCGTTCTCTTTTATGGCTGAGTAATATTCTATTGTATATATATACCTCCTCTTCTTTATCCATTCTTCCAATGATGGACACCCAGTTTGCTTCCATATCTTGGCTACTGTATATAATGCTGCAATGAATATATGTATGCACATGTCCCTTCAAAGTAGCATTTTGGGTTTCTTCGGATAAATACCCAGACGTGGGATTATTAGGTCCTTCTTTGTCTCTTGTTATAGCTTTTGTTTTAAAATCTATTTTGTCTGGTATAAGTATTGCTACCCTAGATTTTTGTTTTCATTTTCATGAAATATCTTTTTCCATCCCTTTGCTTTAATTCATTATTCTTGAAAACTATAAGTTAAAAAAAAAAACCAAGCATATATCCTGTCTTTGCAAATCTAATTGTAGTCACCCTAACCTGACAACTGATCATGGAAGTTACTGAAGCTGCTGAATGAGGAAGAAATGATAAAGTTAGAATATCATCACTTTAAAAACCCTAAAGAGCTAGTGAATCTAGACAATGATCATCAGTGATGGGTAATATCATAAAAAGAAAGGTAGTTAGACATTATGTGCCTCCCAATGGAAGTATACAGTACCACCTGTAAGACAGTCCTGCCATAAAGTCAACTTGAAACCTGATTAGATCTTAGGATTCAACTACAAAAAACAAGAAATACATATGAGGAAAGAACATATTAAATGACAGCACAGGGATGCAGACAGCAAAATCTAGACTAGGGAAATGCTACAGGACAGAAAATCTTATTTCTTCAACAAATAAATTTCAAGAAAAAAAAGGAATGGAAGAATCTGTAGGTTAAAAGAGATGTTAAAGACATAGCACCAATTTCAGTATATGGACTCAGACTAACAGGAGAGAATCATGGAAATTTTATTGGGTATTAATAACATTATTTTAATTTTTAATGTGATAATGGTATTTGATTAAGTTTTTTTAAAAGTCAGTATCTTTTAGAAATGACACTGAAACATTTATGAATGAAATGTGTAATATCTAGGAATTCTTTTAAAACAACAAAGGGAGGATAGATATAGTAGGTACAGAAGAAAGAAGAGAGACTGTGAGTTGTTGAAGTTGTTTGAGCATGTTGGAGCACATTATATTACTCACTCTACCTTTTCAAGTTTTAAATTTTTATAATAAAAAGTTAAATTTAAAAATGTGCCAAGTATTCAACACAAGAAGTTGGGTAAAACAATCAACAGAACAAACTCAGAGAAAGAAGAAAAAGAAACACTAAATAAGCGCAGAAATTCAATAAATAAAGAACTAAAAAGAAATAGAGAATATTAATAAAAACAAAAACTAGTTTCTTAGTTTAAAAAGCTAGGCTTGTGAAAAGATTGATAAATAAGATGCAATTGAACAATATGAAAATATTAAAAAGAGGAAATAACTAAAGATAATGTATAGCTATTTTTAAAAGATAATACTTTTAAGATAATTTTTAAGAGATTATTTTGTTTGTTAGCATACTGTCATGTCAAACTACTGGCTAATTTATCTTCCTCTGGTGCTTCAACTCTAGGAACGGGTGTACCCACACAACAGGCAACAACCGTCTAGTCACTTAAAAGGAGACCCTTCACCCTAAAGTAAGACATTATTATACATGCCTACATACCAGTCACTTAAGATTTTGTTTAATGGAAGATCAGTCTCCCTGGCTTCACTGAGATTAAATTTCTTATTTATTAAGTAAAGACCTTAGATCGAGATATATTTAGCAAGGATGTGATTCTTTGTGTAACCTGAGAAACCTATCAACCAGCATTTCTGTGTAGTTACATATAGTTTCTAAATAGTTATATGTCTGCCTCCCCCTCTGGCAGTTAGCTCCTGGATGGCAGGGACTTGGTTTTCTCTATCACTGTTTCAATCTCCAAACAAAGGCTTAACAAAAGCCTACCAATAAGTTAAAATATTAGGTGAAATTTTAAAATATGTAAAAAAGAAAACCCACCAAATTAACATAGGCATTAAAGAAACGGGAGTGGCAATTTATATGACCAAACTTAAGCCCCCTCCCCACATCCACAGGGGACATGTTCCAAGACCCCCCCAGTGGATGCCTAACTGTGGATAGTACTGAACTCTATATATCCTATGTTTTTTCCTAAACATACATACCTATGATAAAGTTTAATTTACAACTTTGACACAGTAAAATAACAACAATAAGTAATACTAGAACAATTATAACAATATACCATAATGAAATTTATGTGACTGCGGAAAAAAAGAACATGGAGTGGTATTTAGGTATCTTATCCTTCAGATATCCATGTCTAGATAGTTGTAAAGATGAGTTCTAACAAAATTTCAAGGAACAGGAGATTCCTATTGTTTTTACAAGTTGCTACAGAAATTTAAAAGGAGTAAATTGAGCCTAGCATACTCATGATCTAGAACAAAAAAAAAAAAAAAAAAGAAAACAAGAAAGAAGGAAAGAAAAGGAGACTATGAGCCCACCTCAGTTATGAATACCAAATAAAGGGCTTCAGCTTTGAACCAAGAAAAGTGCAAGAACGCTGCACTTTGATCCTAATTATGGGAACCATCTAAAAAACCATGTTTGTTTGTTTTTAAACCCTACTGATAGCTGAGAATGCAAAGAAACCTCATGACAAAAATACTGGAAGTGATGAGACCTGAGAAGAAAAGAGACCTATAGTTTTGTCATCCTTGGTGTGCAGCAGGAGGTGAAAGAATCTGCTACAGACACAGGTAAAGAGAAATTCATTGAAATTTTAACATTTTAAAGGCCAAATGTGAGCTGCCATGATGGTTTGGAGTTCCTGGGATCCCCAGACAGGAGAGAGTGGCTGCCCCTCTACTCTTCCCACAGGTCTTTACTGAAACTCAGAAGAAAGGCAGGTGAACTGAGAGAGACCACCCCCACCCCCACCAGGTGCAAGCACTAGAGCAGAGGTGTCCATTTTCAACGTTTTTCACCCAGGGCCATATGCAGTAAAATACACAAACAGCCGGGCCACTCACTCAAGGTAAAGTACGTATTGCCTCACCTGGTTTATTTAAGTAAACTATATTTTTGGAATTTGCTGCGGGCCAACAAAAAATGGATTGCAGGCCGCAGTTGGCCCACGGGCCACAGTTTGGACACCCCTGCATTAGAGGCTTGTATTTAATCAGTCTCCATGGGCTCAGACCCCATTCCAGAAGAAGCAACATTCCCTTCTTTAGGTGAATTATTTACTTCATTCTCTACTGTTCTTTTATACACGGTGCCTAGCAGTCGATCAAACTCATAATGAGACATGAAAAGAAGCAATAAAATTCTACCTATATCTTAATGCAATGTGAGAGAAGAAAGCATCATAAAGGAAGAGGGGTTGTCATAACAGATACCAAGACATAATAAGTCTCAACAATATCGTAATAGGTCATAAAGCTCTGAGAATAAGAACAGTATCACGTCGGGCTAAGAACAAACATATTGACCAGTGAATAGTACAGTAATTGCAGCATCCTACCCGGGATGGTATTTTTTGTCCCCAAGTCAACGATTATTACATGACATATAGAGACACAACCATTTCATACACAGCGATACTACAAGAAAACAGTCCACAGAGAACCTTAATGGCCTTTTACTGCTCCTAAACCACACTCTGTGACCCACTGTCTGATCAATAATATGCTGCATTTCCATAAAGGGCAGGGAGAGCAAAGTCACTGTTAATTAGTCTTTGAATAATTAACAGGGCTGACAGTTCAGATCCCAGTAAATAGTCTCCAGGACTTTTATGTTAAATGTTAATCACAGCATTTTAAGTCCCACTAGTTAATTAAATTGGTAGTCAGGAAACGTAACATTTACATTCTATTAACCACAACCTGGGTTAGAGGAATGAGAATCTACTTTTTGGGTATGGATGTACCAGAATTCTTTTTTTTTAGTGGTAAGGAACAGGGCACATCATGAAAACAAAACATTATCCTTGGTAAAGCTTGAGGACTATGCAATTAACCAAGGCTCTACATGTTAGTTACTGTGCTGCAACTTAAAGCTCCGACAGAAACTTGTCATTATCCTCATTGGGTCTCTTTTAGATTTCTGGACCCAATTCCAACACGTGGAGGTTTTCCACACATATCCAAAACGCACTTCTTAGACACCCTGCTGGATGGTATAGACTCATTTCTGGTAATATCTACCAGGAGATAGCCTCAGGTTCCACAGGTAATGAGTTCAGTCCCACAATACTGCCCCCCCACACCCCCACTTCAGATGCCAGTCACAAGCCTGTACTTCTGACCAGCTGGCAACAAATCAGTGGTTCCCAGGACCCCCACTTCGGGTTCAATTAATTTGCTAGAGTGGCTCGCAGAAGTCAGAGAAATACTTACTGGTTTACTGGTTATATTAAAAACATAACTCAGGAACAGCCAGATGGAAGAGATGCATAGGACAAGGTATGAAGAAAGGGCACGGAGTTCCGCTCCCTCTTCCAGGACGCCACACTCTGCAAATCGCCCAGAAGCTCTCCAACGCCTGTCCTTTTGGGCTTTTACGGAGGCTTCCTTACGTAGTCATGATTAATAAATCATTGGCCACTGTCAATTGATTCAACCTGCAACCCCTCACCGCTCCTGGGCAGTCAGAGGGTGGGACTGAAAGTTCCAACCCTTTAATCACATGGTTGATGTTCCTGGCAACCAGCCTCCATTGTCAGGTGTGATACAAAAGTCTGGTCATTCACATAACAGGAGACACCTTTGCTGCTTTAATCAGGAAATTCCACGGGTTTTAGGAACTGCCAGAAACTGGGACAAAGACCAAATATGTATTTCATATTATAAAAAACCAATATCACAGGGTCAAATGATGAAAAAAATGCATTTCTAGAAGGGGGAGGGTTCCCAAGCACGCCACACAATGACTAATTGCGCAGATTTAGTTATTTTTCTAAAATAGGCAGATGTTCATATTCTTACTATCTGCCTTTGTTTAGAGCGTCACTGTTATTTGGAAGGATAACATGAACTTCTGCATAGACCATGAAAGAAATTTTGATTTTGCAACAAGGACCCATTTTTCAAATACCTTCTTCATGAAGCTATATCCGCAGATGTGATCATAATGTCTTCTTTGTTCAACTTATCCTATGTTTTAAGAGTTGTATGTGTAATCCTCATAACAACCTGATGGGATAGAAACTATTCTCCGCATTTTTATGATGAAGAAACAGAGGCACAATGTCATGCAGGGTGTTATGCGGGGTCTCAGTTCCCGCTCCCCACATAAGAACGCAGGACATGGTGAGGCCAAAAAGGAACACCCACGGAGCCATAGATAAGGGAGTCATACCACTATAGTCTCGCTGGCGCCTGGGTTGGAGACACTGGAAGCAGGAGCCACACGATCTGCAACCTGCACTCCGCCATCTGCGCTTGCTAGCTCAGCCACCATCGTTTTGCTAGCCCCCATTTTCTGCTAGCGTAGCCACGGCAGTTATATTAGTGGCCAATGGCTCACTGGTTACAGCTGACGGCCAACTAGCCACAGCTGATGGCCATCCAATCGCAGTTGATGGCCATTTACTAACCGAGTGAGCACCCTTCCACGTGAGGGCGAGAGCCTGCAAACTGCACTCCTGGCTCTGTCCCCACACACAGAAATGTAAATAAGTGATGCTATTAGAATAAAACTGTCTAATTCTTTTGTTCTTGCTGTTAACCTACAAGCAAAAGGAGGATGGAGGACATTCCAGAAAGGGAATAGCATGTGCAAAAACCCTAATCTGGGAAAAAAGATGGTGATTCTGGGAACTAAATGGAGGACAGTGTGGTTAGAGTGTGACATAAGCTTAGGGAAAGTGCATAAGCAGGTGAAACTAGAAAGAAATCTGGGATCTTCTAAATAATTCAAGGCTTAAAAGATTATGGTGAGGAATTTGGATATTGCTCTTGAAACCAAGGGTCCTATGACTTTGATTATATTTAGCTTTAAATACAAGCTCTAGAAATCTCTCCCCCATCTCTCCCTCATCTCTCTCTATATATCCATATATAGAGATATAGATATATGTATCTACAGAGGGTGCCAAAAAAATGTATACACATGACCTGTATTCATCTTTTGTTATCAGTATATATTATTACAATTTTGATAGTTTTTTCCTTTCTTAAAATGTGTATACATTTTTTGGATATACACTCTGTATATATCTATATGTATATCTATATATATATCATATATATATATCTATAATCTATCTATATTTGAATACATATATATATATGTACACATATGTATATCCAGAATTGTGTGCACACACACACACACACACACACACACACAAACCTCATAGACCCAGCCTTTCCCCAAGATAATCAGCAACCCCCAAGGCAGCAAAAGACAGCCTGGACCTGACTAATGGTCACACCGTCTGGACCTCTGGCAGGCTGAAGATAACATCACTTCTTGACCTAAGTTATGTTTCAGTTTCTGAGCCCTAAGGTGGCACGACTCCCTGACTACTCTCCTATGAGACCAAACAGAAGGACACTGGAAAAGAAACCAAGAGCTGTCCTCAAGATCTGAGAAATGATTTATGAGCCTTAGCTCACCTCCAGCCAATCAGCTCCCAGCATGACACCAAACCCCTCACTCGGTGTCTTATGATTTTGCCCCATAGAATCTGTAACCTACCTGCCATCGGGGAGTTCAGGCTTATGAGCATTAGTTTCCCGTTCTCCTGAGTGGTGTCATTCACAATGAAGTAGCCAATCTTTCTCCAATGCAATTCTTGGTGTTTAGTGCTTGGCTCTCCTAGCACTGGGTAGATGAACTCTTTCTGTTCAATACAGTCAGAACATTAGGAAGTAAGAAATTATTAATTTTATAAGATCACTCTTGCAGTTAGTATGTGGAAAATGAGCTGTCTGCTTCTTTATGTTAACAGACTTTTATTAACACAGCCACATCACTTTGTTTACATACTGTCTATGGCTGCTTTCATGCTATAATGAGAGATGAGTAGTTCCAAAAGAGACAATATGATCCAGAAAGCCTAACATATTGGCTATCTGGCCCTTAGTTTGCTAACCTTTGGTTTAGAGAATAAAGTTGGGGAGACCATTTAAGAGGCTATTTTATTCTTCCAGTTAAGAGATGATAGCGCATGGTTGTGGAGATGGAGAGGAATGATTTAAAATGTTTTGAAGGTATAATCTGTATCAGTGGTTATCATACGTCAGTGTAAGAATTAACAGGGAACATGCAAGAAATGTAGATGCTTGGCCACCACAAATAGAGATCTGCCTAAGAAGTTCAGCGGTAGGCTGTGTTGGGGAGGAGGATCTTGGCACCTGCATTTTTCACTACCTCCCCAGCACAAGCGTACTCAGATCCCACTAGGAAAACTGCTCTATATGGGGAATGAAAGCAGGGAAGCAGGTTTGAGAGATGGGCAGAATCAAGAGTGACTTCCCAGGTTTGTGGCTTGAAGAATTACAGTAGAAATATGGTAATGGCATTTAGTGAAACTGGGTGGACACAGGGAGGGAGAAATTTCAAGACATTAAGTCAAGACTTCAATTTGGGACATTTTAATCTTGAGCTTTTTGGGAGACATTCAAATGCAGATAAGTAGTAGGTGGGAAAATGGGAGTGGAGCATAGGGATGAGATTACATCAAAGTATTTAAAACCAGGGGAAAGAAGAAGACTATTTAGGTGGTAAGTGTAGAGAGAGAATATAGGGTGATTTCAGATGGATCCTTGAGGAATTCCAACATTTATAAGGTGGGTAAGGGAGAAAGATCCAGCAAATAAAAATGGAAATTAGCAACAAGAGAGATGAGAAGGGGAAAAAATGCCTTGATTTTAAAACACCAGGTATCATTCCTTTAGAAAAAATTATTATAGTGTCCCCTTAGATGGTCTCCCAGTCTCCCACTCTTCACAGTAATTTCAAAACAAAAATGTGACCAAGCTGTTCTCTCACTTACAAGAATACTTCAACAAATACTCTCCATGGTTTGATCCTGTGACCTATATGACAATATAACTGGGTTGGAAAATCCTTTCTGGGAATTTCAGAAGACAGATCACAGAAGGCAGACAGCTTGATTAGTGGAACCCAGCGAGGATTCCTACATACCCCCTTGAAAGTCAATGACCTTTGTATAGGACACAACCATATGTGGTGTGTCCTGGCATAGGATTTACTATTTATTCCAATTATTTACCAAGGCCCCTGCGATGCAGTTTGAGGAGGTACTGATCTCATAGCACACAGTGTGAATGGCTCTCCAGTAGTTACAAAACCAATGATACTGTTTTATACTATAGTTTAATTTCTTATTTACTTGTTCGGTGCTCATCAGTAAACTGTAATCTCTTTGAGAACAGACTATTTCTTATTCATCATTGCATCCCTAGGACATAACACTGTGCCTAAATAGTATTATAATAAAAACAATGAGTATTGAATGTGTAAGTACTGTTAGTAATAAAGACGTTCTATAATTTTATTTTTATTTCTCAAAAAATGCACTTAGTGTATATTTTGTACTATGAAATGTGCTATATCCTGGGGATAAAAGGATGAACCAAAATATAAGGTCCATCACCATACAGAGCAGGACTTATCTTTCTCAGCAGAGCCAATTTCTTTCAATGTAACTCACATCAGTTCAGCTCAATCCCCTGCAATCCAAGTCAACTCAACTCACTCAAAATTCAATTCAATTTAGTCCAAGCCAATTAAATGCAAGGCAGTGGAATTCAACATAATACAATGTACGCAATTAAACTTTAACTGAGTACCTCACATACACTGAGGACTGGCTAAGCAAGTCACATTCAGTGACTCAGAAGGATTTTACAAAACAATTTATGCCTCTTTAATGAGGCATTGATTAGGATACTAACAATATTAACAAGCATGTCCACTTTTATGCGGGTTATAAATCATACCACATTTCTATAAGCGGAAAGAAATGCTGGCCCCAACAGTGACATAGAAACACCTCTTTTTTTAAAAAGACCTTAACAGTATATATTGATTATTCAACATATACATGAAAACTAATTTTTTAAATTTAAATTAAAAAATAATCAAATAAAAGTTAAACAAAACATGGATTGTTTGAAGCCCAGACATAAATTCTAATTATGTGTGGTTTAGCTCTTAGTGCTATTCCTGTCTTTGGGATGTTGTTTATTTCTTTCTGTGTTTAGATCCAATAAGCACAGGCGATGTTAAATTTAGCCCTTTGATTTGTGTGCTTTGATACGTCATAGTTTTGTGCCAAAAAACTGATCAGTTTTATCAGGCTCTGTCATGACTGTGATGTTTTTGTGGCATTCCACCAGAGCATACAGTATCACCAGGGAAAAGTTTCCCATTGCACCAGTTGTCCAATTTGGATCATAACCTAACAATGAACATCCAAGTTTCTGAAAAACTGGGACACTGGTTATGTACTCGGGTTCTTTCCATCCATGCTCAATCCTCCCCAACATTTGTCCTACTCAGTTATACTGTATGGGAAGTTACAACTTATTTACCTTCCCTTTTATATCTAAAATGTGTGCTTTTTTGTCAAATAATGCAAATACATTTAATTCAATGTTTACCATGATGCCAAAGAAGGAGTTTATGTCTGGCTTTTTTTCCGTGAGTTCTTCGGTATGCAAAGCAACCTTGGAATTCACTGAAAAGTCATATTTATAAATTTGTCCTTTCTATAAATTAAACAAACACAACTCCTACTTATTGTTCACGTTTCATGTCAGGTGAAATTTGTCTACATCTTTCCAGACTAGATTAGGGATCCCAATGATGTGCTCTTTCACCCCTGTGGATATTCCTTTCGTATTGTGCTACATGTTGCTTCTCTCATTGTTTAACTTCTATCTAGAATAAAAGGTTAGTGGAAGGGGGGCATCCATGTCCTCGTCAGCTCTGCATTTCTAGTGATTGTCACGTAGGGGCATTCAATGAATGTCTGTCGGATGAGTACCATGAAGCCTACCGGATGTCATCAGTACAGCTTTGGTTCCTTCAGGAAGCACACTTTGGGGAAAATCTCTTGGAATAGCAGTTTATTGAGTTCTCTGGCTCTGGGTCCAACAGTTTGGCAGCACATCAGAATCCCATTCTGTAATCTAAATTTGAGGCTAAATATGTATCTGTTTTGGGGGAGAAATGTACAGTAACTTTTATGCTGAACCAGTACTATACGTCGTAGGTAACTAGAGGCATTCAACCATCAGCCATGCCAAACAGCGGTATCTTTTTTTCTACTTTTTGTACAGGATGCTTATCACCATCACCCAGAAATTCCTAAGTAAAGACCAAGCACTGCCTATGCACAGAAACTTTAAAAGACTCAACACATGCTTTAAGGTTTAATATAGTAAATATTAAATACGTATTATACTAGGTAAAACTGGAATCTTTTTTAAAAAACTGGGTTACTTTTGCAATTTACATATTGCGTAAGAGTTTTTGGGTGACTTCTAAGATATTTTTGTATGCAGAAATGTCAGTTCATGGTTTTACTTTGTTTTAAAAGTTTTTATTTCATTAAAGTGACAAATGCAAGAACCTATCATCTCTTTTAAGAAGCTTTTGTTTGAGTTACATTTCATACAATTCTATTTAAAATTACAGCAAATTTCACCAACCACCTAATTGCCTTTGGAAAATATTTGGATTCATTTACAATTTCATTAAATTTATACTTTCTTTCTAAATACTTGGATTGTCTGAATTAATAAACAAACTATTTCCAAGTCCTTAAATAACTTTTATATATCTGATCATTTGAACATACATGATGAGCCATGTGTTCTCCTAAGTTTTTCAAAACTCTATATAAATCAGAAGCATTCATCAACATGAAATATGTGGTTAACCTGTTTTTCTAATATGCCAAAATCTCTAAAATATTACTACTATATAAAAATCACAAGTATACGCAGACTGCCTTACAAAAATATAATCAATACTATGGATTTAATTCTCTCAAATGTTTGTATTTTTAATTCTAAATCTTTCCAGGTTAAAACATGCTCACCCACTAAGAAATTATATAATTTCACACAAGTTAGGAGGATAACATCCCATGTAATTTTGAGTTTGCTTTATCAGAATAGTTGAAGCTATCATCTAAAGGACAAGAAATTTTGCCTAAAAGGCTTACTGGCTCCTGGGGATTCACTGAGCCCTATATCACTGATGACATAGTTTCAAGATGTAAGTGGTCTAACAGGAGACATCTCATTGTCTATTCCATATCGTTTTGTTGGATGGTGCATTTCTCTGGTTGTTAGAATATGGAAATAACTCTTCCATCTAATTCTAAAGAACGTTGAGCTTGATAAATATTTTTTTCTTTCACATTCTTAGAGTCCCACAAATCTAAAAAATCTTAAAAGAATATCCAGTATTGTCATGGGCAGGATCGGAGAAGGAAGTTGAATGTTTATGAATTCCATAATTCACAATTTCCAGGTGACGTCCATCCTTCCTCTAAGTCTCTTTAGTTCTAGTGGTGTGTACTGGATTGGCCCACTCACTCTAGCAGATCATTATTCTAGTTGGCATTCTTATATTACAAAGTCTATTTACTATATAACTAAAAAAGAATATCCAAATAAATACAGGGATATATTATGTTCATGAATTGAAATATTCAATATTATTAAGATGTTAATTCTCTCCAAACTGTGGTATAAAATGCAATTCTAATCAAAATCCCAGGAGACATTTGTAGAAATTAATAAAATGTTTGTAAAATATATAAGGAAATTCAAAGAACATAGAGTAGCCAAATCAATCTTTAAAAAGAACAAAATTGGAGTCCTTAGAGTACCTATTGCAAGACTTACTTCAAAACCATAGTAACCAAGACAATGTAGTGTTGATGTAAGGATGGACATAGATCAATAGAATATAATAAAAAAAAAAAACACAGAAATAGATCCACAAATATATGATCAATAGATTTTAGAAATGGTGCCAAGGTAACTAAATGGAGAAAGGATAGTCTTCACAACCTTGGTACAGAAATAACCATATATCCATTTAAAAAAGAAAAACAAAAAAACAAAGCAAGAAAAAGAACTTGACCTTCACTCATACCATACATAAATAAGTTAACTCAAAATGAATCATGGCTCTAAATGCAAAAGCTAAAGCTATGAAACTCTTTGAAGATGGTATAGGAAGACATCTTCATGATTTGGAGTAGGCAAAGATATTTTAGTAAGAAACAGAAGCACAGTTCATTGCAAATTGATAAACTCTCTACACCATCAAAATTAAAAATTTCTGCTTTTCTAAAGCATTTCTTAAAATATGAAAAGGTAAGCCACAAACTAAGAGAAAATATTCACAATATGTATATTGTATCTAGAATACCGTGGGTGCCAAAAAAATGTATTCAAGTGAACACTTTGGTCAACGTTGCTCAAGCAGTAGTTCGCCATAATCAGAAGTGTCTGAACACTCATGGTACCCACCTTGAGCACCTCTTGTAATTGCAGAAGTCAAGCGTGACTTGTATTCATCTTTTGTTATCAGTATATATTGAGTATTACCATTTTAATACTTTTCCTTTCTTAAAATGTGTATACATTTTTTGACACTCTCTGTATATAAAGAACCCAGTAATAAGTGAAAAAAATTATTTTAAAAAATTGACATATAAAAAAGTTATATAAAAAAGTGAGCATATACCCATTAAAATAAAGTGAAGTGATTGACAATATTAGTTGTTGGTAGTGTGCATGTGCATGTTGAAATTAGGAAGATAAGAGAAAGTTAAAAATTTCACTCCGGTGACCGTGAGTTCTATATACAAAGAATACTACAGTATTAGAAATTAGCCAGTTGGAGCATGGGCTGTGTTTAAGTGTAAAACTTCATGATCTGATTAGTTTTACCACAATTGTTGATTTTTCTCCTTATGTTTGAGAAGAAAAAATGAAAGGCTTTCCATGACATTCCAGAGTTTAAATATGAAATTTCCTTTTATCATTCAGAAATATAACTTTAACCATGTTTGTAAAGCTTACAAAATTAAAAAATGTTTATTACAGGTTGTATAAATGTTAATTATTATCCTATAAGTCAAAACATGTGTATTGGAGGGAAATAACATATTCAACCAACCTACAACTATCTCCAGCTTTGTGTTAAGAAACCTATTTCTTTATTGTTTATATGCTAAGTGGATATTTATTTATGAGAAAGAGCATGTAACTGGTTCTCTCTTATAGCTATACAAAATAAAGCCACTTTCACAGAAATTTTAGCTAATCTCTAACAAAGTCACCTCTTACAAGTCTGAGGAAAACACAACATAAATATCTATTTCTTCCTAGGACCCTGAGCAAATGTTACCACAGATGTAGCAATTTCTTTGCTTACTTTTGCTTTTTACATCCCACTTCTTCATTTTCTGGTTTAAATTTCATCTTAATGAAGTACGTCATTTAGTAATTCTTTCAGTGAGAATCTGTGAGGGGGTCTGACTCTCAATATCTTAAAATGTCTATATTTCAACTTCTCTCTTATATGAGGATTTTGTGTCCTTTTCAGAGTGCCTTCCAGTTTTTTATGATTTATCTTTTTTCTTTTTAGTCTTTATAATCAGTTTAAACAATCTTATTTTAGTCTTTCTCAAATAATTCTAGTATCTCAAGTTCTTGCTATTTCTGCCATTTTGGGTGTCTTCCAACATTTTTCTAAAAAAGTTGATACTTGTGGAGGATTAACTGATGAACGCCTTGTCAGGGATGAATAATTTCTCATTTATTAAAAGGTCTGAACCATTTGTTAAATGTAGGAAATTTTGGTCTGCAAGTAACAGAAAATTCAACTCACTTCGATTTTACAATGAGGTGACTTATCTCACATAATAAATTAGGGTGACTCCAGGGAGGTTAATTTAATGACTTGACAATGTCCTCAGGGACCCAGCTTCCTTCCATTTTTTATTAGAATATACCTAGTCTCCTGGAACTGTCCTCAAGCTGGCTTCCCTCATTACTGAAGGATGAATGTATTAATAGCACGTCTATAGGTCAAATGTGGACACAAGAAGGTCCAAGAGGACAAAGAGAAAATTTTTTCTGGTGTCTCTTCGAGACTGAGGCAACTTTTCCCTGAAGCCCACTACAGACTTTCTCTCACATGCCTTAGGCAAAGATGTATTCATGCTCAACCCTTAATCAATATAAGAAGAGAAACAGGATTACTATGACTGACTAATCAGTGTTTTAAACTGAGTTTGTTTTTGGTTACTTCCCAGGTTTGTTTAGTAAGTGAGAATGGAGAAATTAATATTATATAAGCACTCAGTATCTTCTAACATGTTGATTTTAACTTTCCTTTTCATCATTCCTTCATTAATTTGTTCCTTTCTTTCTCTTAATAACTCTGTGAGTTTGTTATAAAATTCCCATTTTCAGATGAAGAAATGAAAACAAGGGATGTTAAGTGAGTTCACAGGTCACACAGCCAGTAAATTACAGAGCAGGATCTGAAACCCCACATGAGAAATTGTTGTCAGGACCTCATTTGAAACATGCCCTTCCTAAAAAATTTTAAAAGACTTTTTTACATGGAGAAGGTTAAATACGTAACTGACTGTGTCTCCTCCCCCTCTGTCTTTGGTGAATAAGGTGGTTGAATGTTTAATTTTCTGTTCAGCTGTAATAGCTCTGCACATGTTCATCAGCTTTGCTGCCCTTTAATTTTGTATTTTAAATGTTTATTATTTGATGATTCATACTATTTCTATTTTATTGTAAATATTTATAAAAGTGACCTCAAATTCTCAATAAAATGGGTAGGAAATGTATATATAATTCTCAAAATAATACAAATTGCCTTCCGTTAGTGTCCACATGACAGAGAAATATTTAATTATCTTCTAAAGTATGTTCCAATCTTGAGTTTTTACTCCTTTAGTCTCCTTTACTCTTTTAGAGCTTTACATTATACATCAATAGAATAAAAGTCCCATGCCATTGTTCCACTAAACAAAAATTAAATAGAGAACTTTATTACTCAGTGGATGGAGTTTCTGACTTGAAAAATATTTGTCCTGGTAAAGGGCCTTGGAATCTCAAAAATAAAAAGGTAGCACACAAGACTGGTGACCCTAAGGAGAAAACTGGGATTTTCATGTATGAGAATCTTTTAGACATCCATGAGCCTTCCAACTTACAGATCAAGCAGTGTTGGAGCAAGGTGAACCATTTCATCTTGTTGAACCTATTTTATTTCTGAAGCAGAGAGAGGAGACATCCTGCTGAATGGGTCCTCCAGTTTGGCTGCTGACCTCTGGGAAAAGAATCTACTCACATCTCTATAAACCAAATGTAATCCTGAGAAAGGAATGCCTTTCTGCCTACTCCCAGAGGAAAGGTTAAATCTGTTTTGTGCTGGGGGAAAGACAATCTTCTAAATCTTTAAACAGAATTTTCTCTTGGTTACAGAAGGATGCATGAGGAAAAAAATAACAAACTAGAAATGCATTGTGTAAGATAGTTGTGAGAGAAGAACATATTCTTGCCTTGCTCATTAGAAGGTATAAATTCATGCCTAACTGAGGCCACTGCCATGAGCTTGGATTTCTCACAGCACTAGGTAAGTCATGGCTTGCAGTATATGTATTCTCAGCTGATTAATTTCTAGTCCTCCTTTTGTTTTGGCTTACCTTTTTGTCCTCTTAGTTTCCATGGAAGAGTCTCGCCTCTGCTAGTGTCACGAACCTTCACATCCAGCTGGTTATTTCTAACTTAAACCTAACATCAATGATCTGTAGGATCTCTTTGCCTTTGTCATCTGGGAACCAAATGCTACATAAAATTAAAAAAATAACAAAACAATTTAGTGCAACTCACCATAATCAGAAAACTTAAGGCTCTTTTTGAAGGCAGGGACAGTGATTAACTAAAGGAGGGAAACCATATGCAGTGTGCTCAGCTGTGTGTTTGGTGAATTGAAGACAGCAAAAAATAGCATGGCATCAACTCTGGATCCAATTTGGAGAGACAAACATAAGAAGCAGTAAAAACAAGACAATAAATTATATAACTAAATCATAAATTATGTGCTACAGAATATGAAGGAAAGGAGACAGATGTACTAAAAGTGAAAGGAGAATACAATAAAGTCTTCAACAATAAAAATAGTTGACATCCGTTAATGCTTTGGAGTTCCAATTGTCCTCTTCCAAGGTATCATGATTCTGTGAAGTAGATTAGGTGGGCACCTTTCCTTTTCATAGAGGCTAATTTACTGTAGATCACCCACTTATTAATTAGTTAGGATTCTTTTATACTTTACTTAATTTCTCATAAAGTTTCCATAATTCTTAGATGAATGTTTCATAGTAACGTTTTGAAAATGCCAAGTCAAAAGAGAAACTCTTGCATTCTCTTCTGTGTCTATTATTTTCCATCTACATAAACTAAGAAGATGAAATAATTTACTACTCACTTAATAATTTGGTCCACATTAATAATATAAATAAACTTATATTATTTTATTATTCCACTTATTTTACATGTATCAAAAGTATTCAAATAGCTAAACCTTGACACAGTTTGATGGCAAACATAAAGACTCAAACTTTGGCTAAAACTTTCTCTGGAATCCATACCTCAGATTGAGGCTGGGAAGAAGTGAATCCTCCTCTTTACTAACAGTTTGGCTCTCCTTGTTCTTCCCCAAGGAACAAGGAGAATATTAATGAAAATACTTCCTGAGAAGTATTGAAGATACTTCCTGAGAATATTAATGAAGATATTGCATTTACTGCAGTATAGGAATGAAGCTCCCGGATACTTTTGGTATATAAGAAAAGAGTTGTCCGAGAAAAGGGTTTTCCTTATTTGGGATGCCCAAGCTGCTTGCTTTCCCCTTCATCTGCCTGCTTTCCCCTTCATCTGCCTTCCTCTTATATATCCCTTAAGACTCAGGCGTCTTCTATGACAAGAAACTTTCTTGAATCCCCACCCTTACAGGATCCCCTCTATGTTGCCACATGTGCCTCTATAGGTACTTTTATTTTGCATTCACCTCATTGAAATTCATGTTCCCTTTTACATGCCTAAAAGGGGATGGAGGGGATACACTCCATCCCCTGCCAGACAGATTTTGTTTTTTTTGAAGGTTTCTCTATGGGATTCTAGAGATGCCTTAAGTGTTCTGCCATCTAGCACCACATTGTTGACACACTGTACAGTCAGAGAGCATCTTCTGACCGGGTATAGGTGACATAAACCATAAACACGGGCACTTGGACCCTGTGATCTCGCAAATGCTGTGCTAGTCCAAGACAGATGTTTTGAGTTTTGGAATGTTCCTCATTCATCTCTGTGATGAGTTAGTTTTAGACACCTACTGGACAGCCAGATTTTGCAGCCTATCAGTTAAAATTTTATTGCAAATTACTATATCAGTTCCCAGTTGAAATTACAAAAAAATTGATCACTAGAGAAGTTTTCATGTAATTATTCTAAGGTTTCTAGTTCACTCTCTTCTTTTAGAGAAAATTTCCTTCCTTTATTCTATCTCCTATCTATTTTTTATTGGATTGAACAATTTTAAGTGAGATATTGTACAGAATGAAGTATTCCAAAGTCTTTGTTTACTGGGTCAATTTCTCAATTTGTCAAAATTCTTTAAATTTCACCCTGAAATTCTCATAAATGTGTTAACGAAAATGCACTGGAAGATGGCAGAGTAAATAAACACTATGCTTCTGTCCTTCTGTGAACACAGTAAAATCACAACTAAATTATGTAACAATCAACCTGGAGAAACATCTGAATGCCAAACAGACATAAGTCTTATGACTAAAAAATATAAAGAAGGACAAATAATAGACTTCCCAGACAAGACAAAGCTAAAGGAGTTCATCACCACCAAACCAGTATTACAAGGAATGTTAGAGGGACTTCTTTAAGATGCAAAAAAAAATATCAAAGTTATGAATAACAAAATGACAATAGCTACATATCTATCAACAATTACTCTTTTAATGGAAATGGAAATGCTCCAATCAGAAGACACATGGTGACTGAGTGTACAAGAAAACAAATCCCATTCATATGCTTCCTACAAGAGGCTTACATCAGATCAAAAGACACAGACAGACAGAAAATAAAGGTATTAAAAAAGATATTTCATAAAAATGGAAACAAACAAAAAACTGGAATAGCAATATTTATACCAGACAAAATAGACTTTACAAACCCTATAACAGGAGACAATAAAGAACCCAGTAATCCCTCCTCAGTGTATTTATCTGAAGAAAGTGAAAACATTAGTTGGAAGGCATAGGTGCATCCATATGCTCATTGCAGCATTGTTTACAATAGCCAACATGTGGAGGCAACCTGGGTGTCTATCAGTGGATGAATGGAGAAAGAAGAGATAGGTGATGTCACAGGAATGGAGGCAGCGAGGCGAACTTCTTGAGTTATCCTCCAGAGCTCACCACAAATTGAACATCTATAACCCATGAAATGACTCTCTGCTCATCACAAAGAACAGCTAAGTGACTTGAACGAGAATTACTTGAAGGTGGGCAAATTGGGCAAGCAGGGGAAGAGGGAAGGGAGCAGAGTGGAGACACGGCCCGCATCCTTGGCTGCAGAGATGCAGAGAGTCCCATGACAGAACAGAGACCACAAAAGACAGGAGGTGGGCTCTTTCCCTGGGTCCCACAGCTGATCTCTCCTACCGAGAGAGCAGCATATCCAGCATTTGAGGCAGAAACCTCAGCTGAGACCTCCAGCTGGACCCTAGGTCGGACAAAGGACGTAAACTCCATACCTGGGCCCCTTCCTCCACTCTCCCAATCCTACCCCCACCCTTCCAGAGACTTAAGCTGGCCCCTGAACTGAAGAATAGTGTCAGATTACAGAGGAGCACTAGTGCTCAGGATCTGGGAAGACCTGGAGTGCAGCTCTGATCCAGGGAAGAGGCTGGGAAGAGTGTGACACTGCTGGGCTGGGAGAGAGAAGACTCCTCCATCCCCAGCCCCCACCCTTTCTGGCCTGCCTAGGGCAGGGCAATTACAATTGTGGAGACACTCCCAGGGATCAGCAGTAGGCATCAGACGCAGCTCTGGGCTTTCAGCAGATCAGAAGTACAGAGAGTTCCAGCCAGGATAAACCCAAACAGGTCCACACCAAGACATGTTACAGTTAAAATGGCAAAGGTTAAAGACAAAGAGAGAATCCTAAAAGCAGCAAGAGAAAGACAGTGGGTTACATACAAGGGAACTCCTATAAGACTATCAAATGGCTTTTCTACAGAAACATTGCAGGCCAGGAAGGAATGGCAGGAGATGCTCAAAGTGATGGAAAACAAAGGCCTACAATCTAGATTGCTTTATCCAGCAAGGCTATCATTTAAAAATTGAAGGAGAGATAAGAATAAGAGATAAGAATAATTCCCAGAAAAGAATGAGTTAAAGCAATTTATTACCACCAAGCCAGCATTACAGGAAATATTAAAAGGGCTCCTGTAAACAGAAGAAAGATGAAAACAATCTAACTACAAATTTAAAAAATGGCAATAACTATATACCTATCAATAATCACTTTAAATGTAAATGGATTAAATGCTCCAATCAAAAGACATAGGGTGGCTGAGTAGATAAGAAAGCAAGACCCTTGTATATGCTGTATACAAGAGACTCACCTCAGATCAAAAGACACATACAGGCTGAAAGTGAAGGGTTGGAGTAAGACATTTCATGCAAATGGAAATGAGAAAAAATCTGGAGTTGCAATACTTATATCTGACAAAAAGACTTTAAAATGAAAAATATATTAAAAGACAAAGATGGGCACTATATAATAAAGGGATTGATCCAACAAGAGGACATAATCCTAGTAAACATCTATGCGCCCAACATAAGAGCATCTAAATACATAAAACAGATATTGACTGACATAAAGACAGAGATCAACAGTAACACTATCATAGTAGGGGACTTCAACACACCTCTGACAACAAGGGACAGGTCTTCCAGACAGAAAATCAATATGGAAACAACAGCCTTAAGTGACACATTGGACCACTTGGATTTAATCGATATTATCAGAGCATTTCACCCCAAAATTGCAGAATACACATACTTCTCAAGAGCACATGGAACATTTTCCAAGATAGACCACATGTTAGGCCACAAAACAAGTCTTGATAAATTTAAGAAAATTGAAATCATACCAATTGTCTTCTCTGACCACAGTGCTATGAAATTACAAATGAACTACAGGAAAAAACTGGAAGACACACCAATTCATAGAGGCTGAATAACATGTTACTAAATAATGAATGGGTCAACCATGAGATCAAGGAAGAAATCAAAAGATATCTCAAGACAAACGAAAATGAAAACACGACGACCCAAAATCTATGGAATGCAGCGAAAGCAGTCCTAAGAGGGAAATTCATAGCATTGCAGGTTACCTAAAGAAACAAGAAAAATCACTAATCAACAGTTTACCTTCTCACTTACAGGATCTGGTAAAAGAACAGCAAAATAAGACCAAAGGGAGTACAAGGAAGGAGATAAAAAAGATCAGAGCAGAAATAAATGAAATAGAAACCAGAAAAACAATACAAAAGATCAATGAATCCAAGAGTTGGTTTTTAGAGAAGATAAACAAAATCAACAAACCTTTAGCCAGACTCATCAAAAAAAAAAAAAAAAAAAAAAAGAGAGAGAGAGAGAGAGAGAGGGGACCCAAATTAATAAAATCAGAAATGAAAGAGAAGTGACAACAGACACCACAGAAATACAAAAAAAATTAAGAAATTACTATGAGCAACTATATGCCAACAAATTTGACAATCTGGAAGAAATGGACAATTTTCTAGAAGCATGCAACCTTCCAAGGCTAACTGAGGAAGAAACAGAAAACCTGAATAGACTGATTACCACCAGGGAAATTGAATCAGTAATCAACAATCTCCCAACAAACAAAAGCCCTGGACCAGATGGCTGTACAGGTGAATTTTACAAAACATTCAAAAAAGAATTATCACCTATTCTCCTCAAGCTCTTCCAAAAAGTCCAGAAGGAGGGAAGGCTCCCAAACACTTTTTACGAGACCACTATCACCCTGATCCCCAAATCAAACAAAGACACTACAAAAAAAAGAAAACTACAGGCCAATATCTCTAATGAACATAGATGCAAAAATCCCCAAGAAAATATTAGCGAACAGAATTCAGCAATACATTAAAAAGATCATACACCATGATCAAGTGGGATTCATTCCTGGTATACAAGGGTGGTTCAACATCCACAAATCAATTAATGTGATACACCACATTAACAAAATGAAAAACAAATCATATGAGCATATCAATAGATGCAGAAAAAGCATTTGACAAAATCTATCAGCCACTTATGACAAAAACCCTTAAGAAAGTGGGAATAGAGGGATATCTCAACATAATAAAGGCTATATATCATAAAGCCACAGCTAACATCACACTCAATGGGGAAAAGCTAAAACCATTCCCCTTAAGATCAGGAACAAGGCAAGGTTGCTCACTTTCTCCATTTCTATTCAACATAGTGCTGGAAGTTCTAGCCATAGCAATCAGACAAGAAAAAGAAATAAAAGGCATCCAAATTGGTAAAGAGGAAGTAAAATTGTCATATGCAGATGACATACTATATATAGTGAACCCTAAGACTCCACCAAGAAACTATTAGAGCTGATAGATGAATTTAGTAAAGTATCAGGATACAAAATTAATATTCAGAAATCAGTTGCATTTGTATATATCAATAATAAAATATCAGAAGGAGAAATTAAGAAAACAATACCATTTACAATTGCTTCAAAGACTATAAAATACATGGGAATAAATTTTAACCAAAGAAGTAAAAAATCTGTACTCAGAAAATTATAAGACACTGAAGAGAGAAATTAAAGAAGCTACAAATAGATGGAAACACATACCATGTTCATGGATAGGAAGAATTAATATAGTTAAAATGTCCATACTGCCTAAGGCAGTATACATATTCAACGCGATTCCTATCAAACTACCAGAAATAGAACATACAATCCTAAAATTTATATGGAACCATAAAAGACCCCATATAGCCTTTGCAATCTTGAGAAATAAGAACAAAATGGGAGGTATAACGATACCTGACATCAAATTATACTACAAGGCTGCAGTAATCAAAACAGCATGGTACTGGCATAAAAACAGATACATAGATCAATGGAACAGAATAGAGAGCCCAGAAATAAATCTATGCCTATATGGTCATTTAATCTATGACAACAGAAGCAAGAATTTACGGTGGGGTAAAGACAGTCTATTAAATAAATGGTGCTGGGAAACCTGGACAGACACATGCAAAAAAATGAAGCCGGACCACCTCCTTACACCATATACAAGAATAAATTCAAAATGGCTTAAAGACTTAAATGTAAGATCTGAAATCATAAATGTCCTAAAAGAAAATATAGGAAGAAACTTTACAGACATTACCCAGAGTAAGATTTTTCCTGATATATCCCTTCGGGCAAGGGAAGTAAGAGGGAAAATAAACATGTGGGATTACATAAAACTAAAAAGTTTTTTCACAGCAAAGGAAACCATCAATAAAACAAAAAGGGATCCTACCGAATGGGAAAAGATATTTGCCAATGATATATCTGATAAGGGGTTAATATCTCAGATTTATAAAAAACTCACTCAAGTCAACTCCAAAAAAACAAACAACCCAATTAAAAAATGGGCAGAAGACATGAAGAGACATTTTTCTAAAAAGGACATACAGATGGCAAACTGACATATGAAAAAATGCTCAATCTTACTAATCATTAGAGCAATGCAAAAAAAACCACAATGAGATACCACCTCACCCCAGTCAAAATGGGTATCATCAATAAATCAACAAACAATGAGTGCTGGCGAGGATGTGGAGAAAAGGGAACCCTTGTGCACTGTTGGTGGGATTGCAGATTGCTGCAGCCACTATGGAAAACAGTATGGAGGTATCTCAAAAATCTGAAAATGATCCAGCAATTCCACTCCTAGGTATCTATCCAGAGAAATCCAAAACTCTAATTCAAAAAAACTTATACACCCCTATGTTTATTGCAGCAGTATACACAATACCCAAGACATGGAAACAACCGAAACGCCCATCGGTAGACAACTGGATTAAGAAACTGAGGTACATTTATACAATGGAATATTACGCAGCCATAAAGAAGAAAGAAATCTTACCATTTGCAACAACATGGATGGACCTAGAGAACATTATGTTAAGTGAAATAAGTCAGACAAAGACAAATACCATATGATCTAACTTATATGTGGAATCTAAAGAAAAGCATAAATGAATGAAGTAATCAGAAACAGTCTCAGAGACATAAAGGAAAAACTGAGGGTTGCTAGATGGGGGAGGTGGGGATAAGAGAGAAGGTGAGGGGAGTAGAAAGCACAGTCAGTAACCACAAGATTGCCACGGGGTTACAAAAGTCAATTTGGGGAATGTAATCAATAACGTTGTAAAGATTTTGTAGGGTATCCAATGGACACTTGTCTCGTTAGGGAGACCACCTCAGGGATGATGTAGATGTCTGATCACTGCATATATATATATATATATATATATATATATATATATATATATAGTTACAAGAAGCGGAGTATATCATTAGGAATAGAGACAGTGGAAATGTAATGGCTGTGCACGATGTCAGAGGGATAGTGGATGGGGGAAAGGGCGCTGTCACTGTGTAAGGGATATAAATGATAAATGTCTGACTATCACATTGTTTTGTGCACCTGAAACTAATAGATATAGATATAGATATAGATACACACACACACACACACACACTCTCAAAAAAAAAAAAGAGGTAGTACATATATACAATCAATATTACTCTGCCTTTGAAGGGGATGGGTTCTTGCCATCTGCAGTGGCATGGATGGACCTGGAAGGTGTTGAGTCGAATGGGGTACAATGTCTGACAATTAAGTTCAGGAGATTTGCTGCAATGATGTAATTAACCTTTTTTGATATCAGAGGGATTATTCATTATGAATTTGTACCAACTGGACAGTTAACCAAATTTACTATTTGGAAGTGCTGAAAAGGCTGTGTGAAAAAGTTAGGTGACCTGAACTTTCCGCCAACAATTCATGGTTCTTGCATCATGACAATGCACAGCACTGTCTGTGAGGGAGTATTTAGCCAGTTAACAAATCACTGTATTGGAACACCCTCCCTACTCACCTGATCTGGCCCCTAATAACTTCTTTTTGTTTTGTTTTGTTTTATTTTTTTTTGAAGGTGCAAGCCTTCAGGGAAGTTTTAGTTGTTGCAATATTTGTGTCAATAGTGGCCTCAGAAAACATTTTACTGGGTTTCTCATGCACAGTCTTTTGAAACATAGGTTGTTACTTTGAACAACAAATGATTTATAGAAGCATTCGTCTGTGTTGATCAGTCCATGTTATAGTAGCATTTGTTCATTCTACTAAATTCAACTTCTTTCTTTACCAGAAGATAAATATTGAAAGGAAGACATTTTGATGACATTCAGGACATCAAGGATAATGTGACAACAGCTCTGATGGCCATTCCAGAAAAAGAGTTCCAAAATTGCTTTGAAGGCTAGAGTAGGCACTGGTGTCAGTATATAGCTTCCCAAGGGGAGTACTTCAAAGGTGACCATAGTGATCTTCAGTGATGAGGTATGTTATTAGGTTGGTGCAAATGTAAATGCAGTTTTTGCAATTATTTTTAACCTTTTAAACCGCAATTACGTTTGCACCAACCTAATAGCTCTTTTTCTAGGATGAGTTTGCGAACGTAATTGTCAGACCTCGTATATCAGACAAAGACATATACAATGCGATTTTGCTTATATGTAGAATCTAAGAACAAAATTAAGAAACAAAACAGAAATAAACTCAGATAGATACAGAGAACATTTTGATGGTTGCCAGATCGGAGGGGGTTGGGGGTTTGGGTTAAAAAAGAAGGGATTAAGAAATACAAATTGGTTGTTACAAAGTATTTATGGGGATGTAGAGTATAGCATAAGGAATATAGTCAATAATATTGTAATAACTATGTATGGTATCAAATGGGTACTAGATTTGTTGGGGTGATAGATGGGGGAGGGGTTGAGGGACAGGGTGAAAATTTGTAGGGATTAAGAAATACCAATTGGTAGTTACAATATAGTCACGGGGATGTAAAGTAAAGCATAGAGAAGATAGTTAACGATATGGTAATAACTACGTATAGTGCTGGGTGGATACTAGACTAGTCAGGGGGATCACTTCTTAAATTATATAAATGTCTAACCACTATGCTCTACACTTGAAATTAATAAAAAATAATATTGAATGTCAACTGTAATTGAAAAAATTTAAAAGGGGGGGAAGGTGAAGGGGAATAGAGGTCCAAATTTCCAGATATAAAACAAATAAGTCATGGGGATGTAATATACAGCATGGGGAATATAGTCAATATTGTGATAACATAGTACAGTGTCAGATGGTTACTGGACTTATTATCATGGTGATCATTCTTTAGGTATATAAATGTTGAATAACTATGGTATACTCCTGAAACTAATATAATGTTATTTGTTAACTATATTTTTAACAAAAATTTTTTTAAAAAAAGAAATGAAACAGGAAAAAAATAAAGCTGTAGTCATTAAGAAATGAGGTATTAGCACAGGATAAGCAAATATACTGATGGTAAAAAAAGTTCCACATACATATGGAACCTTGATATGTGAGAGAAGTGGCAGAGCAGAGCAGTGGAAGAAGAATCTCAAAATCATCGCACACACAAATAATTGATTACAGGTGGATTCAAGACTTTAATGTGAAAAACACAACTTGGAAGGCAGGGAGACATGAATAGGTATAGCACAGAGGATATTTAGGGCAGTGAAAATACTCTGTGTGGTGTTATAATGATGGCTGTATGTTATTTATATTTGGCTAAACCTATAGAACATACAACACCAAGAGTGAACCCTAATGTAAACTATGGACTTTGGGTGATAATAATATGTCAATGTAGGTTTATCAGTTGTAACAAATGTACCCCTCTGGTGGGGGACAATGATAGTGAGGAGGTTATGGATGTGTGGGTACAGGGTGTATGTGGGAAATCTCTGTATCTTCTTCTCAATTTTGCTGTAAACCTAAAACTGCTCAAAAAAAATTGTTTTTAAATAAATAAATACATAAGAAGCACAACTTGCTTTGGGATATGGAAAATTTTCTTAAATAAGAAACAATGTATGTAAATAATAACGAAAAATATTTACATAAGAAAGAAAAAGCACTGTTATTATCCAGAGCAGCTGAAGTGTATATATGATTAAATTGCCAGAGATCATCTGCAGAGATATTCTATCTTAGTCGAAAAACAACTACTGACAGTTCATTGCAAAATAACAAATGCTGATGTTTTACATTTGAGTTTATCAATGCATTAAACGTTTAAAAGTTATTAATCTAAAAAAACCCACCTGTATATAAATAATCAAAATATTCATTTGGAATAAATATGTACATAAGACAATTTGTAAAAAATATAAGTTGGATGGAGTGGGAGAGTTTACATGCAAATTACCCACGTGTTTATCTATAAACTATGAGGTTATAAACTATGAGTTTCTGATTGATAGCAAGGTGATCAAGTTCAATGTTAGCTCTACCCTCGTAACTCCAATATTTAGCCTGGGAAATTATACTTTAAAAATTACATATTTGGAAAAAATATTTTCTTCACTAAAAGACTGAAGAATTAAAATCCCTATGCCAAATCACATTTATAAGGTAATGTGTGTATGTTTCTATTTCACTTGGATTTTTGGCACCACCAACCCCAAGAAATTAAGTGTATCTTCAGAGTTCCTAAACCTAAGGCTTACTTGAGTCACTACTAAAGCAATCCAAGCCTCAGCCTTAGTTGTTGAACTAAGCTGTCATCCAACCCCCTTGAAATCTTTAGTCCCTTTAGAAAGCACTGGTCAAATCATAAAAATACTCTTGAAGGACTCTGTATAAGATTTAGCCTCTGTGAAATGGACACGGATATCTATTCCTCTGGATTCCAACATTGCTTATTTTCTGTTACAACTTTTCCTCAATGATTGGACAAAACTACAAATGAATGTAAGTAATGTTTTAAGCACATAGGCTTTTATAGAGCACAATCCAGGAAAAAAATACAATAATGCCACCCACTCAGGCAGCACTCTCACTTGGTTATTTCTACCCACTGCCCCTAACACACACACACACACACACACAAATCCAAACCTTTGCCCAACCGGAATTCTCTACTTAAAATTCCTAGGTCCTTTCCTTCTCTTGGTAAGATTCTATGCATCCTTCAAGATTTATCTCAAATATAACATTTTACATAAATCTTCTTTAATTTCTCCAGGTAGAATGTTCAGGTTGCTAGTTGGGATAGATTAGGTTATGATGTGGTAACAAATAATACTAAAATCTCAGTAGGTCATCACGAGAAAGTTTTATTTATCATCACACACATGTCCACCACGAGTCACCTCTGCTCCATGTCATCATTGTTCACACTCCACAACTCATTATCTAGAAAAGAGTTTGGCAAACTTGTAGGCCAACTCAGACCTGCCATCTATTTTTATATGGCCAATGAGCTAAGAATATGTTTTCACATTTTTAAGTGGCTAGGGTTAAAAAAATAAAGAGAATATACAGCAGAGATTATATGGTACCTACAAACTAAAATATTTACTATTTGGTCATTTACAGACAAAGGGAAAGAGAGTATAGCAAAATTTTGGTAGGTTCTTGAAGCTTTTACCAGAAGTGAGGGCACTTATGCTCACATTTCATTGGCTAAAGCAAGCCATATGGCCCAACCTTATTTAAAGGGTTGTGGTGGTCGAGGGGAGATATAAACTTTCTAGTAGGGAACAAAATATTAACAAATAAAAGTACAGTCTAGTTTCCAATGACTATTTTTACTCATTTATATTTGTTTTTTCTGACAACTGTCTTTATTGCTGGTCTTTTGAGGTTTGGTTTACCTGTTTAATAGGTTCTAAAGAGCTCCCATAAATTGTTTATAATGATATTTTAAAAGAATGCTAATCATACTGACTGACATTTGCTAGTGTTATGTCTATTTCATCTCCTAGAATGTGAGACGTTCTTGGTAGTCTCACATTTAGTCTACTGTGTAGCACATAACACATCCTCAATATGTGTTTATTAATTGAATAAATGATTGCCATCATCATACTCTTCTTATTGAATAGAGAAAAGGAAGAAGAACAGTGTCAAGAACTTGACAAGAAGAACTGACAACGTAAAGTGTTCTAAGATTTATTGGGCATGCAGTCCAGACTTCTGGTTAAAATAATACATGGATAATGGAGCATCATATTATAGGCTAAAATGGGGAGGGAGTTGTATTCAATGGTTCAGAATAGGTTTTGGAGTCTGAGGAGCCTAGGTTTGAATCCTATTCTATTTTTACCATTAACTAGTTTTGTGACAACAATACCTAGTATTTAATGTTCAAGATAAATTATCCCATTCAAACCATGAAATGAATCCTTGAGATGTAGAATCTGAGCCTCCAAAAGATAAAGTATTGCCCCAAATCTCATATCTCATGTGTCAGCTGGATTTCAGAGCCCAACCACTTAGATACCAAACTTGGGAAAGTCATTTAAGCTCCTAAAAACTCAATCTACTTCATAAAATAATGAAAGTGAGATATCTATTTCTCATGGCTATCATGAGGATTTAATGAGAAATTGTATGTAAACTGCTAACATTTATGAAGAAGTGAATATTAACTATTCTGAAAGTGAGAATAAGTGGAGGTCACCCTACTTCATCTAGCACATCTGCTATTTGAGCTGCGGAATACAGCTTTGCTTCTCCGAGCTACATAGGACTGTCTATACTGATCTTAGTGGGAGTTTGGCTGCTGCTGACATCCTTGTCTACTGTCTAAATTTGAAATAAACGATAGGGTATATATAGTGCCAGTGTTTTCAAAATTTATGTCAGTGGAAAACATTTCAAGAAAATGTCAAGGAACACATGGAGAATCTATGAATACCAATTATTTCTGCCACAGTGCCTAATTATAAGTGTCCTAAGAGTCAAACCTAAAAGTACTCTGCTAAAAGAGAGAACTAAGGCCAAACCTATTTTTAAATAATATATTATAGGTTCTAAGGATACTACATACGAGCTTAATTGTAGTAGTAGTAATAGTTAAGATTAAATGAATTCCTAACCATATATCAGGCAACATGCCTTATACAGAGTATCTTATTAAAAAAAAACCCTTTACAAGGCATTGTAAATACTCTCATTATTGCAGAATTACAGATAAGGAACCTGTAGCTTAGAGAGGTATGTGTGGAACTAAAATAGAGGAGAAGAAATTTTAGAGTTTGGAGTAAAAAAATTTTAAAGGCTCAGAAAAAATACATAAAAATGAGGAATAAATACTAATGACAATCTTACCAATCTCTAGGAGAAAATCGTCTTATATCAAAACTTGGAAAAGGTGTAAGTCCCACACTTTTTATTATCAGGAAAAAAAAATTTCAAAACCAAATTTACCCTATCTTTTGCAATTTTCATTTTGCTTGCTTTAGACCTAATGGCTTATGATCTCACAGTGAGTGGAGACCTTACAACAAGTTCTATTTCTCCACATCAGCTGGACTCCAGTCAAACATGCTCAAGGCCTTTTATATAGACCACCTGCCAGCCCCAAAGTCTAAATCCACTTTGATTCCCTGGGACACAGAAGATATTATTGTTAATCCTCTTAATGAGAGCATGGAAAAATCTTTTAAGATAAATTTTTACTCAGCAAGATATAATTTGATTCTTTCTCCTTTGTTTTAGTTACCAGAGCTATATGTCTTATATAGAAATAAACCATTTATTGCATATCTATTGAAAAGCCCTGATTTTTCTGTCTCCATCTCCCCCCAAAAAATAAGAGTACAATGAAATACACCATAAAGTGTATCTTTTGTTTTACTTTAACTTTTTACTACTAGCTTTGATTTTCAACAGTCAAACAGTTTTGGAAAAATTTTTTTAGAACGGGGTAAGATAATTCACCTGTTGCCCAATTCCTTTATTTTGGAAAAAAATCACTAAATGCGTATAATTATTTAAGATATGCTTAATAAATAGCTGAATCAACCCTGTGTAAGCAGAATATTGATATCCTCACCATACACATACTTACAGACATATTTATACACTTGACAATAAATAAAATAAGTTTACATTAAAACAGCTAAACTATAAAATCAACATATAGCGTACTGGAAAAAAATACAGTATTAAATAAAAAGATTTTTAGGCTACAATCTGATTCAATATAACAATCCTAAAGAGAGCTCCGCCAATAATAAATGTGGGTTGGTAAGCAATAGAGGAGACATGGACAAAAGAAAATTGCAGAGGCAAACAATAGTGATATGACCCCAAGTAGAATTCAGAAAGAAGGTGCCCCGCCAAGTTGATGAGCTTCTAGGTCAGTGTCAAAGGTAGCAGGTATTTAAGTGGTTTGTACTGGTGCAGGATATGATAAGGATTTTCTGCCATAATGTAAATGCTTCCTTCGCTGAGAAAATCTTGCTTTGAAAAGTTGGCTCAAATAAACAATGTGCTTATTGATACTATTGAATTACATCTAGCACAAATTCCTTATCTTACCTTGAATCAGTAACAAATCCCCAGAAAAAATTTTGGACTCTCTAGATCTTAAGTGACAACGCTCAGTCTTTTCATCTTTTTAAGTGGCAGTGTGCCCATTGCCTCAGTTCAGGCAGGTGTAACAAAATACCACAGACTGAATGGCTTATAAAAAAAACCCAGAAATTTACTATTTCTCACAGTTGTGGAGACTGAAAATGGGTAGTTCATTGAGTTGTCGGTGCAACCTACTGTGGATGAAAAAAGATTTCTATGGAAAGTAACCTCACAGGGTAATCTGATCAGAAATTCCTAACTGGGAAGATCATGGTGGGTAGTCGTGCCCTAGGCCTATAACTTTTTAGTAAAATGTTTACCTTTGCCTAAAGAAAGCCCTGTTCATTGTTTTTGTGCATCTACTGTGTTTCCCCAAAAATAAGACCTAGCCAGAAAATCAGCTCTAATGCATCTTTTGGAGCAAAAATTAATATAATACTCGGTATTATATTATATTATATTGCATTGTATTGTATTATATTATATTATATATTATATTATATCATATTATATAAGACCTGGTCTTATAGCAAAATAAGACTGGGTCTTATATTAATTTTTGCTCCAAAAGAAGGCATTAGAGCTGATTGTCCGGCTAGGTCTTATTTTGGGGGAAACATGGTAGGTTAACACACTTTTGAAATAAACATAACCACCTCAAGAAAGCACATAACCTTGTTAACTATCCTGTAATCCAATCCCACTTTGCTTTCTTCCAACCTCGATGTAATCTTCATTACAATCCCTCCTTAATTTCAAATGCATAAAAAAAGCTACAAAAACCTTTGCTCTCTGGAGCATTTGAGATCTTGCTCCCCAGCAAAAGTCATCAGTTTGGCTCAAATAAACTCTTATAAAAATTCTGTACAGGTTTGGATGTTCTTACATGGACACTACGCATGCTTATTTAAAGGCCTATTATGTTTTAGGCACTGCATTAAAAACTGTGGATAACACAACAAGCAGAATCAGCTAAATAATTACCTTGCAAAATGAAAGTGTGGAGCCCTCTGTTTGAAAACTATTAAGAATTTCAGTACAGTGACAGCACAGCATTAAACCAAACTTAGGACCCTTCTAAGTGTAGGGTTCTGGGTTTCTGCAGTTTGCATGCCCAATAAGCCAGCCTTGACAGCAAAAAAAGAAAGAAAGATTCTGTATTCTTCATGGGGAAGATTCTTAACTTAGAATGTGAAACATGTAATGACATGGATGCAAGGAGCACTTACTTTAGTTTAGTGTATTGGAGATTTCTCAGACGAATGACATTTAAGCTGAAATGTAAAGAATGCTTTTCATTCAAAGAGAACAGACATTAGTCTGATAAATTGAAAGATATTTAATATTATATAGTGGCATAATGTAAAGGAGAAGGAGAACGAGAGAGGGTCATTTGGAAGACTTTTGCCTTTATCCTAAAAATTAAGGGGAAGCCATTGAAAAAGTTTAAGTAGGAATATCTTGATCAGGTTTCCATCTTAAAAGGAGTATAGACTATAGAGTAAAGAATGGATTGGTAGGTTTAGGGGTGAGTTTAGCATATTGAATTGGATGTGCTAAGAGAAGTGAGGCATTATTGCAATTGCCAGGAAAGCCTGGACTATGGTGATGGCAGTTGAGAGGGAGAGAAGGTGCATTCTGTGAGATATTTGAGAATTAAAATTAACAGGACATTGGGGGTAAGGGAGAAGGAGGTATCAAACCTCCACTGTTGTACTTATTTGGCAATATTGAATTTTGGTTTACAGTTTTTTCTATTATTCCCATCCCTTCTGTCCTTTTCCAAGAGACACTCAAAATAGTTTTTACATTGTGCACACTAACATAGCACCTATCATCTAGGTTCTCAATAAATGATTTTTTAAAAAATATTTAATGAGCCAAAATTCATTCTCTTTCCCTTGCCCTCCACTTCTAAATACCCTGAAAACACAGTACGAAATTCCAGGAAATGAAGAACCAAAAGTCACAATAAAATCTTAAGGTCTTAGATTTCAGAAACCTTGAAGTCCATTTATTTCATATGGATTTTGAAAGTGGGAATCCCTTTAAGGAAATGTAGGCCATATTATTTTGAAATTCAGAACCCATAAGAACCTGCCTTGACATTTTTCCCTTGCTTATCATTGCAAAAGTACATTTGCTAAGCAAATTAAGGATGAAAACATTTCAAAGAATAATTAAACTTGGAAGAAGACAAAAACTTGTTTTTTTTTTTTTTTAAATCCCCTTAGAAGCACACAATTTACATATCATTTGCTAATGCTAATGACTTGTAATTGACACAAAGCAGCTCAAACCCTTTTTTGTAGCTGAAAATAACTAGTGATGGGTGGGCTAAAAGTAGAGTGACCATGTTGTACTGCTTTGCTTGGGACAATCCCAAGTTTATGGCTGTTTTTCCAGAATAATTATTAATGTCACCCCCTTTTACTGTCAAAAGCATCCCAATTTGAATTGTAAATTTTATGGTCAGTCTAGCTATATGAAACTTTAGACAGCGTTTAACAAGAAACCTTGTTTTTATGGATGACAATGCTGATGAAGAAATGAGTGACTTGAAAGCTTTATAACCTTAAAAACTCATATTATCATTCTAGAAAACACTACAGTGGTGTGTCGTTTATTAAAAAGAGGAAGAAATTCCACTCATCCAAATAATGGACACATACTATTCAAGAATCTCTACCAGTTATCTTTTAGAGCCAGGGCTATTTTATGTCTAAAACTGGTATTTTAAAATGTAAATTGTGCTTAATGAATCTAATCAAAGAAGGAGTTATTTCACTGTGTATAAATCCATTAGATGGGTGGGATAAAATTGGAGTCACTCTATCAGAAATAGTAATTTAACAGAATCATCCCCGTTAATATGTTGATATATAAAATGTTAGCTAGAACTTTCATTTGCTATTTTGAGCTCTTAGCAGACAATATTTGAAATCCTCTGAAGACATTTCTAAGAAACTATCTTACAGTCTTACTATGCTGAATTTTATGAAGTTATTTCCGGGAATAAGTTGCTTATTTAAAATGTTGACTTGAAGACTTTTAGTATAGAAACAAGAAGCCTCTGTGGCAGTTAGTACAGGACAGGAAAAGACTACACTTTGAAAGGTTATCAAGTCATTTTCTTTTTTTCATTCTTAGAAGTTGCTACTGAAGGAAATGATTCCATGATTCATTTCAATGGGTGTTTGTGATACTAGCTGCATTTCTCAGAAGAGTGACCTGAATTTTTATGATTTATTTAAAAACTAGGTAATCCCCTAGAAGAAGGTTTTATGTTACATTGTATCTTAGTACCCGTGGGTAATACGTATTAATTTCACCACCACCCCCTTGCTGATTTTGAAGGAAGTTGAAATTTCCCTGTTGTTTTGAAGACACTCCATCTTACAACAGATACTTTCAGTAGGTAATGAGCGAAATCTGGTATTTTTATCAGAGACAACATCACATCTCTCCTGAGTCTCACAATTGGGAGCATCTTCAAAATGGGCTTCAACTCTGCTGTTCCCTCCAAGCTCAACAGTGTGTCTTTTGAAGGACACTAAATTGTACTTAAAGATATCCCCAAACTTTTTTTCTTATCTTCTTAAATTGTTAAAAATAAGAAAACATTTCTCTGTGCTTCTTTGCCTGATAAAAAATTCTGAGAGATCCAAGATGGTGGAGTAGATAAACACTGTGCGTGCTTCCTTTCAGGAACACATTAAAATTACAACTAAATTACACAACAATCAAACTGGAGAACTATCTGAAGTCTGGCTGAACAGAAGTTTTATAACTAAGGATATAAAGAAGAAGCCACGTGGAGACTGATAGGAGGGTTGGAGATGTGAAATGGACTGGCCCCAAACCTTCATGTGGTGGTTGAGAATCAGGAGGGATATCTCAGCTTCAGAGGCTCCCTTTGGAGGAGTGAGGGACCCCAGCCCCATACAAGGTCCCCCAGCCTGGAGTACTGGTAGTGGGAAGAGAAGCCCTAAAACATCTGGCTGTGAAAATCAGTGGGGACTCTTGAGTATCTGGGTGGGGCAGAAGACTGTGGGAAACACAGGTGTTCTCTTAAAGGGTATGTGCATAGACTCTCTCACTCTCAGGCATGAACCCTGGGCTCTGGCAGAAGGATGATGACTCAGGGGGCATTGGAGGCATACGGGGTTGGGGGTTGCGGGGCAGACTGAGGTGTGTGACTTCAGGATGAGGGCTGGAGGACAATCACTAGTTTCCCTGTGGTGGGTCCTTCTCCCATGCAGCTGGCAGAAGGGCACCATCTTTGCTCCTCTACCAGACCAAATCTGAATCTGATTGGCCTGGTGAACTTGGCTGGGACTCCACCCCACCCAACTTCCCCTGTGGTGAAGGCACTTTCTCTGAAGCAGCCAACCTCACTCATATTGCACTCTTTCTTTAAGAGTCCACGGGTGGCAAGTGGCCTTGATGTGCTCTGAGAATTTGCTGAGTAGCTCCAGGCTCAGTACTGGCACCAGGCCAGAGTCTACATTTACCTGGTGACTACAATTCTTCCTACGCTAGTGACTCCCTGAGACTCTGCCTCACTCAACTTGTGTACCACACAAGGCTTTATCAGAGGCTGAACCTTAAGGGAGCTGGCAGGTGGCAGCAGGCCTTGGGGCATCCTGGCTTTTTGCCCAGCTACCCCAGGCCCAATACTGGTGGCAGCCGTACCTCAGGTCACAATGTGGCACAGGCAGTAAACAATTGCAAATCACTTTGAAGCTCCTACCAGGTAGTCGCTGGCCAGTCACAGGCAATGGGTGACCTGGGCCTGCACTGGAGCCCCGTCCAAGAGTCCCCAGAACCAACATACTTGGATTCAGACCACAACAGAACACTGCCCAGTTAGCCCCACAAGAGGAACACACAAAATGTGGTCTCAAAAGGCACCAGAGTCCATTGGGGCAAATCCCACTCTGTGAAGTAAGCCTCCATACAGCAGCCCATAAGCTGTGGATGTTGGCAAACCCCACAGCCAGTCAGCCTGAGAGCCAATCCCACTGAGGTGCCAATAGCAATCAAGGTTCAACTATACACAAGGCACACACAACACAAGGGACACTTCTGGAGCACCTGGTGCAGGTGACCAGGGAGATTGTGCCAGGGCCCCACCTACTACATATGGCCACCCGGCCAAGACTGGGAGACATAGCATATCTACCTAATATATAGAAACAAACACAGAAAGGCAGACAAAATGAGGAAACAGAGAAAAACGTCCCAAATGAAAGAATAGGAGAAAACTCCAGAAAAGGAACTAAACAAAATGGAGGCAAGCAACCTACCAGAAACAGAATTCAAAACAATGGTACAGGGATGCTCCAGGAACTTAATGAGGATTTCAACAGAGAGATAGCAAGCATAAAAAAAGGAAATAGAAACCATAAAAAAGAACCACTCAGAAGTGAAGAACACAATATCTGAAATGAAGAATTCACTAGAAGAAATCACCAGCTGACTAGATAAGGCAGAGGATCAAATCAGTGATTTGGGAGACAAAGTAACAGAAAACACACAATCAGAACAGCAAAAAGAAAAAAAGAATCCAAAAAAATGAGGGTAGTTTAAGAGACCTCTGGGACTACATCAAGTGTAACAATATTTGTATCATAGGGGTACCAGAAGGAGAAGAGAGAAAGCAAGGAAATAGACATATATGTCTAGGAACACATACAGTCCCAAAGAAGATGAAGCCAAACAGGCCCACACCAAGACACATTATAATTAAAATGGCAAAGATTAAAGACAAAGAGAGAATCGTAAAAGCAGCATGAGAAAGGCAACTAGTAACTTATAAGGGAGCCCCCATAAAATTGTCAGCTGGTTTCTCAACAGACACTTTGCAGGCCAGAAGGGATTGGCATGAAATATTCAAAGTGATAAAAAGCAAGGACCTACAACCAAGAGTACTCTATTCAACAAAACTATCATTTAAAATCAAAGGAAAATAAAGAGCTTCCCAGACAAGAAAATGCTAAAGAAGTTCATCACCACCAGGCCAGTATTACACAGAAAGTTAGAGAGACTTCTTTAAGATGGAAAAAAAAAATCAAAATTATGAATAAAATGGCAATAGCTACATAACTGTCAATTACATTCAATGTAAATGGATTAAATGATGCAATGACAGAGGAGGGCTGAATGGCTAACAATACAAAACCTTTACATATGCTGCCTACAAGAGACTCACTTCAAATTGAAAGACACACACAGACTGAAAGTAATCAGATGGAAAAAGATATTTCATGAACACGGAAATGAAAGAAAACAACTGGAGTAGCAATACTTATACCAGACAAAACAGACTTTAAAACAAAGGCTATCAGAAGAGATAAAGAAGGACCCGATAATCCCACTTCTGGGTCTTTATCTTTGGACAAAGATAAAGATGTGGAGGCAGCCTTGGTGTCCATCAATGGAAGAATGGATAAAAAGGAGGCGGTACATATATATAATGAAATATTGCTCGGCCATGGAAGGGAATGGGTTCTTGTCATCTGCAGCAGAATGAATGGACCCAGAGGGTATTGTGTTGAATGAAGTGTCAGACAAAGAAAGACAGATGCAATATGATTTCACTTTTATGTGGAATCTAAAGAACAAAATGAACAAACAAAACAGAAACAGACTCATAGATAAAGAGAACATTTTGATGGTTGCAAGATGGGAGGAGGATCGGATGGTGGGTGAAAAAGGTGAAGGGATTAAGAAGTACAAATTGTAGTTACAAAATAGTTATGGGGATGTAAACTAAAGCATTGGGAAGATAGTCAATAATATGGTAGTAACTATATATAGTGCCAGGTGGGTACTAGACTAGTTAGGGAGGATCACTTCTTGAATTATATAAATGTCTAACTATGCTGTACCCCTGAAATTGATATAAAATAATATTGAATGTCAACTAGAACTGAAAATTTTTAAAAGGAGGGAAAAGGTGAAAAGGAAAAGATGTCCAAATTTTCAGGTATAAAACAAGTTAAATCATGGGAATTTAATACACAGCATAAGGAGTAGAGTCAATAATATTGTGATAGCATGGTACAGTGTCAGGTGGTTGCTGGACTTATAGTGATCACTTATTTAGGTATATTAATCTTGAATAACTGTGGTGTACCCCTGAAACTATATAATATTGTATGTTAGCTATATTTTTAATAAAATTTAAAAATAATTCTGGGATATTTGCATTCTTTTAACTGCATAATGGAGATATTTCTAACTCAGCTTTGTGTCTCACTTTGAGGAGTCCTGAGTCTTAATACCGCTCGGCATTCTTGATTCTTAACATTGACTTGTGTGTTAACAGAAACAATGATAATTGAATGGCAAGTAGCTATTTTTAAATTTACTTGTTTGTCACTCTTCATTGAAATATTTTTTCAATAATAGGGGACAATAAGAAAACATTTTATCCTTTTTAATTTCTATTATTGTAGATACAACATACTCTTTAAAGGTCAACAATTTATAACACCATGTTTCCTCCAAAATAAGACTGGGTCTTATATTAATTTTTGCTCCAAAAGATGCATTAGGGCTTATGTTCAGGGGACATCATCCTGAAAAATCATGCTAGGGCTTATTTTCCAGTTAGGTCTTATTTTTGGTGAAACACCGTATAGAAATGGGCTTTGGGTCAACTTCTCTTTGTGCTACTGGGTATGCACTATGAAAAAACAAAAGTTATATAATATTTTAATTAAATATATCTTTATATATGTAAATATTGTGTGTGTGTGTGTATATATATATACACACACACATATTCTTGGATATGGGGGCTTCAACCTTCCTCAATTGCTGAATATTAACAGGTCCAGACAGTAAAAAAGCGAGTTTACACACTTCTTTCTCACGCCCACTGCTTCTCTGTAGTTGGAATAACTGTAAAGCTGTATTCAAAAGCCTGAAAGGAATTTTAGTATTTATTGGGTCTAATTTAGCCTCTAAAACCATTTTAGTGTTGGGGTTGGGGGGAGGAAATCAATTGTCCCTGGGATCCAAGGTAAACAGGGTAAACTGCTATCCTTTGTCAGATGCTAATCAAACCAAACAGCTCCTCTATAATATGGGATCAGATGATGTACTGAATGGGTTTTCTGCTCTTATTAGAAGAAAGGAGGGTAGTTATGTATCTTCATATCTGATGGCTATTTTTATCTTGGAACCACTCAGCCTAAAGTTCCCTGGGAAGCTTGGATTTTGTCTTCTGCTTTCTTCTGTGAAAAAATCCTGGAGACTTTAAACAAACCTAATGGAGATTCTAGGGCATGATTCACTAGATAATTAACAGTCACTTCATTTATCCCTCATTATAGAGATCTCTAAATCATTCATTCACCCATCCATAAATTCTCCTATCACGTACTACTTTGAGCTTTTTAAAAAGAAATGATTTGGTTTTGTTAAAGAAATACTTTTGTTGTTGTTGTTAGAATAATTCACTTGAACTTTTGTTTAAAAAAAAACACAACAGAAATATACACAGAGGGTTTTCTGGGAAGTCAGACTAAATCTGACATGCACGCTTTTAACTGTGTAAAGCAAAAGATATGGACTGGTGGGATATAATAACAACTACAGGGAACATTATAAATGATTCATCCTTTTCCCCTTCCTACCCAAATGAGAGCTTCAAGTGTATTATTAGAACTTATGGCTTCAAAACAATAAAAAAAGCTGGGTTTTTGTACTAGATCAAATACATCAAGGTGTGTGAAAACCTACATCTATCTGTCTATGAATACACCGCAGGATTTCTGAAACCTTGAATTGACTGAAAAAGACTGATCCTCCATATGTCCATTTTTCTGAAGAAACTTTTATCAGTTTATCAAAGGATTCTGTTATTTGAAAATAGTTACCACCACTGACACAATGACAAACATTCCCATCAATCACTATGGCAATCCCAGAGGAGACAAAAACAAAACAGGATGTACTTTCTAACAAAAGAATGAGGCCACTAGAACTGTAGGGTCTATTTATGGATTGTATTAATTTGACGATACACTTCAGTTTAATTAATTTGTTGCATCAGTATAATTTCTAAATGTTCACTCCTTCGGCTCTTAGTGCCCTGAGTCTTGCCTCAAGTTCAGGGTGCCCCTACACTGGAATTCCCAGGGCTATCAGCATCCAGAGTCTCTCTCACCTTTCAGATGGTGCTGATCACTCATGTTGGTCAACTCTAATTGCTACGAAGTTTCCCCTCATGTGTGTGACACTGCTCTTTCTTATCTGCTTCCTATGAAATTGTGATGTGAACAGAGGTTATCCTGCAGATGGAATCGTCCCCAATTCCCCAAAGTTCGGATTTGCTTAGCAGTGACATTTGTTAGTAAAATGAAAGTTTAGACTGCATATCTGGCAACCATCTGTGATTAGCTAATTGAATTCTTCCAAGGCAAGGAATTCTTCCTTGATGCCATCTTCAGGATTTTCCCTCCCTACAAGCTGGTCTGGACCGACAGTTGCTCCTATTAATTTTGAAGGAAAAATACATGAGAAATTTGTCCACCCAATTTGACAGTTTCCCCTCTAATCTAAATCTTCTCATTAAAATGGTACTCCCAAAGTCACATTTGTTTGGTTATAAAAATATTATTTATTGTGAAAGGCCCAAAATAAAGTTATAAATATTTTCTCCAAATCCCTTTCTTCTCCTACGTCATCTTTCTTTCCACATATGGTAGCACTTCTCTTAATACTTAGATAAGATACACGACTTGGGCTGTACTTGTTGAACAACATACCAAAGTATTGAAAAGTTATTAAAGTTGTCTTTTATTTTGTTTGATGAATTAACAGCTTTTTTTTCCCTGAATTAACAGGGCATGTCCTTTCATTCAGTCTAGACAGAGTTTTAAACTTTGCCTCCAGCTCACCAGGACCTTCTTATCCTCCTCCCTCCAATTTCCCTATGTTAATTTTTTGAATATCAACCGCTCCTCATTTTCACTCTAACCTTTGTTAATGTCTGTATTAGAACTCACCTCGTCTATTGAAACCATGCATTGACTCGTTTATTTTCCTTTGTGCTTGTCACCTTTTAGCCAGTTAAAACTGTGTTTTAAAAATTATAGCATTCAATCCATAAATGGGTCATGAAATCAACTTAGTAGGTTATGACTAGCATTTTATAAATGGACTAGAATTGCTTAGAATAGAATATAGAATAGAATAGAAAATACCAGAAGGCACTTAACAATAAGGGTAACAACTATATTTGAAACATTTTTTGTTTTTCAGTTGTGAGAGAGAAGAGAGCCTGTGTCCAGGGTGTCACGGTAAAATATTTTTCTTACCACAGGTCATAGTCAAATGCATTTGAAAAACAGAGTTTAAATTCTGAGACTAGGATATCATCTCCCCTACCTAACAGAAAGGTGATTTAAACTACTTAAATCTCCAAATATATCAGTAGTTCTTGAGATTTTATGTATAGATCTCTTTACAAAATCTGGTAAAATTATGTATGTTTTTTTCTGAGAAAAATGCACAGAAGCACAAGCTCTGAAAAATTTAGTGTTACTGATATAAGATTAAGAACCACTGCTCTTAAAATTATTTGAAATGTATTTCCAAAATCTGGAACCTTTCATTTTATCCCAACCTCCCATTTTAGTTTATACAGTCTCACATCTAACCAATCAATAAACACGATGTTATCTCTGTCTCCATGTCTTCTCTTGCTCTCATCTTCTTAACCACCTCCTTCCCACTCCAAGCATGAGAAATTTTCAAGTTCAGTTTCTCTGGCTGGACCTCTGTACAATTTCTCTATCTAATATTGTATAAAGTCTGTCTCACGTCTTGCCAACATATGTAAAGTGAAGGGCGTTTCTGGGCTTCCTCTTCATTTGCCTTTCTTTCCTTTGTCCTGAATTTAGGTGTGTGTCTATTTAGAATGAAGCCTGATGAGTAATGAATAGCTTTGCACACACCAGACATGTTCTATAAATATTGTTCCTATGAAGAGTAGTTATTTATTCTTCAAAACGAGCCATCCAATAATTCAGATATGCATTATTATTGAACCAACATGCTAACATTCCCTGGAGTTTGACAAGATGAAAACAGGTTGCACTTGCTCCTCAAATCCTAGCAATGGTTAAAAGCTGCGTTTTCATACAAACATACATTGTAAATGGAATTATGATAACTGATTACCCCCCTAAATGCACACAAACCATTTGTAATCCTGCCCTGGAGTACTGTATAGTTGGCTCATTGCATATGCTCACAGCGTTTGTCCATCTATTCAATCGTTGCTACTTCCTGTGGCAAAGTGTACATGGGTATTTAGAAAACCAGTATGTCTCTATTTCCCTAAATCTACTATTAGGGTGTAGAGTCGTCAATGCAGAGCACCGCTGCTTCACAATGGGAATAATCCTGAGTGTGTATCTTCATTTTATTCATCTTCAATTTCTGTCTGACAGATTTTCATGCTGCTGGAAATGTTACATTGACAGCCAAGAGATAATTTCCGTTTTTAATCCAGAGAACAAGAGCCACTTGGGAAGTGACTATAAATGTCCTCTGGGTGTCCCAGAGATATGCCTCATCCCTGTGCTGGAAGGAACACACCTCTGGGAAGGAAACAACTTTGATCAGTTAAGTCTCTTTGGAAAACATTAAGAGAAGTAGATTTGAGTGATTCTCCCATGAATCATGGGGTCTGAGATAAAGTAAGCCCTTCCATTTCCAAATCAGCTTTCAAGTGGCTGCAACTCCGTCATTATTCCCAGGTAATAGTTTCCAAAAAAGGAGCTGAGAAAGCAGTAATGTTCCCAAACAAGCCTCTCTTTTCTTCCAATATAGTCGTGTAAATTTTGTGTGCAATAAGGTCTTTCTTATAATAAAGGTGTTGTAAATCTTCTACCTTCTGGCATTTGTCTCAGCCGGCTGTACCTGGTAGATGTCCTCCTGTTAAGAATGCTGGCCAAGTTGGCTGAGGCTTCCTTCCATCTTAGGACTAGACTGTCCTGCTCAGGTCAATCCTCTGCCTTTCCACATTTACTTAAGCACAGAAGCTTCACCCTATACCTGAAACACGTTTCCAGGGCCAGCCCCCCTGAGGCTCCAGAAGGTGACTCACTAACAGTATAGAGACATTTCCCTTCTTGACTGCACCATTGGAGGAAGGCCCCTTTTACTAGGAGGCAAATCACTGGTTTCTCATTCTCTTTCTACGTCATTAGTGGCCCGTCATCTAAGCTATTACAGAATGCGAGATATATACATACGTATCAGTTTAGATACATGTACTATGTATGTCACATATAATCTAAATACATGTACACACACAATAAACTAGAGGTCCTTAAGGGTCAGGATTTCTATATATTCATCAACTTTGGGGAAAAAATATACACACACATAATACATCATATGTATTTGCCATATATACTAAACATAAATTAAATATATATTCATATATTTGCCATACACATTGAACGGATATATATATATACACACACACGTATATAGAGGATGCCAAAAAATGCATACACATTTTAAAAAGGGAAAACACTGTATTAAAAATACAGTTTTTAAAATATTTTTAATACAGCTTTTTCCTTTCTTAAAATGTGTATACATTTTCTTGGCACTGTGTGTGTCTAGAGGTCTTCAAAGGCCGGACTTCCTATTTATCCTCATGCTCCAGTATCTAATACTATAAATGACATGCAAATAAATTCAATAAATAAGTTCAGTAAATACTTGATGAACAGAACAGAGCTAAACTGCACAATCACCTGGCCTCATTTCCAGTAGCAGGGTGTTAGGTCTACTTGTCAAGTGTCTTAGAAGAATTTGCTGACCGTCTGTTGGAGTGGGTCTCCTAATTGATGATGTTGGTGCTTTCTGGCCAACTCCGTTGATCCCTTAAACAATGCTGATTGTATGATAATATGGCAGCTTTGCACAGTGACTCTGCAACCTCATTGGGGGCAGGTTCCTTTTTCTTGCTCTAAAAGCAACAACCTTTCTTACGTCTTTCAGTTCCTTTAAAGGCCCAAACTCTCTATGGTTCCAGTCTTATTAACATGTGTTATTTTTTCCTAGAACACTCGTATCCACATTTCTTGTCAATCAAAAATCTACTTATTCTTTCCTCCAGGAGAAAGTCCTCTTATACACATTATAGTTGAAATTGTTAATTGTTTATATTCTGTCTTACCCTTGGGAATCTATGTTCCCTGTTCAGATCCTAAAACAAAGTATGTACTTAAAATTTATTTGTTGAGAAATGTATGACTGGATTAAAGAGCAAAATGAAAAAGCCACAAATAACAGACTGGTGGCAAGAGACAGACTGAGTGGTGATGGCCAGAAAGTAGAGGCTCAAATGTGTGAAAAGGGTTAGGCCCAAGAAGTAGTCAAGTAAGGAGACCAGTGCTTGGTCTCCACAGCAGAAATCCCTAGTTGGGAATCTTTCCACCATTGCAACTCAAAGGTCTTTTCTTTAAGTTCCCTCCTAGAGGCTCTGGAAAGAGAGAGAGGTGAGAAGGGAAGCAATATTCAGCTCTATATATAGTATCATTCTGAGTGATCCCAGTGGGATTCTCTCCAAACCAACCACTTGAATAATTCCCTCAAGCCTCATTTTCCATCTCTTTGGCTCTAAATAGGCCTGTAGTGACAGGGAGGCAAATAGAGTAGTTTGAAGTTGGGCCCTGGAATCTGACATGCTGGGTTTGAATACTAGTTCTGCCACCTATAGCTATGTGTTTGCGTATGTTATTTAACTTATTGCTCATTATAAAAGGAGGGTAAAAACATTGCCTATTGGACAAGGTTGCTGGAAGGATTAAATGAGTCAATTCTGGTAAAAACCTTCGTATTAAATGTGAGGTCTTTACTTTTTAAATGTCCTCAGGGCAATTGTTATACTTAGAAAAGGTTATTATAAAGTTACATTGGGTTTAAAGCTATAAGTTTAAAAATTTACTTTTCCTTAATCTTTTAAGTTCAATTTGGGTCTGTTATTCTATTTATAAATATAACAAATTTAATAAGTACTTTTAATTTAACTATTGGTCTCATTTACAACTTAGTCAAACATTCAAAAACTTAAATTTCATTAACAAACAATATATTTGATATATTTTAAAAGTTTTTCAATTCCACATTGACAAATAAGTATTCCAAAATATTTATAGGAGTCTGATAAATCTAACAAACTAAATATATTAATATAGTAAATACTAAGTACTATATTTTGACACTGTTTACAAATATACTATAAATTCAATTTAAAATCAGAAACTTGAACCAATGGGTCAATTTTAAACCACAATCATACATATGACATATTAATTCTAAACCATTATGTCATCCCCAAAATACGGGGTCACTTTTTAAGTACTGTTTAGAATCAACTCCTTAGCATGTGGAGATCTCTTAATAATCAGGGATGTATGGGACAGGATGTAACTCTGATAGGCTCAACATTTTTGTAGAGAGGCTGTGTTAAAGCCTTCAAAAGAAGTATCACACAGACTTTGCCCAAAGGATTCAAGTTACACAGTACCTAATTTTCAAAGTACTTGAATCAGTAATTCCTTCTCAGGTAGTTATAATGTTTGATTAGATTATATCAATCTATTTACTGCTTCATTCTCTTCTGAATTTTTATCACATTCTTTTCATCTGTCAGTACAATGTTTACATTTAAACCTCATCTAATTGGATTTTGCGAGTCACAAGACTGTTCTAGGGTTAAAACTTCAAAACAAGTCATTTCTTTGGCACCTGGCACAAGAAGTACTTAAGGAATGATAGCTGTTATTAATAGATTATCAATAGTGCCATTTTCTTTTTCCTTGAAATTAGTTTCAGATTTATCTAGGCTCCTTTTAGGAACATTTAGATCAGTGCTCCTCAAACTTATAGCACGGATCAGAGTCACATGGAGGGCTTGTTAAACCATAGATCGCCGGGCTCCACCCCACTCCCCATAGTTTCTAATTTAGAATGTTTGGGGTAGGGCTGAGATTATGCATCTTTAAGAAGTTCCCAGGAGGTGATGTTGTTAGGTCGGGTCACACTTTGAGAGCCACTGCCTTAGTTTATATCCAGGATGACTCCGGCATTTTTCTTACTTTATGTGCTACATCCCAGGTATGTTGAAAAACATTGATCAATTCAGTCAGTCGGTATATATTACCCATTATGTGTCAGATATTGTGCTAAGTTCCAGGGGTACAAAAATTAAGTAGACATTAATTCACACATTTTCACAGTATGCATAGTTAGAGATTACAAAGTGCTTCTAGAAATCATGGAAGGAACTCCTAACCCAGATTTGAGGAGCTCTACAAAAGCATAACATTAAAGGTGATTTTTAACTAAGATCTAAAAGGCTACTAAGATTTAGCAAACTGACAGATGGAGAGGGACACAGACAGGGATGGGGGAGGATAGGCATGGGAGGGAATGTTTCCACAGAAGACTCATGATTGAGAGAAAACAAAGGTACTACATGACTCTTTGAGTCCTAACTGCAGAAGTATCTAAAAGTGGAACTTTTAAAAAAGATTTTAAAGTGATAATCTGTTTCAAAATTGATGATAACTGAAGCTTCAGTAGAGTGTGAGGTGCCTAATGATGGTGTGATCTGTTAGGCTAGGGGGGACCAGTGGTCTGTCACTCCAACAGGGACAGATGGTACAGATAACAAGGATAACAGCAGTGAAATCACTGTAGTTACAGACAGGTGGTGATAGCTTCCCATCATTTGTGTGTTTTGGTTAGAGCGGTAGAGACTGGCTACGTAGTAGTTCTTCAAACCCTTTTCTTTTCATTCCTGGGCCCAGAACTATTCTGTATTTCCCAGCCTCCTTTCACTTGGGCCTGACTATGTGAAAGAATTATAGCCAGTGAAATGTGGTCAGAAGGGATAGATGTTGCTTCTGGGTCTAGTTCATTATAACTTCGCATCAAGTCCTCTTGTATTGCCCTCACTGTCAGCAGGATGTCAGTCCTCAGGGAATTTAGACTCACTGGGTTAATAATGAAAAAAACTTCATCAGCCTGAATATCTAAATGATTGCTCAGTTCCTCCTGCCTATCAAACATTTTTGGGCCTTGAAATAAGTTTTCATTGTTTTAAGCTAATGAAATGTCATGGTTTATCTATTACAGTATCTAGTATTACTGTAACTAATAAAGTGATTATGTCCTTTTTTAAAAATTAAGATGTGGAAAAAATTCCACTCCAGAATAGGTCAAGCCCAAGATTATCCCAAATGCTATAGTTAGAATACCTAGGGTACTCACATCATGAAAGTGGTGGTGGGCCAGAGTTGTCAAAATTGTTGCTAATAATGTAATTATTTGTTTAAATGCTTCTTTTGATAGGATATAAGCATAATGTATATAAGGCTATTTATCTTACTCATCACTTTATTTAGTATCTGGCATAGTGACTATTACATACATATAGTCAACAAATATGTATGAAATGAATCAATATTGGATCATCAAGGTAGAGATGTAAGAAGGAGCCCAATTAATAAAACTCTAATTGATCATGTTAAAGAATTTGGACTTGATCCTGAGGGCAATGGAGAGCCACTGAAGGATTTAAGAAGAGAATGACAGTAATCAGATTTTATCTTTTGAAAGATCACTGTAGTCAACATAAGTTTTTCCACCTGAAAAGGTTTAAAACTGAAATTAGAAAGATGAGTTTGAAGGCTCTTGCAGTAGTCTATGTAAGAGATGATTGTGCAATAAATTAGTGACCCCATGAATGGAGACAAGAAAATGCATTTAAGATAAGAAGGAAGAAGTGACAGAACTAGGTGATGGTCTAAAATGGAAGGCAGTTAATAAGAGAGTAGGACAAAACCAGATTACTCCTAGTTTGTCGTCAGGATAACCAGGTGAGTGGTGCTGACATCACTAAGATGGGGAGCCCAAGAAAAGCTAAAATTTGTGGAAGTTGTAGTTACCATAGTTGTACTTTTCAACATTTTGTTTTTACACATGCTAATTTCTCTTAGAATGTTCTAGAAATAATCTATTTTCCATCTATCTCTTCTTACCTTCCCCCTCTTCTCTGTCATTTGTCCCGCTTTTCTTAACTGGATAACTTCTATTCGTCTACTGTATCTCAAATTAGACACCATTTCCTTTGAAAAACTTCCCCAGGATCCCCAAGATTGGATGAAGTGCTTTCTTATGTTTTCCTAGGACGCCATGCATCAGTGTAGCAATTATAATGTTTTGTATTCACTTGTGTACTTTTCATTCTACACTTCTCTACCCAAAGTTAATGGAAGGCAGGGACTATCCCTTAACATTTGGTCTCCAGTGCCCATCATAATACTTGTGTCAGAGTTAAGAACTCAAAATTAGAATGTAATTATGAATGAATGAATGAGTGGAGTGAAATGAATAATTTTGAAGGACACAATATTGAAACTAACTAATAACATTTGCTTTCACACTCTTTCAGTTTGAGATTGGTGGCACGCAGTTAGCACAGATGGCCAGGAGATTGCAATACTCTACATATTTACTCTGTTCCTTCCCACCCCAACCCCTCTCTACTCTCACCGCACCGCCCACCAGGAACGGTCATGAATCACAAACGACTCAACTATTCCCTTAAGCATCTGTCTCTGATCACAGTGTGAGTCCACCGATCTTGTAATAGACTCCACAAGTGTTTTCCTTGGGTTAAAAAAACTCATCAAAATTAATATTAACTTGAAAATTAGAAAGTTCGCAGTGAGGCAGCTGTTGTATGTAAGTAAAACATGAATGTAGTCTGGCAAATAGTGAATTTTAAAGCTCTTCTTTAGTCTCCAAACTACTAAAGAATGAAAAGAGGGTGAAAGAGATGCCCTCTCATTCTCACCTGTCATATATGGATAATCTAATCTAAAAATTGGTGTAAGTCTATATTATAGACAAAGCCACCAAACTGAAACAGGTAGAGAGCAATAAAGAAAAGAGCTACAAACTTGAACAGAATCCTAGTGGTTACTGAGTTCAGTAGGAATGGGTTGTAAATGAGGATGCCGGGACAATTTTGCATAGAAGAAGGCTCATGCAATGACAACTATGTAGTTTTCAGCCTTGCCACTCAAAGTGTGGTCTGGGCACCTGTGGCCCTGGCACTAGCTGGGAGCTGGTTAGAAATGCAGACTCTCAGGCCCTTCCCCAGTGCTACTGAATCACAGTCTGCAGTTTCACAGATCTTCAGGTGATTCCTACGGACATGAAAGCTTGAGAGGCTTTGATCTAAATCAAAGCATTCAAAGTGCTTACCAAGCTCAGACTAATTCAGTATAGGGTCACTTTAGAGTTTATTATCTGTATTGGAACATTTTTGAGAGTGAAAAGAGAGCGTTGAAATAATCATAACTGTATGTTTTTAAAAACTTAGTTATTAAGAAATAAATTCTTAAATAAGTGGATCTATAAAATAGTCATAAACCATCTTTAACAATAAAATAAAAAAATAAAATGTATCAATGTGTATTACATTTTTTTCTTCATATTGACCTCAACATTAAAATATAACATAAATGGTGAATTAGATAGTCTGATGCATTAGTGTCAGCTCATGCTTATTTAAAAATATATGTAGTATAGAAATAAGTATAGAAATGTGTGCAAACATTGGTGTCTATACATAAATACATTCTAGCTCTATCTGCTGCGATAGTCTAGAAGCAGAGATACCTAGTAACGACAAGTACATCTAGTGTCAAGATCTTGACTTCTAAATACCACCCTCGAATAAGAGGAATCAGGGCCCTTTGGAAAAAAGACTGAATCTAAAGGTGGGTCAAGAAAAATACAAGATGAGTTCAACAGGAATGGGTTGTAAAATTAGGCATTCTGAGGAATATCGTATCTTGCGGTGTGAGATAGTAAGAAAAAAAATATAATAAGCCTACCTGAGAGAGTTCCTCATGGCCAAAGCTAGAACAATTTGAGCAACCAAATAATGATAGTATGAGCTTATAAGACAGAGAATAAAGCAAATATCATGAGTCCATATTGATATAAATAAGTGATTGAATAAATATATAAATTTATTCAATAATTTGAATACGTTATTGAAGGGACAAGTTTTCATTAAAGAAGAACTTCAATAATAAATATAGAAAGAATGGGAGAATAAAATAATAAAAGATCTATGCCACAATAACAGTTGCTGCACAAAGATCCACTACTAAATCCTAAAACCAATGGGTGAAACTTTTAAGAGAATTTGTATATTTGAATAGCTTCAAAATAGCTCTTCACAAATATTTATTAATGATGTGGTGGTTTTAACACAGGTCCACAAACTTTTTGATACTCCTTTTTCTAGGAGGTAGAGCTTAAAATCCCCCACCCCCGGAATGTTGACCAGATTTAGTCACTCACTTTTAATGAACAGAGTATGGAAAAGAAAAAATGGTAATTTTATAGTGGAGAACCTGGCATATACAATCTTAGTCAAGTGACCAAGGTTAACATCACCAGTGATGAATTATGTTAATATCATATATGTCCTGATAAAATGCAGTGAGAAGCATTTCACCTCTCCACTATTCTTACCCCAAATCTCTAACTCCAGACCAATCATAAGTAAACACACAAACCCAAATTGAGGAATGTCTCACAAAATATCTGACCATTATTGTTCAGATGTGTCAAGATCATAGAAAATTAAAGGACAAACGAGCTGTCATACATTGAAGGAGACTAAGACTTTATGGCTAAATGCAACATGGTGTCCTGGATTAAATCCTGAAATAGGAAAAGGACATTAGTGTAAAAACTGGTGAAATTAGAATACAGTTTAGTTAATATTGTTCCAATGTTCATTGATAAAAGTGTCATGATCACATAAAATGTTAATTTAAGGGCTGTTGGGTGAAGGTATATGGGGACTCTCTGTACTATTGTCCTGCAGGAGACCCTGCTCGCTGCGCCATGTGTCGTGCAGGGCAGCCTGCGGGGTCTCTGCTCCTGCTCCCCACATAAGAACGCAGGACATGGTGAGGCCAAAACGGAACACCCACGGAGCCACAGGTAGGGGAGTCATACCACTCTACTCTCGCTGGCGGCTGGGTTGGAGAAACAGGAAACAGGAGCCACACAATTCTCAACCCTCACTGCTCCGCTTGCAGGCTCAGCCACCATCTTCTTGCTAGCCCCCATTTTTTTGCTAGCGTAGCCATGGCAGTTATATTAGTGCCCAATGGCTCACTGGTTACAGCTGACGGCCAACTAGCCACAGCTGATGGCCATTTGATCACAGTCGATGGCCATTACTACCTGAGCCAGCACCTTTCTATGTGAGGCCGAGAGCCTGGGAACTGCTTTCTGGGGCTCTGTCCCCACAACTATTTTTGCAAATCTAAATTATTTCAGAATAACAAGTTTAAAAACCAAATAAATTCAGTGAATACAAGAGCATGTATACAAATATATGTGCATAATGTAAGCAGTATATTTATTCTAAATATACACAGTATAATAGAGGAAATTGTTCAACGATACTTTCATTTTTCTATTTGTCAGTTTTTAATTGGAATATACAAATATTTCATCCTATATGTTCTTAGAGGGACTAATTTTGTTTCAACTTACCTGTCTTTTTTTGACAAATATATTTTAAAGAAAAATTATCAAATAATTTGTTATTTTTTGGATATAGATAATGGAAGATCATACGCTTTCTCATTTCATTCACTTGCAATAGAAAATAAAAATGTATCCAATTCATAGAATGTTGTAGCATATTTTGAAAACTTCTAAATTATGTGTGCACTATACCATTTCCAATAGTGTATGTAACATAGATCAGCCATTTGATCTAAATGAAAAGTCATGCTTTCCAGAGAAATACGTATGCACCCTCTGCAACTACACATATTGAATCATAATCTTCACGCCCAGTCAGCTAAATAATGACTAAATTTTAAGTAGATACTGAAGATTTTTGAGCAGATTTATGTGATTTGGTTGTGTGTGGTTAATTATATCTCTACAGCATCCCTGGTGAATGGTAGATGTAAAAAAAATTGTGATAGTTACGTATTCATTATCTAGTTTTCATGAGAAATATAAACTTCAGTTCTTAATATTTAATATTAAATATGACATTTATTTTTTCTGCTGAAATGACATATTGCAACATAATATGCCACCAAACAACAAAATAGGTTACTAGCCGTATATTTATAACATATATGATCATATACTACATGATACAACCAGAGAAACTAGAGCATGCAGACTATCTACCTGTAACTTTGACAATGAGATAACTACCCTTCTATTTTCAGCATATTCCACACTATTATCAGTAATTCCTCATACTTTTCCTAGACCTCATCACCTAGTGGGTCTTTTTGCATCTTGGTGGTCAGGGCACAGTTATACCCCACAGTGAGCAGAGGAAGCAGCTCCAAAATCTTTTCTCACAACCACTGAAAAACAGAAGGATTAAATTGTCCCTAGATGCTTCTGTTCAAATGTGCTTTATCATGGAGAGTACCTTACGTATTGTCCTTTAAAAGAAAATGTTAACAACACTGCATCTGGAAAGGGTCAATGCAAGACAGATTACCTCTGGTTGTCTTTTAGTTTTAACTGCATGTTAAAGAGAAAACTTTTCACTGGACATGCATCTTACCTACTAGTAGCAGAAACAATGTTAGAAGCTGGAAATACAAACTGGAAGTCTATGGAATCTACCTCACCTTATTTTGATGTAATTCTTGATAATAATAGTATGAAAAGTTTAAGATAAATTCTGAACCATGCCAGGCAGAACTGTCCTAGGCAGAATGGGACACATGTTTATCCTAACAGGCAACTTCAGTGCCAGTGGACAATAAAATGGTATCAGGCAAACGTGCAACATGTTTATAAGGGATCTGGCTTGAGATAGAGGGAGTGACATCCAGGGCCTTATGGAAAAGGGCAGCAAAGGATTAGAGACAGACAGCTGGGTTCAAGACCTGACTCTACTAGCTCTGTCATTTGGGAAACTCACTCAACTGCTCTAAGCCTCGGTTTGTTCATTGGTAAAACAGTGATTTTAGTATTGATGTGATAAATAAACACTTACTGATCAAAACTATATACGTGGTATAATATCACACTCCTTTGATCCCTAAATTAAATTGAATCTGCTCCAAACCTCCGTCTACACGTTGGGCAGGGAATTTTATCTGAGCATTATTGGAATTCCCTCCATTTTACTGGATTAGGTACTTGATGGATTATTATACAATCCATGACATGTGAGAAGGACCCTTTCATTTCTGGTTCATACTTCAATTCAGAGCACATGTTGATACTTCTTGACCAAGTCTTAACATAAACTAAAAAAGACACACCTGTTGCTTTTGTGTGGGGAAAGAAAGGCAATCACTGAAGGAATTAAATCACCAATTGGCTGGACAGAATTGGAAGCTTGAGTGGAAGGATTGGCTATGGCTAAGATCAGGGACAATTCATCGGTTGCAGCAGGTATGTCCATCCCCAGGTGTGTCTCTCACTGTCTTCGTGTGAATATCTTCGTTTAATTCCATTGTCTTAAATTTTCTGTTTCCCTCTTAAGATTTTTTCATATGATTTCTATGCTGATCTCCTTCATTCTTTGTTTATCTGAATCACCTCCTGTTTCTGTTTTCATTCTCTTACTTTAAGCCAATTATGATATTGAGTATATTTTTTTCATTTCTTGAAATTTTTATAAAGTTTTATATTCTCATTAATTTTAAAAGACTATTCAGTCACTGCATATTTTTTCATAAATACAACAACATTGTATTTTACTTGATTGTTTTTTTTGAGGGTCACTGAACCCCAATAGGAAGAAAGTTCAGGACTTAGTGGATATGATACATTTATACCATCTGCAACCAGGTTATGTCATATGCAGGAAATGGAATTAATAATCAAAGAAGTGTTGCCAAGAAAAAAACTCTGACATTCGGCTTTAATATAAAAATAAAACTCGTTTGAAATTAGTATATTATTTGTATGCAAAATGGGGTTGCTTAGATTCTTGGAAAGTTTATTTTCTTTCAATCCTGTTTATTCTATTAACATCCTGAGCAAACTTCTTTCTTTTCTAGATCGTGCCAAAGTAAACTTTTGCCTAGCCTGTGTCTCTTTTTCGTGATTCTCTGAATTAATAAGGTTTACTAAGTTCCAAACAGATATACTGCCTGGTGCAGGATTGTCATCAGACTCGTTTCTGCCTGGTGATTGAGTCCTAAGTGAAGAGTGGAGACTTACTAGTTTAGATGCTGTATTCTTTATGGACGTCATTGATGTGTGTTAATAACATTCAAGTCTCAATCAAGTTCCAAGGGGTTCACCAGTTGGGGGATAACAATTTCTGTTGTGTTAAATAGCACATTAGTAGAACCTGGCTGGGAACCATTGCTCCTTTTCCTCTATCCCTTGTCCCCCCACCTCCACATCGGCCAGAGTATTTCATGACCTCACTGTAGGAGACTTAATAATGGCCCTCAAAGATAGCAGATCCTAATCGCCAAAACTTGAAAATGTTACCTGATAAAGAGCGTCTTCGCAGATATGATTAAGGATCATGACGTGAAGAGATCCGTTCTAGGTATCCTCCTGGTAAACATCTTTGACCGAAGTATTTCTGCCCTCGTATTTTGGGCGCATTACGACTTGGCCGTAAGGCAATTTTGCCATAAAAGATAGAACGAAGAAAAACAGGGACATTAAAAAGGACATAATGAAACAAACAAACAAACAAACAAAAAACAATAACAAAATTAGAAAGATTTTATTGTGAAAAATGAAAATACATCATCTTTGAAGTCTTTTGTTCAATATATATATATGTGTATATATATATATATACACACACATATATATATACACACACACATATATATATGTGTATATATATATATATATATATATATATATATATATATTGCACGTTGATTCATCTTCTCATTCGGCATCACACTTTCTTCTTTTTCTCTTAAATTTCTTTTTTCCTTGAGAGGTATCAGTTTCCAACTAAACAATATAATTATTGAAAACTGTTATGAATTAGTAGCCACCTCTTTTATATTTGTCATAGCTTGGTTGACTTTTGGTTTTGACAGAGGGGGGAGAAGGAGGGGTGGGATTGGATGACTGTGCTTCCCGAAAGATTTGCAAATATGGATTTATCATTTTCTAGTGTAGTATGCAACCTGGCTAAGATTTATATAATATAAAAATGGGAGTACTGAGAAAACTGTCAATGGAGAAATGAAACCAAATTGACAACTACCTAGCTTAAATACATTAAGTTGGCCAGGCAGTTGCTTCCTCAATGGAGAAATGAAATCAAACTGTAAACCAGTTATTTTATCTTTTAGGGAGAAATTGCCTTATGGCCAATTAGTGGTGTTGTGAAAATGTTTGCAGCGAAAATGCTTGTGGCAAAAATGCTTGTGGCAAAGATATTTGCAACGATACTACCAGACATGAGGAGATTAAATGGTGGGTTTTAAATGCCATCAAGAATGTTCTTAAAAGAGAAGAGGGAGATTAAACACAGGGAAGAGGAGGTAATGTGACCAGGGAGGCAGAGATTAATGTAGCCACACCACAAGGAATACCACCAAACATAGCACCAGCAGTTGGAATAGGCAAGGAAGGTATTCTCCAGAGGCTGTGAAGGGAGGATAGCCCTGCTGACATCTTGATATCAGACTTCTGGCTGTCAAATCGGTGAAACAATAAATTCCTATTGTATTAACTGACTAAGTTTATGGTAATTTGTTACAGGTCATGAGAAACTAATATGCTCCCTTTCCCTATGTCCAGAGAATGTTGGAGCTAGGCTTAAACATATCGGAGAGAGAAAAAGTAGCTGGAATTTTAGCTGCTTGCCTTAGTGGTTTCCTTTTGGTTTAGTGGAGAAAGGAAGATGACCTGAGGAGGTAACCTGAGAATGAGACTCATCCCTTGCTTTATGACTTAGGACAGTTCAAGTCTCTGGCACTTAGTTTTGCCTGAAAATGAGAGGGTTCCACCTGATTAAGAGATTTTCAAATATTGTTCACAAATTTCATAACAACTTAATTTTTTATTTAATTTCAATATTAAAACAACCATGTTGAATTATTTTAAGATTTAAAAGCTTTAACTCAAAATTGTTGCCTATGAGATAGCAACACTTTGAAGACCAAGTGTGTATTAAATTCTGCTGCCAGCTTAATTTATTTTGGTATTGATCACAGAATACTGCTTCCTATTCCCTCTATGTTTAGTTCAATGATTCTCAATTGTGGTCAAGGGAGGACAACATGGAATACCGTAGGGTTGCTTTGCAAAAATCCCCAGAAATCCAGGTGTACCCTAGATATTTTGATTCTGTAGGTTTTAGTATTCTGTAGGGGATTTAAACACCACAGAACAATCTGAAAAACCAATATAAAGCATTGCTCTTTTTGCCATCCTTCCCCCAGACCATTCAACTGGTATTCATATGCTGACCTAAATGCTGTCTTGTTAAACATGGGAGTTTATCAGTGAGGGTTGAAGATCTTTGATTTCCTCTTTGATGTAAGTCATCATATAACTTGGTACGCAAAGCTGTCCTCCATTCACTTGGTTTAGACTCTCACTACCCATTTTGACCATCACTATAGACTTGTAACTAATCTCCCTCTCTCTAGCATTTGGCTTCATACTCTATCACCATTCCGAAACACAATTTTTATTCCTTGATTCTAGTGAAGAAGCGAGGTACAAGGCAAGCCCATAAACCTCAGCCTGGAATTCAAGGTCTTGTTATACTAGATCCCTACTTACACACTTATTTTATTTTACTTTCCAACCTGAGTCCTCTTCTTTTGAAATTTTTTTTTTTACTCATTCTTCACCCTCACATGCTACTTTCATCTGTCATTTATCATGATCCCCACATGTAGAAAAACCATTTTAATTGGTCTAGTTCTGGTCCAAATGTCTTATTTCAGCCTATGCTGTTTCCTTCTGTGAATGGCTATTAGAACTGATTTTCAGTTATACAAACAATACTTGAAATATTCTTTTGGATACAATGCACATCTATCTCAGGGCTCCCAAAAGAATAGGTAGTTTTCTTTACCATTGTACCCACCTTTCAAGACCATTCCCTATCCAGATAGCCTTTCTCAACTCTTTCATCCCACATTGGTTTTCTTTTTGTCTTTGTACTGTTTAGTCTCACTCATCCTTCATACCTTGTCCTCGTTTACCATTTAGCGTTTCTAATGCTGTCACATATGGGAACCACCTGGACAGATCTTAAGATATAGATTCCAAGAACCCAGGAATTTTAAAAAACTGATCTAGTATGAGGCCCAGTGTACCAAAAATACATATTTATTGGCATTTAATAAATGTCCCCCAAGTGATTCTAATGAGAGAACAGTGTTGAGAAGTACTAAAGTGAGCCAGATTATAAACTCCGTTAGGGAAGCAATCATGTATTATACTTCTTTGCCTTCATCCCCAAAATAGTGGGTAAAATCCTAGATGATCAATAAAGTAAAGATGACTGGCTGATCTTCCTTTCTCTCTCTCCCTTCCTTCCTTCCTTTCCTTCCTTCTTTCCTTCCTTCCTCCTTTCCTTCCTTCCTTCCTTCTTTCCTTCCCTTCTTCCTTTCTTTCAGAGAGAAGAGGAAAAAGAAGAGTTTGGTGAAGGAAGTCCTGTTAAGAATATCCAGGCTTGCCAGTTCCCAACTGAGAACTGTGCAGATCTTTATGAACAACCTCGTGGAACCCTAAGAACCCGACACTTTAAGAGATTCCTGCAAAACTCTATTAAGCATATCAGTTCTGGTGACCTCAGTGTTTAGTCACCTGAAATGAAAAACATCAGTTAAGGTCAAGATTTTACATTTGAAAATAGTTATTCTCAACAAAGAATTGGAGAAATGATCTTGACAAGACAGTATTTTTTTTTTTTTACGTTTTGTCACAGTATTTATATATTATGTTCATTATGTTACCAAATCCAATATGGACGAATAGTGCATACAACCTATGTGCAAATAGTGTGTCTCAGCCACAGGTGAGGTAATTGCCTTTCCAGGTCAGGATGTTTCTAAAACTGCAGTAAACTACAGTCTGTCTTGATTGGAAATAGGTGCCATCTTGTCTACTGAATCACATCTCAACACCTCTGGATAGCCCATTAGGTCTTCCATGACCTAACCCACATTGTCTGTTCCCCACTCCCCCTCAATACAGAAACCTTTGGAATGTACAAATAGTATGTGTGAAATCTAGTGTGTTTTACAAATTGCAAGCATGAAATTTGTGCATCTTTACTCATCGGAGTCAATATACCATGTACTACACTGTTCTTCAAAATTCAAACCTTTCTCTGGTAAACTCCATTTAAAAGTTGGGTGCAATTGATCAACATTTGTGTCAATTCTTGGTCATAGGCTTTGTAAGCCTTTTAGACGCTCATGAAATTGTTCTTTTTTTGTGCTCTACAGTGGTAGTGGGGGCAAGAGATAAGAAAGGTAGTGCTTATTATATTGTTATAATAAAGAACTTTTCTAGTTACTGGAGTCTCCAGTTCATTTTATATAGTAAGTTATATTAATTAGGCACATATAAAAACAATAATCCCTTTACTGGTTTGTCATCATGTTGCTGTCGCTATTCTGTGCTGTTTTGAACCTATTATCATCACACAAGAGATTGGTATATGTGGTTTCCCTTGTATTTTAAAGAAAAAAAGTATGCCAACCTTCTCCAACAATCTGGAATTTTATTCCATCCATATACATGCATAGTAACAACATTTGTTGAGAAATTATTTCTATCAGAAGTAGAACATTATCTCTGTGATCACCAGGTGCAGTATTGCTACTCTTATATTTAAATAGATCTTATATATGAATTAAATTCATACTTGCAGCATTGAGTTTAGGATTTTGATTTAGACTGTGCCTTTCAAAAGATAAAACTGATTAATACTACCTCATTACTTACAATACTGCTTCCAGTAATTTTGTTCATTCTTTATAAAGTATTGCATTTAACAGCAAAGGTTTAAAAATTGAGACAGAGCTGCATCAGCGAAAGAAAATACAAGAAGTACTATACAAGAAAAAAGTTGCCATCTTCATTTAACATACATGTTTAAGATTAAGAAAATGGACAGAAACATACGGCTACATACAGATGCAAAGCCTAGTGACTAAGAGACTGTATCTGCTAAAATATAAAGTGCAAACGGAGCCTGATTATCCAAGAATTGAAATCTTAAGGCGAACTTATAGCACGTATATTTAGAACATCTTTGCAAGTTATATTTTAGCATATACATATATCTGCAACAGCATATAAGAAGAAATCAAGATACACAAGTGCTTTTGAAGCTATTTCTAAAATGCTTTTCTGTATTGTTTGTGACTATTTTCTTTAAAAGCTACTATACAGTGCAAACCATATGTGCTACACAATAACTATACAATAACATTACAAATGACTTTAATATAAAGTTTTTAAATAAAAATAACATAACCACAGCTATGAATACTGCTGGTAAAATAAATTAATTTTTTTTTTTTTGAAAATGGCACCAATAATACACTTTACTAATGGACTGTAATGAAATTACACCTTACGTCTTCAACTCAGCCATGATGAATTATCTCCTGATTGCCCAGATGTAATTCAAACAGCTTTTGTTTTTGTTTTTGTTGTTTTTTTCTGGACTGGGTAGAACAACATACTAAACACTGGTACCAAAGGTGACTGATGTGTATTTATTTAGATATCTCATTTGACGTGTTCCGCTGCATGTGATGAGCAATAAAACTTCTTGTGAGTTATAAAGTTTGAGAGGTTGTTGAACTGGATATCACACAGCCGGCAATATTTCCCACTTGTTGGCGCCTGGGTGGAGCCATTCACACCTTTTGCTATACTAGACAACTGTTCCTCTGCGGAGGGAATGCCTGGTGAGACGTTCTCATTTGTGGCTAATGGGTTCTCAGAGATCCAAGAGGGAGATTTGTGGCCTTCTTCATGCTGAGGATTCTGGGAAATGTTCTCTTGCTGTGGGTTGGAGGCAGATCTCTCATCTTGCTTTAGTCCACCGTTAACTATTACCATGCCTCTGTTTTTGGGCAGCAAAGGCAGGGAATCTTTCTTCGTTGCAGCACACCCATTTGAGGAAGCCTGGCCTTTAGGAGATTCATTTTCCGCATTTGTGCTTTGCTCTATGTCAGCGTTATGGATGACAAGAGAACCAGAAATATAATCACTTGTCTTTATTCCATAATAGGGAGAAAGCTGGTCGGCTCCTTTTGCCTTCTTTATTGCTCCAGGGTAGAGGCATTGGGGAAGAAATAAATGTTTGTTTTCTTCTTTTGTAGCAATGAGCTGAGCAGCTTCACTAAAGACTTTCAGGCCTTGCAGGGTGGCTAAGTGGGATGAAAATAAGTTTCCGTTGGGGGAAGGCTGCTTCAGATTCCCATTTTTCTCACATTTTATTATGCTTCTTTCATAGCTGATATCAGGGCTGTTTCGTTCGCTTTCTGGATTTGGAAACACTTTGCTGTCGAGTGGACCCAGGTCATTACGCTGATGGGCAGTGACTGGGCAGAAATTCTGCTTGTGGGCCAGGTAGTTTTCTACCTTATTGAAACTAATCTTGCACACAGTGCACTCGTGGTAGTCCAGCAGCCTTTTGGGAGATGTGGTCGTCCGCTCAGACTGGGATAAACACTTTTTGCTGAGATCGATGGGGACGTCCAGCTCTAGGCAGGAAACACTGGAATGAGTAGTGTCACATTTGGAAACCGGAACACATTTGTTGATCGTCAGAGAAGTTTCCAAGTGCTTTGAGACAATTCCTGGAAAGATATCACATCTTGGGTGGTAGCACTCTCCTAGCCCTTCAGTGGGTTCTTGAGTGGAGGTACAAGGATTGCTGAGGTTGGCTACGTCAAGAAATCGCTGTTGAACCAGTGGAGGCCGTTGTTCCTGTTCAGGTAGGCACATCTCATACATCTTCCTTCTCTTGCGTGTGCGCATGGTTCTCTGCATGGCAGGCACTTTGTTGGAAGCAGACCTCTTGAGCGGAGGGTCGTGGCGTGTAGCACAATAATACTGTTTGTGGACCATGTATGTTTCGTGCCGGCTGAAGGTGATGTTGCAAGCTTCACAGGTAGTCTTATTTGGGTCACTTTCCCCATCCACTAAGGGGACACTGGGATTTTTCACATCAACAGGTTTTCCATTAATTTTATCATCATTGCTACCGGAGGTGGAAAGCTTCTTAGCTTGAGTGGAAAAGTCCTTGTCGTGGCCCTTCCCATTTGGCCCAATTAAATCTAAAACAGTGGAAGAATTGATGCAGGATGTTTGAAGAAGTGGATTCTCAGGATCAGCAGAATGAGTGGCTGGGTTAAGAAGGTTTATGGAGGTTTGGCCAGTGTTGGGACTCACAGCCTCAGGCATCTTTTCTGAAACACCGGGGAACTCTGGGGATTTGGCCATCTGCTGCCATCGGCTGCTGCAATAATGTTTTTTGTGCACTAGATAGTTATCCAAATTATTGAATGTTATGTTGCACTCAAAACAAGTAGCCCCCTTGGGCATCAGGGGGCTGTAAATCACAGGAGGGTAGCTACTGCTTCCATGCCTCAGTCGCCGATGTACCAGCTCAGACATCTTGGCTAAGATCTCTGAAGCTTGAGGGACCATTGTGATATCTTGGGGAAAAGCAAACTGAGAGAGAAAAGGACCCACAGGGAAAGAAGGCCCAATATTAGGCTGGACTGGAGATGAGGCGAGTCTTGGACTAGAGGGCTCAGATTTTATTTTCGTGTAAGAAAAGCTTTGCTTATTAATTGTAGGCTGTATCTCTGGTCTCTGGTTAGTGAGAAAGATCTGAGTCTTTTTCTCACACTTGTCCAGCTCTGTGTCAGAGCTTGCATCTTTAGTCTGCATGGCCTTTTGGCTCTGGGGGAGTTCGCTTCTGGTCAACAAGTCTGTGGCTGGCTGTAAGCTGTCTTCAGTTCCAGTGGGAGAGTGTTCCATGTCACTTTCTCTGGGAAGTTTGCCTCCAGGGACGTGGAGCTCCTGGTGCTGTAATAACTCCCTCTGAGTCTGGAAGCCGAAGTGGCAGTGATTGCATCGGAAGGCAGCTTGAGTGAGATGGGAGAACAGGTGTTGGTGAAAGTTGATCACAGAATCAGCAGTGTAGCTACAGACGGTGCATTTTAGACTAGCACCAGGGGGAAGGAATTCTTCCATTTTCACTCCTGGAGAGACATACAAAATGAGAATACTGAGACCCTCACACATTGATTTCATCATGATATTAATCTTTACTAATGATCTAGTGTCTTCAACACAACAGGAATGAATTGAAATCTTTCAGAATCTCATTTGTGACATTAGCTTTTTTCTCGTGACATCTTCCACCATGTGTGATAACAGTAATAGCACTTTATACTTTCCAAAGCACTTTGCCTGCGAATCATTGCATCACAGCAGGATAGGAATCATTGTCTCCATATTACAGGTCAGGAAACAGACTCAAGGTGGCTAAGGGAATTGATTACGATAGTAAAGCTATTCAGTGGTAGTGCCATGACTAAACCTCAGATTTTATCATTTCTAATCCAGTAACTTCTTACTACATTATGTTCTACATTAGGAAGAAGTAGGTGTTCATTAGAATTGAAATTGATAACCTGTGTGTAAATCAAATAACTCTCAGTGTACTAGATTAGGTTTTTATTCAAAAGAATCCAAGTGGGAACCATTTTATAAAGTCAGTAACAGCCTCCTAATATATCTTTGGCATAAATCTAGAATTCTATTCATTGGTTTTGCTGAACATGGTTTATCTCTATCCAGGGCTGATGATACGCAGTTGGTAGACACCAGTGCACCAATGTAGTCGTTTCTGACCAACATCCATGCTGATTGATCACTGGCTGTTTCTAGTCAGTTATTAAATATTTTTTAATATTACCAATGACTGGTGGTTAAACCTCACTGTGATATGTAAGAAATAAATACAGACCAAATATATACAGACCAAATATACATAAGAAATATATTTTGGTCATCTAGATAACCAAAATATATTTCTTATATTTGTCCAAGGTTCCTGGCTCACAGATCCTAAAATTATTGCAATTTCCAGTGATAAGAGTCATAAAGGTATCTTTTGTTATGTTAATGACGTGATTTTTGGAAAGTCCCCTAGGTAATCTAAAGATGGGAGGGGGCTGGTTGCCAGGAGAACCAAACCTGTGATTAGAATGTTGAAACTTTCAGTCCTCCCCCCGCCCTTAACCCCTTGGGAGGGAGAGAGGGGCTGGAGAATGAGTTCAATTGCCAATGGCCAATGACTTTATCCATCATGCCTATGTGACAAAGTCTCCATAAAAACCCAAAAGGACCCAAAAGGTTCCAAGAGCTTCAGGGTTGGTGAACATGTGGAGATTAGGGGAGAGTGGTGCCTTCTAAGAAGGCGTGGAAGCTTCTCACCCTTCCCCCAGAACTTGCCCTGTGCATCTTTTCCATCTGGCTGTTCCAGCATCATATCCTATTAGAATAAACTGTTAATCTAGTGAATAAATGGTTTTCCTGAGTTCTGTGAGCTGCTCTAACAAATTAACCAAGCCCAAAGAGTGGGTCTTAGCAAACCTCTGATTTATAACCATCCATTGGTCAGAGGCACAGGAAATAATCTGGACTTGTGATTGGCATCTGAACCAGGGTGGGCAGCCTTGTGGAACAGAGCCCTTAGCGGGTGGGATCTGGATACTTTTACTCACCAAGGTCAACTCTCATTCCCATTTGTTGGTATGTGGTTAAATCATACTTGGTTCATCCTGTCTGTACTCTAGACTAAAATGAGAATTGCCTTTTATATTTATAAGCTGAAAATATGGCAGAGAAAACCCAGTCCTGTAGCAATAGAACATTTCTTATTCTTGTGTTTTTTTTCTCTCCTTAACTAATCCAATACTTATTTTTCTGTTCAGTTGAAAAGATCCCTCTCTCTTTATTTTTGTTGTATGCATGACTTTACTCACCATGTGAAACAACCAACTTGTTTCCGCTTTCCCTTCTTTATCACCTGTGTAAAGACAGCTCATGTGTAGGGAAAGGGAAGAGAATGAGTAGAAAGGAAGTTGCCTATTTTTATAGGTTCAAAGACAATAGTTTGCACTGTACTAGGATTTTGGAGGTTGAAGCTAGTTTTTTGAAACTCAGCACCTATTTCAGTTTTTTATTTATTCAACCTAAGCAAAAACAGTGAAGGAAATCACCCAGAAATATCCTACAAGTTTTGTATTATAGGTGCCAATAAAAACTGTAATTCCCAAACCTTGGTTTGCCCTATCCAAGAATGTTCCTAGAAATATCTGAAGTTAATATATGGGAATTAGAATATTGTGTGTGATGGTACTAACAACAATTGGGCATACAATTCCAAAATAAATGGGAATAGTTGCCACCTTTCTGTTAAGAGTGGGCTTGGAAAAAATAAAACAAACAACTTAGATGTTTTTCAGACTAATTTTTCTTAAGAAATTAAAACATAGTACACAAAGTGGTTTGATGTCATAAAAATAAAGTAAGCTGTTATTATACACACTCTGGAAGTTAAGAGCATTTTAAAGACCATATTTAAAAGTTAATTTCTTTCAAGTGATTTTACTTGGATCTATCAAAATAACAGCTTTGTTTCAATTCAGAAAATACTTATTTTTATGTGTTTACTATTTATTCCCTGCCATGTGGCAAAGAGTAGGGTCAGTTTGCAAAGATACTTGACAATTAAATCAATGAATATTAATGACAATATACAAAGAGTATTGAGACTTTCTTTCTAAAATGATGCTGTTTTACTTCAGTTGAAAAAAAAATAAAATAGATGATTTGGCCTGCAATCTGAGCACAGTAGTTAGAAAAGAATTCAGACCCAAGTCCTTTGAGTAAAATATACTGATTGTAAATGACATAGATAACCAGCTGGTCTAGCAAGTTACGTTTTGTTTTTATAGATAGATATAGTTAAATAGACATAGATGTATATATGTATGTACTTATGTATGCATGTAGAGAAAGAATAGAACCTCCTGGAGCAAAAGAAGAAACATGGGAGGCACTTACCACTGTGTGAATTCAGGTGCATTTCTAGAGCTCGAGCATTTGAGAAGCTCTTGGTGCATTGTGGGAAGGGGCACAGGCTGGAAATCTGAGCAGCACTGTCATCATTTTCTTCTGACACTGGAGCAGCTTCTCTTTGCCTCCCACTGCAATAGTACATCAAATGGGCTTGCAGATTCCGCTCACTCCGATACCAGATGCCGCAGGACTTGCAAGGAAATATATCTTCTGCAGACAAAAACACAGGGACACATTAGCTGCTGTCCATTTTAGGGTAAAGCAGCATTTAGTTCAGTTTTTCTCAGGGGCTGTTCTCAGGTTCTGAATTAGGCAATCAGACGATGAGTGATGAGTGCAGTCGTGGATGTTGTTCCACAGTACAGAACTAAGCTTTTAAAGTAATGTTACACTCAATGCAATTTACCTTCTCACAGACTCTTTAGAAAGTGGTATTGTAGGAGAGGCCAACATTCAATGAAAACACGAGATTAATTTTAAATTGTTTAAATTGAATTTATGGTTTAGAAATATATGCATTTATAAATAGCAATATGAATTGGTTTATAGTCATGGCTGACCTAAAGTTGTCACCAAACCCGACATCAGTTTTTTCATTTAATACATTGTGTCTACTATGTGCCAGATGTTATGCGGGGTTGGGTATAAAAATAAAAGACCATACAGATGTTGTTAGGAGCTTAAGGTTTCCTGGGGTTGATGAACAAATGATCAGATAATTACATTAGAATGTGATGACTATTATGATGGAGGTATCTGAGGGGTGCTTTAGGCATGGAAAACAGACATTAGACTGGTGGGAGATCTCCTTGGTGGAGAGAGGAAGAGGTCAGAAAACGATTTAGAGGGAAGATGATGACATGCCTTAGTTGAGTTGTAAAGAATGAAATTAAGCTAGTGAGGTAGAGAAGAGGGTTGGGTTTTCCTGACCAAGGGAACAGCTCAGGGAAAGTCATGGTAGCCTGAGAGAGGGTCTGGATGAAGGCTGGGAGTCTGTTTGATACTGTTCAGACAAGGACCATGATAGGAACTGGGGGAGATGAGGTTATAGAAGTCAGGGATAAACTATCAAAGACCCTATAGTCTCCCTTAATAAGTTTAGATTTTTATCTCAATAGTTATGGAGAATCACTGAGTCATTTTAAGCAAGAGACGGACAGAATCAGATATTATAGAATCATCAGTGTGGCGTTTTGAAGGTAGTGAATTTGAAAGGAAGACTAATGACTGGTAGGAGGTAGCTACCATAATCTAAGTGAACTGTGACAATTTGTGCGGTAGCTGAAGTCCTATAGTATTTATTAAGTCATGCTGTGATGTGTATTTTCATGTATTCACTCATGAAAAATGTCTCTGTGTATATTTCACCCCCTCCCCCCCCATCCATTTATAGGTGAGGAAAGTGAAGTTGACTGACTTGCCCATGATCACGTAAGTTGGTCAACTGCTATTGGACCCTAGTGTCAACACTCTCATAATACATAGCAAGGAGGACAATGAGGAAGAAAAGTCACATTGAGAAAGTAGAACTGATGGGAAGTGATGACCACTACTTTGCAATTAGATGCTAAAACAAAACCTTTTTCTCCTTGGTGCCTAGGTTTGTTAGTACGTGTATTTCTGTGTAAGTGACAGTTTCATTCATTTCTACAGGGAATAGATGACAAAGAGGTGATGAATTTAGGCTAAGACTCATATAGGGTGATAAAACCTGACAATGTATTGTTTAATAATGGCACTTTTGTGATGAAAGGGGGAATGAATCTGAGGGATATTGTTGTAAATTGGGACTAATCCAGGCACACTGGGGCATATGGTCACATTCAATATGTAGGATTTGAAATTTCTGTAAGAAATACAGAGGAACATGGGAAAGGTGGCAACAGAGGTCTAACACTTGGCAAAAACAGCTGGACTTGTGATTTGTGAATTATCGATGCACAGTTGGTGGTAGAACCCATGGTAGTGAAGAGGATAGCTCAGGGAGATGGTGTTAAGGGAGGTAAGGAGAAAACCAAGGACCAAATTCTAATGAATGAGACGTAAGGACAGCACTTACAACACAGAATTTCACAATAAAATTTAATTGCGAAATTACTACCATTTATTATTTAGTCTCTTCCACCCAACTTAGTTACACTTACACTATTCAGAGGGCCACACTGTTCAGAATGAGAATGAAGGCTGTATGCATCCATGCTGATTTATTTGGAATTAATAGTCATCTTGCTACAGAAAGCAAACAGAGTATAATCTCAAATAGAATTAACATTCACACTTTGGAGCTTCTCAATAATATAAAGTATGCCTAGTATCCCTGGTAACAGACCCCTTTTGCCTCAAATTCGAGTTGGGCTCATGTTATTTCACATTCCTTACTATACAAATCAAAATAAAGATCCAGTAAAGAAAATAACTACATGTACATTAAGGAAATCAAAAAATATTAGCTTGGGTTGGGTGCACTGGATCTGCTGGTTGGATGCCGAGTAATTCCAGATATACCTGAGAATTTTTTTGCTCTAAAGGATGCTCTTACTATAATACAAGAACATAATTATTGTTGAGTATGTATTTTAATATCAAGACATCATTGCTGCCTTTATATTTCTCTTTTGTATCATTCAGAGTTTCAGAGATCTTCAAGGATGTTTTTGACTAAGTGCAATGTTTCATTTATGTACTAGCTTTAGAATTTATTCTCCTCTTAAGATGTAACTGCTACTCATGTTTTCTCACAAAGCTAGATAAAAGCAGAGCTGAGTATAGAACTCAGATCTTGGGACTCCTAGATCACTGATTTTCTGTCATGTAAAGTGCCACTTTGTGTGTTCAAGGAATACTAATTAAGTGCAATAGTTATTTTAACAAAACATAGTCACAAAAGTATATTTGCCAGGGCATATTTAAAAATTCTCCATATAAAGTATTCTAAGCTTACATGTATTTTTCTTCCTATTCTTATCTTTTTTGTGTCTATTAGCTGATGTCTTGATTTATCGAGATTAAATTTCCTCTTCATTAGTATATTTAATAAAAAAACTGATTTGCATTCTTTTTCTTTAAGTTTTTAACCCTAGAGCCCTTAAAGAATACTGAAATTATTCTACTATAGGAGCATCAAGAAAGCTGTTGGGCTTCTTATAGCTAAGTAGCCTTGAATGTTGTTCAACTGGTTTAGAATGTCAGGTTTTTGTGTGTGATGTTCAGGAATCCAACCTGAAATGAATGCATTTAAGTGAGAAGCGATCACATAAACACACACACATACACACACACAGTTAGAAGATAAACTGAAATCACAACACTAGAGAAAAAAGTCTGTCCCCAGTTGTCTGTCAGTAGACATTTTTTTCCCTCTCCCATGAGTACCCATCACAACTAGAAAGCTTTTGTACCGGGCTATTGCACTCAGCACTTACTATTGACAATAGCTGTAGGCAAAATAGAAGCCATGGCAGCTTGCTGAGGAAGCAGCTGAATTGAGTCCAGCAGGCGTGCAGGGTACATCCCTTCTGTAAGACTCATCTGACTGGCAGCTTGTAGCCTTGAGTCAAAATCCACCACGAAAGCAATTAGCTCTTCACCCTCAGAGATGGCCTTCGTAGTCGTGCACCAAAGCTGACCTCCTATTAAGAGGAAGAAGAGAAAGATAGCATTGACATAGAATGCTTGAGTCTGCTGTACATTAGATAGATGTCAATAGCACCTTCTCTTGTCTTTCACTTCCATTCCTCCTGGGGTGGAGTGTTTGATCAACACAACAGCTGTAGTCCTCTTCCCTCCAATGTGCAAAATTGTATCCCTTGCATTAAATGAACTGTTCAGTGGCCAAAAGAAGACTGAGAACCAAGTTAGACATAATTTGTAGAGAGTTTTGTCAACTGTTTGCCTTCCGGGCTTGGCTTAATCATTAACCATATTATATCACGGGGTATAATGCCTGCAAATAAGCAGGCATTATAAGGTAAGGATCTAACTGCAGACATTTACTTCAGGTGAGCCTTTCAAAGTTACTTTCTGTTCCTTATGAAAGTAAAAAGTTATTTCTCTTTCTTCCTCTTTTCCTCCCTCACAGTCTCTCTTCCCAAAATACTTTGATTGTATCAATACCAAATGATTAAAACTACAAAACAAATAAACAAAAGCACCTAAAATCTAGAAATTTAGAATAAAATTTGGTTAGTTTTATGCTCCTTATTAAAAGCATTAAAAAGCATTACTGTCTTTTCTGCTGACATGTATATTTATTTTTTTTTGACTGACTGATCTTTACTTATATAATGTGCCTTATAATGTGGCTTCTTTATCTCCATTTACCCTGATTGAACTTCCTGAAAAGAAGGTATGACAAAGATCTTTTTCAAAAGGCTTATTTAAATAAAGATTTGTTTAAATGAAAAGAACTCTTTCTTCAAACACTAAGATATACTCTGGCTCTGGGCTTCAAATGATCACGTGTGGTGCATTAAAAAGAAAATTAACTATGCAAGTACATCTTCTAATGTATTGGAATGCGATAGCGAATGCTCATTTATTTAACATGTTTAGACAGGCAAAGCACTTATATTTTGTTATCTACACTCTCAGGCCTAGATACGTATCCTGTACAGTTATGGCTGAAATAATGTGGCATACTTGATATGTTATAAAGCTTTTTTCATTGTTTATATATTTCAGGGCTATATGTTGTACTCATTAAGTAAGCAAAAATTGTACCCATTCTGATAAGTCATATTGCTCTGTTTATCTGTCAGCATTACTGTCTTTTCAACTGCACTTCATTTTTCCACCCTCAAAGAGATCATAGTTTTTAAACAATTTGTGGTAAAAATCTGGTGGAAAAGATAACACCACCATAGGACATGGCACAGTTGCACAGAAGAATCAGGACATTGTTTTAGAGGTTCCTTGAACAATTAATTAAACCAGCTGATTAAGTTTTAAAGGAAAACAAACAAAACACCATCCATGACAATACACGTTTGAGAAAAAATAAAGCTAAAATTACAGACCTTGAGTGTGTGTGAGTTTCAAAGTAAAACACAAATATGTAATACTAAGACTAGAAAACAATTTCACTTTTTGCTTTTACTTTGACTCTCCGTATCTGAAAGCATACACATTTACCCAAGTTGTAAAATAGATTGACATTTATTAACAAACAAGGACACTCAAAGGTATCACTGAGGAATCAGATGAGCATTGAAAAGTGCTAAGTGGCGGTATTTCTGCTGGTGAGCTTCTTCTCTGAAGAAAGCTTCTGCCATCGGCTGCAATACCTTCTCCGATGTGCATACAGATTCAAACTACTTACAAGTATAGACAAGGTAATCATGTACACCATATCTTTCCTCTAGGACACAGTTTATTAAGTGAGTCTGTCATTGAGAGGTGGGGAGGGCAGAACAAAGATTACCATTCAGGTTTGGTCTTTCTGAGTCATTGGATTTCAGTGGAACCAAATAACTTACATTATTAGTAAGAATTTAACATTATTAGTAAATTTATATTATTGGTAAATCCAGCTATCATTGTTTTTTACAAAAGAAAAGTTTTGGACTCAGTTACCCAGGAGAAATAGAGATTTTAGAGAAGATACCAAAAAGCTCCAAAAATAAATAAATAAATAAATAAATAAATAAATAAATAAATAAAAATAATCTTCACAAATATTACCATGTTTCCTCGAAAATAAGACCTAGCCGGACCATCAGCTCTAATGCGTCTTTCGGAACAAAAATTAATATAAGACCTGGTATTATATTATATTACATTACATTATATTATACTTGGTCTTATATTATATTAAAATACGACCAGGTCTTAGTTAGTCTAAATTATAAAATTCAATCTGAACTTATAATATTAGTCTGAAAATGTGCTGTGTAGACTTGATGCAAAAGTCAGTCTTCTTAGGACTCAATTTTTCAAATCATTCATTCATCAGCTATTCCTTGAACTCTCTGCTGTGTGCCAGGCTGGGCCCTATGGCTTCACACATAGCTATACAATTAGAATGCACACATATAAACAGGTAACTGACAATAGCACATGGTGGTGTCATCCCCTAATGCTAAAGAAAATGTAAGATGAGTGACTAACTGACATTTCTTGGGAGAGTCCGGCAAGCCATCCAAGGTGACTTTTTGATTGACTTATGAAGAATAGAGGTAAAATAGCAAAAGTATGTGTAGGGGACCTGCAGGTACACCATTACCAGCAGAGAAAGGAGCATGCATGTAAGTGCAGGATTTTGGAAGAGCCTGACTGGCCCTGATAATGGTTCAGAAGCCAGCAAACCTGGAGCTTGGGGTCTGAGTGAGAAAATGGTCTCTGAGCATTGGTGTGCTTGACCCAGCCTATTCTGGGTCAAGGGCAGAATGTTCAATTGTCAGGAATTTTATGTTGGTTAATATCACACTGGTAACTTGAAACTGGCCATGGTGAGAGTGAAAGCATTTGCCACTGGAACTGGCAAACATTGCAAACCAGGGCTTCCTCCCACAAAAAGAGGTTAGAGTAGGATGAGAAGCTTTGAACGTAATATACAAACAGTTGTGTCTGGCTCATGGTGGGGAGATAGTATATATTTATTTGAGTGAATAAATGAAAAAATTCTTCACATGGGCTCCCCCACCCCACCCCTTACGCCCCCTGGAATAAAGATCTGTGTAGTAAGGAGAGTGAACTGAAGAAGAGCCATTTGGACGCTGTTATACTAGTTCAGTTGTGAGAAGTGTAATGTAACTTGTAAAGGAGAAAAGGGCCAGGCTCAAGACATGGGGCTTAGAGTGGACTGGGGTGATTTCGTGAGATGAGAAGGAGAAAAGGAGCTGTTGAAAATGACACAAAAGTTGCTGGTTTGGGAAACCAGCTAATGGCACTGCCATTAATGAGGGAGTAAAGCTGGTATAGTAACAAGTGTAGTTAAGACAACAAGGAGATAATTGGTACTATTTAGGAGCACTTTGGGCCAGAAAAGCGAGGTATTTGATGTACTTCATCTATTTTGATCCTGTCAATTATTCTGTGAAGTAGGTGATATATTCCCCATTTTAGAGTTCAGAAAATTGGAGCTTGGAGAAGTTAATTAACTTGCCGGAAGTCACACATGTGGTCTGTGGCAGAGTCATGATTTAGACTTCTGTGTGTCCAGCTCCAAAGCCCAAGTATGCATGTGCATGTGTAGTGCACATTTGTATGTGTATGCATGGAATTACTGAATTGTAACATCTGAGGTATGTGAGAGGCTTTCCGGTGAATGTTATCTAGGAGGTACTTGGAACTTGAATGAGACATAACGCTGGAAAAACTATTTTGGAAACCATCAGTACATTCTAAATGACTGTGGTGCTCTTTGCATTATTGTGGTTAACACAGGAAGAGTACAGTGTAAAAAGAAAAGGACCAAAGATTGAAACTTGAGAAATCTTAACATTTAAAATGTGGGTAGAGGAGATGGGATCATTTAGACATATAGACAACACATATTTGAAAAAAATTAGAGAGGAACCAAGAGAATGGCACCACAAAAATCATGGGTTGCCTCTTTGAAACTGGCTGAGTTTTTTAGATGGTGAATGTTCAGTGTTTAACTGATGGAGTTATTTACAGGGAGAGACATTCACAAGTATTCTAGCATAATTTCAATTACTGATTAAAAAGAAGTGTTCTAAGTGGGATTGCTAGCGAAGGATATAATCCCATCTGGAGGAAGTATGGACAATGGAACCAGATTGTCGAAGTGCAAATCTTGCCTCTGCCACTTACTATGTGACCTTCAAATTGTCACCTAAGCATTTGGCCTATCAGTTTCTTCAAAATGGGCATGATGATAATAGTGCTGAACTCATGGTGTTATTATGAGGATTAAATAAGCTAATATATGTGAAAGCTTAAGAACAGCACCTGACATATATTAAGTGCTACATAATTGTTAACCATTGTTATCCTTTTGTTTTGGTCTGATTGGGGCTATTATTCTCATTTCTCAATGCCCTGCTAAATCCAAGAAAAGAAATCTTAGCAGAAAGAAAAGACAAACCTCTGAATTCAATGAGCAAATGTATCTATGCTTCACTGGTGAGAGCTAAATCATTTCAGAAAAAAACGGTTAAGGCTACATCCATTTGTGAATTACATACTATATCTTGACTAGTTAGAATTAGAAATAGTTTATAGCAATCAACTTGGGGCTGAGTAGGCAGGAGAACCAGTTTCCTACCCTACTGTTTTTAGAGGTAGGGTAAATATGGCCAACTCTAATTTGCTATCGAATGAAAGGCAGTAGTATCCATCTCGATTAAGAAACAATCTGAGGGCATGAAAATGCTAAATCATGTTGATATTTAGCTATTTTGGCGTCTTCCTTGATTGACCTCATGTTCAAGAGAAATAAAGCACAAGGTATTATATTTGGCTTTAAAATGAGAGCACCATTCATTATCAAACAAAACACAAAACCCAGAAAATAACAAGAATTGGCAAGAATGGAACCCTGGTACACTGCTAATGAGAGTGTAAAATGGTACTGTCATTGTGGAAAACAGAATGGAATTTCCTCAAAAAATTATAAATAGAATTACCTATGATCCAGAAAAATCGAAAGCAGGCTCTCAGATATTTGCACACGCATGTTCAGAGAAGAGCAGCATTATTAAAAATAGTTAAAACATGGAAGCAACCCAAGTGTCCACTGACAGAAGAATGGATAAGCAAAATGTGGCATATACACACAATGGAATATTATGCAGCCTTAAAAAGGAAGGACATTCTGACACATGCTACAACATAGATGGTCCTTGAGGACATTTTGCTAAGTGAAATAAGCCAGTCACAAAAAGGCAAATACTATATGATTCCTCTTATACATAGGCTATTCAAAATCAAAGAGAGAGAAAGTAAGAATTTTGGTTGCCAGTGACTAGGGGCAGGGAGAAATGGAGCGTTATTGCTTAATGGGTACAGAGTTTCAGTTTTACAGGATGAAAAGAATTCTGGAAATGGGTGGTGGGAATGTTTGCACAGTAATGTTAATGTACTAAATGCCAGTGAACTGTATGCTTAAAATTGGTTAAGATAGTAAATTTTATTATATATATATATATATATATATATATCCCCATAATAAAGAAATTAGAAAAAAATGAAAGTACTATTTATTCACTAGGAAACATCCACTGTGAACCGAGAATATTTGCACAAGGTCTTTAGCCATAGCTAAAGATGGGAATATAACTTCATAAGGTGCTCTTCATAGGAGATCGTTCATAAACAAAACAAGAGTAAGGTCTCCTCCCTTCCAGTTAAGCTACTTTAACAAACTACTTCCTGAAAGATCAGTCCCTAGTTGCTGAGATGGAATTCACTTTATTTGCCCACGTTAACCATTGTTGTTTGAATGAACTTCGGAAATTGATGTAGATCTGAAAATCGTGCATGATATAGCTCCTGGTTACTCTATTGATTTGGGTTTCTGTCTGTGTTTTCAATGCCAGTGCAGTGTTCCTGTCAACTCTCTATGGATATGAAATTTAAGGAATCTAAACAATGTTTTCTGTAGCTTTCATACGCAGGATTATGCTTAATGCCCTAGATTTAAACCGAGAGGATTTTCAGTGTACTAATCTATACTAATGGTATATCGATAAAAACACAAGTAGAATTATGTAAATATGTTGGGTGCACACAGAGTAATGTCATATTTGTTTAATTGATAAAACTCTTACAACACTCTTTGCATAGCCAATCCAGAGCAAATGATCTTGGTTTAAGGGACTACATGCTCATAATGAAGCACAGGTGGCACTCAAAATCACTGAGAATGTATTTGTCCTCAGTGCAGAGATGAACTAGAAAGAGCACTTGACTGGTGGGTAAGAAACTTTAGTTCTAGTCCTAAATTGATTATTAGTTACTGTGTGACCTTGAAGAATTGCTTTACCTACACCATAGAAAATGACAGCTCTAGGCTGGATACCCTCTAGATTATTATCATCAAGTTGTGAGCAACTTTTAATGCTTCTATAACCAATGTGCTAATAATAGTAATTATCACACATTTATTAAGTGGTTACCATGGGCTGTGAGATCACGGGGCTGGAAGTGCACATAAATTTTCAAGGTCACAGAGCTACAGTGGAACTGAAAGAAGACAAGGAGAAATGGGAGATCGGATTTGAATGAGGCAGTTTAGCTCTCGATTCTGTGTGAAAACCCAGGTGTCCCAAGTCACAGCACCATCTGATGTCCACTAACTGCACCTTATCGTGATTACGCAATTGAGTAATTAGCAGTTATCTCTCTGAATCAGAAATAAAATGGTTCACTTTCTGAAACAGTGTCCAGAAGATGACACAGTGATGAGATATAGGTTTTAAATGCATAGTTACAATCTGGAGAATAATGTCTATACTTGTGATGTGGAAGGAACTCCAGGTTATCTTCCAACATGACTACTAAATAATTATAATAACTAACATTTAGAAAGCACTTACTATGTGCCAAGTACTGTTTTAAATATTTCATACATATTAAACTCATTTGATAATATCAAATATGAATGTAGCATCTGCCCAATTCCCTATTTAAACTGCAAGTTCAGGGGGGACACTAAAAAGGCATAAAAATTCTACTTAACCATCAAACACTGGTTGGCAATCCTGACTACCCTTAGTGAACACTGATTTCTGGGTCCCACCCCAGATTAAGCAAATCAAAATCTCTGGGAATGATGTTTGGGCTTCATTATTTTTTTAGTAGCTCCCCAAAGGGCTTCCTGTGCCTGTAGAGCTAAGAATCACCGGCATAAGGGTAAACTATCTGCAATTTGTATAAGGTAGAAAGAGTGAGACCCTATGAACAAAAAAAGTCTCTTGATAATCAAATATTTCAGAGATGTGTTCAGACAGTTCAGCAGAGGGATGTCCATTTTAAAACTGAGAAAATGACATTTGAAAATAGCTTTGAATTTCCCCTTTCCCTTCCCCAATATTTGAAGAATGTAAGAGCGATAAGAAGAAAGGCAGAAAGAACAAGGATGTAATGACTTAGCATCCATGATCTTTCAGGTGAAGAAGCAAGTTAGAACTTAATAAATTTGTGAATTATATTGAGTTTTACAATGTTTAATTCTTTATTATTTTGAAGGTATGTAACTTATTAGAAATGATCAATAATACTGCATCCCCCAAAACTGTAAAAGATCATATTGTGCAAACCAGAGCAAAAAAAAAATCACATTTCTAATGCATGGGCATGAAGTCTTTATCAAATGATATCGGGCACTGGAGCAGCTATCTGATACCTTCCTGGCTTTCACTAAATGTAAAGGTTATTTTAGGATTCTCTCTTTGTCTGCCTCTTATGCTGCAAACACAGTCACTCGCCCGTCTCCCCACCCACACACCACTCCCTTCACAAATAAAGGACAAATACATTCAAGGTTCCACTGAAAGTAATAACTAAGACCTTGACGTTCTTTAAAAACCACGTATTTGCTGTTCTAAGAAATGTTTATGATCAAAGTTCTTATACAAACAGATACGGTTCCTAACAGGAAGCTTATAAATTTTCTCATAATTGCTGTCAAAACTACAATGAAGTGCACTCCAAGTTTCGAAAATAAAGAATAAAATCACAGTTCAAACTCGATTATGTTTTGGAAATTCACACTCCTCTTACTAGAAGCAGTGGCCTTAAATATCTCCCCATCCTGCCAAATTTTTCACTTGCACTTTTTATTATTTATGAAATCAGTGTCTGCACAATGTCATGCAGACCTCTGCTGATAAACTCTAATTAAGATTAAGACAAGCCTTTTGGAAAGGATCCCATCATTAGCAAACATGATAAACACAAAAATACTCCCTACTTGTCAACCAGGAGCAATTCAGTAACCTAACAGTATTATCTGTTGCTAGGTTACAGAGCTGACAAAGCTTCAATTATATTGTTCGACCATACCTATAGAGTTCTGTATAAGCAAAATGTATCCAGTATAAAAGCATTTAACTTCGTCCATGCTATCTGCAATTCACGGCTTCTTACAATGGTAAAAATCAGGTTAATAATTACACAGCACGCTGAAAAATCTTTTCCATGTGTTACGTCTATACATGTTCCTTTCTAATTTATCTGTGTGATTGATAGACGCTTGCTTTGTAAAAAGAAGGAAATGCAAGCAATGTGAAGCTGTAAACCTCAAGCACAACTATGTCTGGGCTCATCAAGATACAAACCTAAGCTTAGCATAAAAATACACAGCAAATTGAAGCAATTAAAGCACATTTAGATTTTTGTATTACTCCGCCTCAGTACATAGAAGGATAAGGAACCTTAAGCAAGTAGGTAGGGATACCAGTTTGAAACTTTATGTTAAGCTAAAAAAAGAAAAAAGAAAAAAAATAAAACCCCACACACACTACTCACCTAATAATACAAAAGGAAATAGGGGGTTTACAATAATCATTTATTCTAAGGGCTTTTCTAAAAGCTGAAGTCAGTAACTTTTACTACATAGCATTAAGTCATTAAGTCTTACTTCTCTTCATTAGACTGGGAACTCTAGGGGGAAAAAAATCAATAAAACAGCCTCCCAAATACAGACATTTGACAAGGAAAAAAAAAAGAAAAAGAAAAAAAGCCACGTGCGTAAAAAGAGAAACTCTATGTGAATCAGATCTTCAAGACTATTTTATCACGAGTGATTTTTTTGTGGTTTTCATGGATACTTGGAGAATAGTAATTATGTATAAATGAGCCAGCATTTTTAATAATCCTGGCATAAAAATATACACTAAATTGCTATGGAATTTTGATTTCTTAAGATGTACAGTGATATTTCTGTGTTACCTAAAAGTCTATTTCATGCACACGTGTGATAGAAGATGATGATCAACTGATGATCAGAGTTCAGTTGATAAAGATTACATATTAGTCTATTGAGGAAATCATGATACCTCTTAGGCACACTCAAGTAAATTAAAGCCATTCTCTGGGGGGATAAATGGACTGTTTAACACACACACACACACACACACACGGATACTATATTTATGGAGATGGAGGAAACGAGGCTACTTATCTGTTTACCTGTTTGGTCATTACCTTCTTTTATTTTTACTAAATAATTTGAAAATCCAATGATGCCCACTTGTGAAATTATTATTTTTTCTATAACCTGGAAACAATTGGTCAGAATAACTCCCTAAAGCTAAATAATTGCCATTTCAACATCGCGTGTGTTCCTGCTCAGATCTCAGGGTTTAGACATTAACACAGTACGTATATCTATATGTAGCCACATTGTTGAATACAAATTTTATAATGAATTCAAATCCAATACTGTTGAAATTCTTGACAGTGGAGAAGTGCAAGGAACAGAACTTATAAATTATGTGTGCCCCTTCTTTGAAAACCACTGTGGAGGTTTCTTTGTGCATTGGCAAATACAGTAGGAATATGAGGTATTGTGTGGATCCTCCTGCACAGTACCTGATAAAAGAATAAAGAGCTGTGACATATTCTTAAAACAATAGAGGAATTAAAGGGAAACAATGGGCCAGCTGCTTCATTAATACAATCAAAAGGGAGCCCAGCACAGAGGAGTCCAGATAATTAAGCACTACTCCTTTAGACCTCTTTTCTATAACAAAATTGCTTAAAAATGTGTTAACTACTTCATAGTTGTTAGATAGATCTTTGCACTTGTTTATTTAGAGTTGATTAATGCCTTTTTTCCATCTGCAGCAACATGCCAACTCATAGTTTACAATAGTTTTTGAATAAAATGGAGTGAGAATAATTGATAAAGATCTGTACAATACACAGCAATAAATCAAAAGCATTTTGCAAAAGGTCTTTCCTGTTTTTAAATAATCTTTAACATTTTTCATTTATACTTATAGGCAGTGCAGGGCATTTGGGGCATTCAACTTTCCTAGGCTGGCGCTCCTGACATCTTTTTATAGAACATCCTAGCAGTTCCTGGGAGAGGGAGAAAAAAATATCAGACTTGATCAGCAACTCTGGAGTGTGCCTTTGGAATTTGGGCCAAAAGAGAGGACAGGACTTTTTTTTTTTTAAATTCTTTGCCTTCTCTAATCAAGAGAGATAGACACACAGCAGAACTACTTGCCAAATGCACTATTTATCCTTCATTAACTTGATTATAGAAAGCAAACAAACAAAAACTTTTTATGCTCTTTATGTTAAAACACAATTTACAATTTAAGATATCAAGGCTTTCATTCTTAAACTCTTCTGTAGGCAGCCTTTGCTCTGATGTAAATAGAACATTTAATTGCTTAAGAGCTGGAAAATTGGGAACGGAATGCTGTGTGCTGAATATTGAAGTGAGGATAAAAACTAAATTCTAGATTTCTCCCAAATGTTTTTAAGTAAGCTTATGTCAACCCAACATTAAAATCACAAACTTTACTGAACCATATGGTTAGCTTAAATAAGGCTTAGCCTACTCTGATAATTTTAGGATCTTAATTGAGAATCTGAAATAGAATTAGAAAAAAACAGGGGTCAGAGAGATAAATGAATAGAGATACGTAATCATATTTCTGAGATAAGAGAAGAAAAATTCTGCTTTTACACATATGCTACATATGATTTAAAATTTTTCAGCTGGATTCATATTTCCAAAGTGCATCCTATATTATGTCAATATTTTAGAAGATACGGAATATCTAATTCCAGCTATGAAACCTGGCTTCTGACTTCAGGACTTAGTTCCTTAATTAGTTCAATAATTAGTTTTCCTTGAATACCTGGAAATAAAAACATATAAATTAACAGTCAGTAAGTACAAATAAAAGTAACCATTAGAGGAACTACTATGCATGATTATTTATTTAAATATTTCTGTTTTGATTAAGACCACAAAACTTATTTTATTAGAGTGAAACGTAAAAATAAAATAAACATGAATTCTTTATAGGTTTATCAAGTGAATCCTTTCAAGAAGACATCTTTGAAACCTAAGGTTTATAAACTATGTCTTTATGGCAATGCAAAAAAGGAGTAAATGTTGGCAATGCTATAATGTAAAAAGATTAAATTACAGCACCCTCTTTTAGCTAGTATTTTGGAAATGAGCTTAACAATATCATTTATGAATTGTTACTTCAAACATTATATGCTTTATTATTTAGCATAACTTCAACAGATAATATTGGTCTGAGCAGAACTCAGAAACAAAGAAACATAAACACTCTCATTAATCTAAAGGAATTATCTGTGTGACAAATAGGAAATACTATCTTCCCATTCTGTAGACAAGAAAATCAAAACCAGCCTGGTTAAACCCGTGTGTTTTCTATCACAGGAGGCATTCCCCAGTTCAAACTTGTAATAGATCCCCACTAGATTTTTAGGCTCATAGAACGTACTCTATCCACAGAATTTATTTTTTCCTTTAAGAAAATGGCTCCTACTGAGATAATTTCCTTCCCCTTTTAAGAAGCACACGAAACCCCTTTCAGAAAAGTAAACAGGGTCATGGTCAGTTCCAGATTTCTGTGGAAATGTAGGTGCAGAAAGTTTGGTCCCATGAATAAGAAGACGTTCAAAACTACCTGGAAAACCTTCTGAACTCATGTGTTGGAAGTCGTGAAACTGCAGTATCCTCTCTTGGGATTTCAATAGGAAAAGGTCTGCTCCTGGAGCCTTTTCAGCATTCCTAGGGTTTGGGCTCTGATCTAAGAGGTTCTGTGTCCTGGCTTTGCAGGAGCTCGCAGTGGTGTCATGAGGTAGCCCATCTGACTGGCTGGCTGCCTGGCCATCATGATTTTGAATGACTAGCCAAGAGGTGACATTACACCCCAAAGGCGATCTGTCAAAATTCCGCAGGCAGCTGATGAACTGATTACAAAGCTGCTTAAGACTCTGCTTGTAAACAAAAGCATTTATCAACTAATAATTTGCAATAAACTGATGTAACTCCCAGCTGAGCCCCTAACTGTAATTGTCTTTACCATCTGCCTATTAAAACACCATTCTTCACCAGCAATCAGGAGCAGAAGGGAGCAAATCTCCACCAAAATACACAACGGGAAAGCTTATGAATAATCTGAGTGCATTCGCACTTTCATTATGACTCGTGTGTTGGGTATGCTTCATTTTCATTCTTGCCTAGCCTGGGAATGCGCAGAAATTAGGTGGAGGAGAAAAGAAGGGTGGAGGGGAACGCAAATGAAACATTGTGTTCTGCAGAGGAATAAATTATACAAGTTCATCATAGGAGGCTGTTTTTAATTTCTCTTTTTCTTCCTTCCACTGTTCTGTGCAATGTCCATTGAGGTATCTTGATGAAAGTTTCCCCCTCCCCCAGCAAGCCTCAGGCTGGAAATGAACCTCTCTATTTCTTTTTCAGCATATTCATTTCTGTTACACTTCTTTTTTTTTTTTTTCTCCCTTTCAATTTCAATTCCAAGAGGCTCATTAAACTTCTCCAGGGAGTCAGTTTAAAAGTGTGGGCTTCAATGAAGGGGTGTTGAAGGGCTGGCAGGCGCCTGCAGGGCCAGGTAGATGAGTGGGGTAGCAGTGCCAAGTAGCTGGCAGGGCCCGGCATTTGTTGTCCTCTGTCTGCCACCACAGACAGAGGGCTTCCATGTTCTAGTGCCCCCCCCCCCCCCCCGACCAAGCACTTAGAGGTACTCTGCCCAAAGTCTCCTCCCAGAAGGTGGGTTTCAACAACAATAGGTACGAATGGTCAGAAACTCCTTGTTCGTAGAAGAAATCCTGCCTCTTAGGAGGTGCTGACCAGATATATCCACAGAAGAAAGAAACTAGGAAATGGGGTTCAATTCCTTCGCATTGTGTTTTTCAGGAAGGTCTGAATAGCCAACATCATTCTGTGCTTTTTACAAGTTTATTAACTTTTAAGTATATTTACTCTAATTTTCTCTTCACAAAATATAGTATTTATTAGAAAATGATATTAAACACACAAACTGCCCTGATATATATATACACCCCAGAGGATGTTCCTTTTTTTCAAGTTATTCATTTTTCCAGGGAACATGTTATCCTTCCATAAGATTCAGTAATTCTACTGAAGGAGACTATAGGCTATGTATTACGATGAACAATGACCCAGTCCTGTTACTAAGGTTCAAATTCTGGGATAATTTGTGTCAGGTTTTCTTATTATAACAATTTTAATGTTTATAATTTTATTTTGTTCTTCTAAGAGCTTTCATGTCGGTAATCATTTCCCTTTACAATTTACTGTTAAATACAGCAGAGCAAATAGCTGCCTTCCATAAGCATGGTGGAAAGGGACACGTTCATGTACCTGCTTCTTATCGTGCCTGATCTGAAGAACAAAGTTAATGGAAACAATGGGTTGAATTTTCTGCATGGGTTACAGAGAACCTGAAATGAAGGCAAAAATCACATATTATTATGTTCCTTGAATTTCAGAGACATCAAATATCAGGGAAAGAATTGACATAGATTTTAAATAAGACAAAAATCTTCAAAGACACTAATTGTGTTAAGTAGAATTATTTCTAGAAGTACCATATTTCCTTTTCATCCTACGTTTGAGACTTTTATGAAGTCTTTGAGATTCTTTGCTCATAGATTTTTTACATAAAATATGGAGTCAGAGTGAACATGTTTAAGTATGTCAACTCACAATGTTTACAAAATTACCGCCCAAAAAACCCCTTAACATAATTTAACTTATAGTTTAATGATTAAAGATGATTAAAATTAAACTTCCATGTTCATTAACTGCTTCCAAATACACACACGGAAATGGTGGTATGGTGTTTTATTTATTTTGAATTAAAAAATTTTTGCTCTAGTTAGGTATTTTCATGTCATGATTTAAGTGAAACCAGAAAATTTTCATAGTTATTATTTCTATATCTAAAACTTTCATGATGGTCTATTCTAAACTATGGAAACTCTACTCATTTCTTATTTGAAATGTTGCTGGATCTTTATCTGAAAGCAAATTTTAAAATTATTATATAATAGATTATAATAAAACACTTTCATGTGAATGAGGTATGGCTATAGTACGTGGATACGCTTTGATTTTCTTCACAAATCTCTCTCTATATTTATCTATATGTATCTCATCTGGATTTCAACTGCCTGAGTAGTTTGGGTAACAAAATAGTTTTGAAAAACTAGTTACCAGCAGATGGCGCTCGGTGCATTCTCTGAGCCCAGCCGGAAGAAAAGAAAATACGGGCTTTATTTATTTAATTCTATGTTATCCTAAATGTGAAGTTGCTATATCAAGCTTTATAATCCCCTAAGATTTCTGTTAATTGACTAAACAACTTTGTGGTAATTTATAGACAATCCTCCGATGCTCATCTAAATGGCACTGCATTCAACTCACGTGCCCCTGTGAAGATAACACAGCATAAAGATGTAACCTTCCCCCACACCCCGAAACAGGAAAAGAACAGAAGCCTGAGTTCTTGACGTATAGCATAAACTCAAAAAAATCAATTTTCGGTCTAAAAAAAGACCATTGCCATTTCTTTGCCTTCCCCCCCCCCCCCCCCCCCACACACACTTTCTTAAACGAAGAATGGAAAGGCCTTATTTTTGAATGGTCTTATAATATGCATTATGGATGTTTTAAAGTCTTCTTGTAATAAAACTCTTTGAGTAAATATTTTATGATTACTGAGAGACATATGTTGCCTCTGAATGTAATGGGGAGTTATGTGTTTGTGCTGAAGTAGGAAAAAAACAGTTTTGAATGATAAAGATTATTACATGTAAAACTAAATGACACTGTAGAAAGTCCGTCCGAGGCGGTGTTCTTCAGTTTTTCTTTATTTCCCCTGCCTGCCTTCTCCTCCTCCAATTGGAAGATACTTTGCTCTGAACTTTAAAACTTTGTTATTTTCTAATCACCATTAAGTATCTACAACTAGAAGTATTTCATTCCCTCTAATGACAAAGAGTATAAGGAATTTTATCTGAGCATGCTTATAAATCCCTCCACACTCACCTTCTCCCACATCTTTGTATCATTTTGTCGTTGGCTGAGGATTTTTCCCCACTTGATTTTAATTTGACCTTGCATATGACAAAGGAACCCAAAGTCACACTATATTCTCAGCCCACGTCATTCTTAAGTTGAAGTCCTGGGTCAGATTCCCAACTGTATAGCTGCTTAACAGTGAGTCTCAAAATGTAAAGGTTTTAACTGTTGGATTTCTAGGCAAAGTCGCACTAAAATTAGTGGAAACTGAGTATGGAAACCTCACCGGGACAATGTGCAACAAGCATCATGTTGTATCCAATCATCATTTGTAAGATCTCCTTAACACATGTATTTTTAGAACATGTACAATATAGCTATTATAAAATCTTAATACCATTTGAGGACGTTTAGCATTTCTCACAAATTGTATTAGCATTAATAAAACAAGAGAAATTAAAAATAAGTGCTCAGTCAACAGAGTAGTCCATGGTATAATTTCAAAGGAAGAAATGGGACTCCAAGTCATCGTAACTCCACAAACAGAAAGGGAGTTCTGGCTCTGCCCAGTGCTTTGAAAATCCATTTTCAAGGTCGGCCCTTGACAGTTGAGTTAGGAGGGCAGTGTGGAAGGCAGGGTGGCCTCCTGCCAAGGCTGTTGCAGATGAGTGGGTGATCTTAGGGGAATGAACTGCAAAATCTCAAAATTTTGCTTGTGTGATGATAAAACCGGAGCCAAATGATTTTTCTAAGACTTGTATGGCCTTCTGTTCCATTTTATTGTGCAGTGTGAAATGGTTAAGTTATAATGTGCATTAATTTGCACAAAAGGTTCTATGCTATATTCCAGAGCATACCGATTGTTTTCAGTAAGAGTAACAATAAAATATATTGTTTTTATTCCAAAATGGGTGCAAACATCCTCAGACTGGTGTCATTTAGCTACAGAAAAATGTACTCATCACTGCCTTTAAGATAAAAGATCAACTGTAATTGAAAAATAACAACAACAAAAAAGGAGAGAACATTCCTCTCAGTGTTTAATTGATCCTTCTGAGTTGGAGGCTGTTGTGACAGGATTTGGTGAAAAATATACTCATGTTTTATATCACATTTCATCAGTGACATTCAGGTATGAGTTTCAAGTAAAAGAAAGAGAGCAAGGAGGAGAAGACAGTGAGGGGATCCTCTTCATGGAGGCTCTCCTCAAGGACAACCCAACAGGTCAGGCCCTGGAATCAGTGTGTGGTTTAGTGCAGGGAGAGCCACAGGGAAGAATATTACACTCAAGTGTGCAGTCCATCAAGAAGTTCATCAGAAAAATGCACTTGGACTAGGTCAAACCGATTACATCAACATATTTCTCAATGCTCAGGTCAAAAATACACTTCATTATAGCATTTGCATTAAAAAGAGGCTGGTAGTAAACAAAGCAGGAAGTAGAAGAGTGACCTGGAAATGGGTTCCGGGGAGATGGAGATGGGCATTTCTTTATGACTTTCTGAGCTGGGTGGTATTCTCTTAAATTCACCACAGCTACCTACCTGTCTATCAGAGTCACCCTTTCCTCACCATCTGGGTGAGGATTTTTGTTTGCTCTTCGATCTTCTTCTTTTTTTTTTTTTTTTTTTTTTTTTTTTTTGTGAACAGATGCCTAGAATACTTTACTATTGCATTTCGGTCTTGAAATTTTAAACGGGGCTTTTAGGTTTCATGGTTTAGAGTAGCCAAGAAATTCAGATGTTATTCAGGACAATGGAAGACTTAATTTACAACGTAGGTAGTAACAAAGCAAACTATCCTCTAAGGATTAGTTATAAATTAAAAGCATAAGTGAAAATATAAGCTTATTGTGCAACAGTTCGTAAACAGGTACTATGTGATATCATTTTTACTCACAATAATAGGGAGATCCTTGGACATGAGCTATTATTTTAATAGGAGTTGGAAATAAATTTTTGAACAGAAAATCACATCTTCAGTTTGTGTTCAACTACTTTCCATGAGTACTACTTTTCTTCCTTCCCCCACTCCCCTGTGTTCTCTCTCTCTCTCTCTCTCTCTCTCTCTCTCTCTCTCTCTCTCTCTCTCTCTCTCTCTCTCTCTCACACACACACACACACACACACATAAGCATTTGTAAGTTTGAAGACCTCTCTGGGTAGTGCAATAGTGTATCACCTGCATGGTTCATTTCTCTGGCTGTTCTACAGAATATGGTGCTGAGTAGTTACCTCCATATCATGAGGAAAACTGCTTTAGGGAACTTTGAGGGAAGCACTGTTACTGGCTTCTAGGGGATGGCTAAGAGAAATCTGTTGGAATTTTGTAAATCCCTGTTGTAATTCTTTCCAATATTTTCATGAACCACTCTTTCAGCTCTAAGTTAACTAGATCAAGGATAGTTAAATGATCAACCTGCTATCTAGTCTACCTATGGCCTGATAAAAATTAAAATATAAATAAAAAAGGGAAACAGAGAATGAAGGTGAAATTTGGGGGCAAAATAAGGGAATCAAATCATTTTTTCAATAAATTTTTCTCAATAGAAGTAAGGAAGGTACAGCAGTTTAAAGTATCTTTCTTTATATCTTTATTAAAATGGAGTAAAATAAGGAGATAAATTGTTGAGGTTATGACTTTCTTTTTTCTGTGCACAAAGGGTCTACCAGAATGATCTAGTTGAAGTATTCAGTAGAGCCAAAATTTTAGGGAGTGGAAGATTGCTGAAGAAGGAACTGAAAAAGTCAAGACAGGATATAATTAAGGTTTGAAAGGATTTCAACAGAGGTAGGGTCAGGCTAAGGACAAATTGTGGTAATGTTTTATAAGCAGTGATAAGAGGAAAGACAGGCAAAGGAGATACAGCGTAAAAATAAAAGTTCAAGATCCAGGCTCATTTTAGGATTTTAGTCTTCAAGAACCAAGAAACTTCTGACATTAAAAAAATGATAATAAAGTCAGAAACATGGATCTCCCTCTTCTGACCTCCCCAAAGAAAAAGAAGAGGGGAGGGAAGGCAGGGAGAGAAGAAAAAGGCAGAATTCTTACTCTAGAGAACCTTTATCTAAGTCTTAGAAGTATCCCATAATAGGAAGTTACACTTGGGCCAGGAAGGGGCCAGTGAAGTTAGAAGGGACCTGGGGGGATCAGAGAGTGAATCAAAAAAAAAAAACAAACAACAACAACAACAAAAAAATGAATGGCTGAAATAAACTCATGATAGATCCTTTAGATTTTTAGCGTGAGTAGCTTGAGTAGCTAAACCTGAGGATATAAAGTAAAACAATGTAAAAATCCACCAAAAACATGCAACTATTATTGGAGAAAGAAACCTGAGCATTTCCCCCTCCTCTTTCCAAATAAAGATATTGAAATAAGACATCTCAAGGAGGCACATATGCATCGTACTCAATCAAATGCCATTCATATGTGTAAGATTCTAAATATTCATTGCTGGTAGAAACCATGAGGACGTCTGAGACTCCGTTACAGATGAAAAAAATTGAGCTCTAAGGTGTTAGGTGGTGTGGCAAAGATCACACAGCCAGTTGTGTGTGTAGACACACACACACACACACATATATATATATATATATATATACACACATATATACCTGTGTACATATATACATACATACATATATATACACATACATACATACATACATATATATATATATATATATATATATATGGTCTGCTTGTTTTCACACTGGGGTAACTCATCTCCCAGTGTAGGACTGCCGTGGGATTGATATGGAGTTCATGACTTTGTGTAACAATGGTTAGTAGTTGTTAAACCCTTACTATGAAATCTCTTTTTTCTTCCAAACAACTTCTTGTTGTTATTAGATCCACTGAAATAAAGGCTTAAAGAGATTAATTGTCCACATTTATAGAGATTCTAAATTATGGGTCTGGAACCCAAGTTGGCTCCAAATCTTATTGTTAATGCAACCTTTCAACTAGTTGAAGAGTACACAATCAAGTCATCTGTCTAACAAACACAAAAAACTCTCATTAATTGTCAACTTTGATAAAAGATCCTTATCCCTTTGGGAGGGAGACTTGATGGTGGAGGTGTAAGTCAGCATGGATACAACATCACTCTCTCAGACTCTACACCTCGTCGGTGACTAATGACATTGTAAGGGAGGGTGTGAGCTAGTTGTAGAGGATTAATAAAGAAATGTTTCTATGGTTCTAGAAATATTTATACATTTCCAGGTTTAAAGCAGTAGAGAACTAATTGACAAGAATCCTCTTTTTCCAGTAATTATGGATAGAGGGATTAATAGGTGGTCATAAATTATTGTTCTTGTAGGTTTTTAAAATTACTTAATTTTATGAAATTAAGGGGAGTGGATTATATAAAATATGTTATCCAAATATGTTCTCTGGCCTTAGTAACCAAACTCCCCCATGTATTCGCAAAAATATCTAAGAAAAACATTACACTACCTTCTACTGAAAAGCATTTCTTCATAAATATTTCTTAAAAAGTTTATTCTGCTTTAATTGATGTTTCTATTTCTTAGGACCTGGTCATAATTGATGTTGTTACTTTTAGGAGGTCATTTTACTTTTTGGATGATACAGATGGATTTAACTGCGCAGTGTCTACATATGAATGCATAAGTATTTGAATACAGAGCAAATGAATGCCACCCTTAAACAGAAAAAGGAAACGTGTGTGTGCCCTCATTAAGGTAAGTTTTCCCTCAAAAAATGACATATGAAATTGCATATTTCACTGGAGATGCTTGCTATAAATACAATTTTTTATGCTTTAACCATAAGAAATGCTAAAGTAATAAATAACATTCCTCCCCACCCTCAGTTCTGTGTACATTTTTACAGGAAAAAAATTATATATATATATATAGATATATACAGAGATATATAGAGAGATATATATATAGATATAGACATACCTATATCTATGTCTGTCTATCTATCTATCTATCTATCTATCTATCTATCTATCTATCTATCTATCTAGAGGTGCTTACGTTTACAAAGCATGATTTGATTTTACATATCATCCTGTATAGTGACTCTGAAATTATTGAGAACTATAGCCAGCGATGCATGCAAAATAATTCATTCATCATTGCAAACTACAAAAATATTGCTTTATGCAAAGAGAAAGGGATTTTGAAAAAATTTTGGAAAGAAATTGGAACCTTTGAATGATTTGGGAAATTAAATCATTTAATAAAATAGCAACAGAAGCTTAACTGTTGCAAGTTTAAGATATCAAAAAGCATTTGAACAGCTAACCACTCTTAGTTTCTCATCTGGCAGCCAAAAATTTTTTTTTGATATTCCCTGATTGCCTATTTTTCCCCATTGAAAGTTATTACATTCCTTTTCCCATTTTTTAATCAAAATCATTTCCAACTTATTTCAGTCTGTCTCAATAATATTTTCATACGAGGAGTGTTGTAACCTAATTCCTTCATTTGAATAATACATTCGTTTTTAATTACTGCAACTTGATCTCAGATTATTCAAATAACTGTTTCATTTTTATGCTTACCCTGACCCCAGTGTATTTATAGGCTTTTATCCTTACCTGATACCAGTGTAATGTAATTATAGATTGTATTTTAATCATCTACTATATTCTAGTGAGTTTGTTTAAATCGCTCCAATCCTGAGCCTTTTATTTCTATGCCTTTTAAAATTCTACAATGGCATTCTCTTTGCATAAAAGCAATATTTTTGTAGTTTACAACAATGAATGAATATTTTACATGCATTGCTAGCTACGATTCTCATTTAGTAGTTTTAAAGTCACTATACAGGACGACATGTAAAATAAAATTGTGCTATAAACAGAAGAAGTCCATCGTACATCGTTTGAAATCTTTACACCTGTTTGTTTTCCAGACTGCCCCCTCCCATCTCCCCTGCTTTAAAACCACAGATACGCATTATGTTTGTGATCACTGTATCTGTGTCTGCTTCTTCAAATCAATGTTGTAACAACACAGGCCAAGTTTCATTTGTAGTGGAACAGGCTTCTCTGATGTGAATTATTTTTATTAGTATTTTGACTACTGATTATTTCGTAATTGCCTGATTATTTCCTAAACTACCACTCCATAAGGAAAATTCATTATTTCTAAGATCTTTCAGGCGGGTTTCTGAGCTCTTGTCACGATGGCTGACTTCAGCAACACCTTTAACAATGAACCAGGAATTTGGTCTGAGAAGATGGCTGACAATATTGCCAATCTATAAAGGTCTAGTGTTCATCTTCCGATCAGAATTATAGGCTTGAGGAATGGATTTTCCTGAGTGAGTCTGATTATCTTCTTCAAATCCTGGAGTCATATTAGATTCCTTATTGTCCCCAAACTTCATAGCTAATCAATCACGAAGTCCTGCCAACTCTGTATCTGAGGTATCTTTCAAATCTCCCTCGCCTTTTCCCTTCCTGTGATGCTCACTCAGTTCAGACCCCATCAAATTTATCTCATGATGGATTTGATCTATCCCCTACCTCCTGTCCTGTACTTTTCCAATCAGTCTTCCCGACTTTTGCAAGATGCATGGCTAAAACACACCCCTGATCCTGCCCCCACCCTCAAGTTAGATCTTTGAATGGCTTTCCATTGCCTTCAGGAAGGAACTCAGGCTACTTATCCTGACATTCTAGAAGTAAAGCTTCAGCCTGGCTATCATTTTTTTTTTTTTTTTCTAGTCTTTTTTTTTTTTTTTTTATTTTCTTATTTTTTTTTTAAATTTATTTTTAATTTATTGGGGTGACAATTGTTAGTAGAATTACATAGATTTCAGTTGTGCAATTCTGTATCACATCATCTATAAATCACACTGTGTGTTCACCACCCAGAGTCAGCTCCCCTTCATTTTTGATTAGGAGGAATCAAGCTGATCTCAAAAGACAACTTCAATTGTATATACAAGTAAAATTTGGGGAGAAAACACAGATGAGTGAGAGGTTATATAACTTTGAATTCTAACATTAAAAGTTAACAAAAAACAGGACTGTTCATAAATCTATGCTGGTTATGACTACAGATTAAATTTTCCGAGTTTCTATCTATGGATTAGACAGACTTCCTCTCTCCCCCTCCATGTCCTACACTTTATCTTTAATGCCTTCTTTTACTCAAAATACATAAAACTATGGAGATAAATGCCTTAAAGATAAGTACAACACACAGAAAATAGTTTTAAACCACTGATTTCTTTCACATTCAGTTCAACCACTAGGATTTTGGCTAAGTTTTTAATTATTGTTGAATAAATTGCATGAGGCCCCTTGAAAATTAATTTCCAGAAATGGGAGGGACAAATTATTAAAGTATAAATAAGAGGACAAAAATATTTGCCCAAAATATCAGGAACAAGAGGCTCCACTGCATGCCTTTTGCTCCTATTATGGATTCTGTCTGCTGAATGAAAAGCACACTAACTTAGTTAGCTGGTTAGTTGTTACAACTAACTCAGAGAACCTTGACAATATGCTATTGTTACAAAATATCTCGGAATGCAAAGTAAAATCATGGCATGAAATAGGGATTTGGGGACAAACTGTCTGATAACTCAAAAATGAATCACGCTGCTTTTTCCAACCTCCATGGAGAAAGGCATTCACGTTTCCCTTTGGGATTTCTTCTACCATTTGGTGCAACATTCACTTGGCTGTAATAATACAAGCTTCATTAGAGAAGTAAAATGCAATTGTCTCCATGAGATCAAAGGACAATCTATTAAATAAAGCAACTGGAACTCTAGAATGAAATAATATGAAAAGTTAGAATTTTACGGTGAATCAAAATGTAAATCGTACTGGCATACTGTGGCTAAATGCAGAACTGAAGATTAGCTTTATTAAGGGGAAATTGACAGTGGCTGGAATGATCTGAAAAAATATGAAAAGCCATATTAATTCTAAACAACCTGTTTTATGTACAAGATTAAGCTTAGCATTTGGTGCTATTTTAGTAAACTTAAAGGCACTGCTGGTTAACTATGACAATAATGAGAAATATAGAATCAAAAAATAATAGGTATTGTGATTTTTATAACAAAGTCTGTATGCATTGTTTTAGGGACCTAGAAAGGATGGTTTATGTTAAAACACGACAAAATAAAACAAAACAAAACAAAAGCCTGTAACCATTTCATCAGTTGTGTTCAGAGGAAAGTAAGTGACACATTGTATATTGACTACTTACTTGCTCCTGAAACCTGTAAGAATCTTGCTCTTAAGTGAAACAGAGAACTTAGTACTAACTGTTTAATATAAAGATGTTTACGAATTCTAAAAGCTAGAGCCTGATGTTTGCCTGAAGGAGAGGGAGAGAGGTGGAAACAGGTAAATCAAACTTCTCTGCACACTAGGGGTTCTGAATTTGAATTCTTTTAAAATACTTGGTGTTTTTTCTTCCAAATGGAAATGACAGATTTTAAAACACCTCACTGTGTATTTCAGCACATTACATCACTTAAGTCATTTACAAAATTGTATAAAATTACCTTGAAATCGCATCAAGTATAGCAATGTACCATGAAACTAAAGGGAAAAAAATCATAAAAAACCATTTCATTTTGCAAGGGAAATACAATAGAGTCAAGGATCTAAGGAATGAAACAGTTATTCCCTTCCACATTCTGGAACACAATCTCACTTATTACAACAGCTGTCTTTGAATCTGTGGGAAACCGAGAGTTTTTTCCTCTAAAAAGGAAACACAGCATTAAACAACAACAACAACAACGACAACAACAACAAAAACAACTATCGATTCAATGAACCATTGAAAAAAGTAATAAAAAGTAATAATTGAGGAAAATAAAACAGGATTTTAAACAGTACTAAACTCTCTTGTTTATAGAGCAAAAGTCTTACAGATTTCAGGAGCAAGTAAGTGGTCAGCATACAATGTGTCACTTATTTTCCTCTGAATACAGCTGATGTAATAGTTACAGGCTTTTCTTTTATTTTAACATTAACCTTCTAATTGTAATAGGAGAAAATTATCTGTGAAAATTCAGAACGCATTTTGCAAAACATTGTTTTTGAAAATTTACTTTTCTTGTAATTTGATTGTGATTATTTCCTAATGAATATACATACATACACACTGCACTTCCTGTTTTTAGATATTTTCACAAAATCTACACTTTCCTCAAGATAAATAATTTTATATGTGGCCTCGCTTTATCACCAAAACCCTGAAATTTTGAAGTTTGGCTCATGTAGCAGAAGGCAATGAAATGTACTTCTCTTTATCCTTAACATCTCAGGCTTATAGTTGTAGAAGATTAAAGGAAGTCCCAGATACCTATGAATTAATCTTAAAAGGACTCAAAAGAAGACAGCAGGATGAAAATATGGTCAATCAAATATCCTACTCAAGCAGTTGAATCCTCCCATTTCCCGACCCTGAAAGTAATTAGCTTACTATTCGGTTCCAGTTCAGTTCAGTTTCGGCATTAATCGAAACTTCTCAGCGCTCCTCGGCTGCTGGGCAGATTGGCTGCACTTGCTCTTAGGACCATGAAGTTTGTGACCCCCCCCATCCCAAACCCTTAGGAAATCACCAAGTCTGCTTATTGGTTTTACTCCATTTGCTAGGTAACCAAACATGATCAACATGATAGTGTGCCAAGAACTGACGTTTTCAAAATCAGAAAAATCTGGGTGAGAAACTCAGTTCTGAATAGTTAGCATCTGTGTGACATTGGGCAATTTAACTTAATGCTTTCGAGACACAATTTCCTCATCTGGAAAATGGGGATGTAGGATGTCTACTCTTCCATGATTGTTGTGAATGTTACATAATATCACTTTATATGAAGGACAAAGCACAGGAATGAGCAGGGAATAAGTGCTTCGAAAATGTTTGTTCTGCTCTCTTCTCATAATTATTTTACTTGGAATGGCAACGGGTAGTCCCTGGAAGCTTCAGTTAGGGCAGATTGTAAAATATCACCGGCTTGAGGTATTCTCCTAGAAGGCATTGGCCTAGAAAGCACATTTCGTTTGTTACTCTGTTGTTGGCCCTGGTTGCCTTTTGGGGAGTGATTTATATCGTTGATTTCAGACTGTTATTCCCAGAGAGGACTGGCTCTGTTTAGCTTTCAGACCTCTACTGTCCACTGTATTTTTGGAACAAATATGCACTTGCTAATATTCTGTATGCTAGGAATTCAGAAAACAGGTATTGGATGCAAAACACCAAAACTCTTGGGATTTACATACATTTGTAATTCCAGCGTCCTAAATTATTGGAATTTTGTTTTGTTTTGCTTCTCAGATCACAGATTCAGTTTTTAAAGCTGGATAGAGCAAGTGAAATTAAGAAAAAGGAGAAATAAAGTCGTTGGGACTGATGTGATCTTTTTATTCTTTCTCTACTACATATTTTCCATAAATATGATGATTTATCACATATAATTCATTGAATAGAAATTTGTAAAAGTCCGGTTCCATAGATAAATGAATATATTGGTACTATTCATACTAATCAAGTTCTAAATTTGAACAATGTAGCTAGATTGGAAACACTGACATAAGGTTAAAGATCATTGCATGTGTCATCAGAATGGTACTACCAAGTCTAGATTTATTTATATTCAAAATTCGGTTAAGCACTTAATTAAAAAAATTCTAAAGCAAGTGTGTGTGTGTGTGTGTGTGTGTGTGTGTGTGTAACATAGTTTGGGGCATTAACTTTAAAAATAAAAACTCTAAATGTACAAAAATATTTATATGAACTACAGTCCTGGATGGAAACTCCACTTCTAATAGTCAAACTTGATGCACACACTGGTCCCCTGGCATGCCCAGCTCAGAGCCATCTGTTATGTTGGCATCATGCCCACTCACAAGGAGTGATGCCAGTTTAACATGATATAGGTGACACCAAAAGGAAGGTTTGAGAGGATAGATAGTGGAGTGAGCTATGACCCCTTCTGTAATCAGGACCCTGAGTGGCTGTCTTTATTGGAGAGGAGGAATTTGTGTTAAGTCTGTGGAACCAGTGTTACCAAAAACTCAATCAGTATGCTGTCTGTCACTCAATTAGAGTACTAAAAATTTTACCAAAGTATGGAACGTTAAATATTTCATTCTAAGACCATGCAACCATCTTGGAACTACTATTATCAGACACATATTCTTGACTAGGTCATGAACACGTATGGCAGTATAATTGATTTTCAAAGGGCCTTTCAAAGGGCCAGGTATTAACATATATAATACAAATGTTTTATAGAAAGGAGCAGCACTCAAAGAATCCACTACTTACATTTTCATGCAAAGGGTTTCTAAAGTGTTTTTTCTATACCATATCCATCAATTTCACTGCATTTATTTGCTTCAGTCCTTATACTAATGAATTGAGTTTCTACTCTATTGCTGGGGATTAAATAATGAAATGTATATTTTTGGTATCACTGTTTTATTTAATCAGACCCCCTGTAACATTTTACAAAAGGTTCATATTGTTAAAATCTGTAAAGTATCTTTCCTTTCATTGCCCTGTACTTTCCTGAATTAAATATATTATTTAAAGGGGAACTAATACACAAAGGTTTGTAAGGGAATTCAGAGGAATAGATATTTTTATACAAACCAGTGGGTCAAGTCACCTTGAGTCCAAAGAGGCATTGTCAGTGCCAAAATGGAAATGCCCAGCCATGCATTCCTGGAGCATCATGGAATTTTCTGTAGCCCCTCTTTCGCTAAATGCATGGTTAGTGTATTTAATAAAAAGATCAGTAATTTAGAAAAAATGGAAAAAAACCCCACAATTTTCAGAGCAGTCTGACTTACGGTATTCCAGAGTTTGTCATTTATAAGCCAGCATTACCTGGTCAGATTAGGTAGTAAAAAATATAAAGTGGCAAGCAAGAGATCATTTTCATCATTAATTTATTCAGCTACTTACTCAACCTCTATTCATGGAACACACACCATGATTAAGGCAGTGTGGAGCACAGAGAGTTAAAGAATACTCATACATGGAGTATTAGTGCTCAGTAAAAGTGCTCAGTCTGTACTCATAAAAGAATGTTCTCCCCTCTTGTCCCATGACACTGGCCTCTTAGGCGAGTCTTACATCCCACTGAACCTATATACTGAGACGCCAGTGGATACTTGCATCTAAGATGTTCATGACATCCATAGAAAGATGTCCTCAAAGACTTACATCATCTTCAAAAGCTCTCTGGCATAGACGAAGGTGAAACTGAGATAATATGGCATAACTTAGTACATTTTAAAAGGTTGTCAAGATGACAAATTGTGTTGTGTGTTCCATTACAAGTTGGTCATTTTTTTAGCTATGTTATTTGGGATAATTGTTTATTCTCTCTGAGCCTCAGTTCATTTTTTTCTGTAAAATGGGGTAAAAGCTCCTACTTCCTAGGATTGTTCTGAGAATTGTATGGACATATAGACATTGCTTGTTACAGAAGTTTAGGGGAGCAGAAAATTATGCCAACAGTAGCTGGGGAAGCCGTAAGAAAAGAGATGGGATTTGAGTTGATTCATGAACAATTTATGAAGCTGATACTATGGGGAAGAGCCTTGCCTTAGTAAAAGAACCCAGGTCAGCTGTGTTCTGTTTATCTTTGGCTGTGATGGCAAAGCCAAGACAACTGGATTCTGCTATAGCACGTGCTACAGTGAATGTGGAAAATCCATGTAACTTTTCTGGGCCTCACTTTCTTCATCTGTAAAATTAAAAGGCTGGTACTTTGGTCCCTTTCAACTGGCTCAAAGACGGAAATTGACAGATGGGTGAAGGTAATGACGCCATGTCAATAAATGCTGCCATCGTGGGACAACTCCAGGGGAGTTTTTAAGAGCCTGCAAATGAAATAAAATGGTTCCTGTGAGCCTGAACTTACTCATTATTATGTGTAGAATGGAGCTACATAAAGCTACGAATCCAGTTAAATACCTTATAAACTTGCTAATCTCTGACTAGTTCCTATCAAATGGCGTGTTAAAAATATCTTCGGGAGGGAATATCGTGATCCAAATAAAGAGACTCCTGTTAACACATACCAGGAAGGCCTTTACTTTCAAGCATGAGTTTCCTGTAATGATTCTGGGTCCAGCTGTGGATATCTTCTGAAATGAATGATCCATTCGTATTGTAATAGGCCAACTACCCGAGGCATACTCTCTGTAGGAGTCTTCCGTTAAAAATACTTTCTGTAATAGTTCTCATATTTGGCAGATTCGAATAACTAAGGAATGCACATTGAAACTTGTCTTCTTTATGAAAAATCTAGTTAAGGTTTTTGATCAGTGCGTTACTAAAATTTCACAATGAGGTTCCTAAAAAAGTAAAGATTTTTTTTGTTAAAATAGAATGAGCAACTAAATTAGCAAACCCAAAAGTATAACGTCTGCTGAAATATCTAGAACATTATTGCTATATTACTTTGAATAATAATGAATACTAATTTTAGAGCCATGGGTTTATCTATATTCAAGCTAAGATTAGCTTGAATTCTGACACAACTATGGATAATAGGTATAATTTAGCCTAGCTGTTAAATAAAATAACTATTTCCATGTTTCCCCAAAAATAAGATTGGGTCTTATATTAAGTTGTGCTCCAAAAGATGCATTAGGGCTTATGTTCAGGGGATGTCATCCTGAAAAATCTGCAAGGGCTTATTTTCCAGTTAGGTCTTATTTTTGGGAAAACATGGTATTATTTTGTGAGGTATAGATAGGTTGATAGATAGAGAGAGAGAGAGAGAGAGACAGAGAGAGAGAGAGAGAGAGAGAGAGACAGAGAGAGAGAGAGTTTCAGTTGCCAAGCATTATCTTGGATAGGCAAGAATTCCAAAATTCTCAGAACTGCATTGAGCATCATGATCTTGCCCCCTTTGACTGAAGCCATAGTTTGTAAATGTTTCCAGCTGAGCCAATGAAAGATGTTGGTGATTATTGCCACTGAAGAGTATGTCTTGGGTCTTCATTTGTATTCACAAAGCAAGCATTTAGGAAAGAGAGTGACAAGTGTGGATTGTCTCCTATCCTTATGAATCCGCATTTGCCCATGTCACAGGCAGTATTGGTCTTGCTGTCCCTCACTGTACCTGTAGAGGTGTTAGGAGATTCCTATACTTTCCGCCATGCCTGCCATCAGATAATCCCCGATCGTAAGCATTCCAACTTTAGTGTTTCATTTGGATATGGTTACAAAAGCCCTGGGAAAGGCGACTAGGATTCTATTGCTCAGTGAATACTTGAGTAAAAGGGGGAGTGGGTGGGGAAAGAGGTGCCAGGCAGATAAGGAATTCTATGAAGGTATTTTTTGCAGACATGGCAGAGCTTCACAACACCAGAAGCCCAGAAGGAGGGGAAACAAAGAAGGAAAAAGTAGAATGAAAAGAAAAGAGCCCACAGCATTGTTTGGACTAGGGATGGCTCTGCTTATCCATCCTATACCATTCCCAGACTGGTAGCAGGACTATAGCATATGTGTATGTGTGTGTTCAAACTGGCAAAGTCACAATAGATTCCCTAACCATTACTGCAAAAGTTGTCACTTCAAAGTATTTATCAATGTATTTTGAATTATAGAGTCATAAACTATATTTCAAATATATTAACTGTGGCTGTTGGCCTGGATTGTGGCGAAGGAAAAATTTTAATATGTGCTTAGATTTTCATTTTCAATTACACAGGTGACTGCTTAAACATTCCCATTAATACAGGAAATTAAAATGTTTATTTACTCAGTTGAAATTGATCATTGTTTTCATAATTTTATAAACAGACTTAAAGAGCATTTAATAATATATCTTTTAAAACACAGCATATGCAGTTTGGTCACTAGAGTTATCTGTCTTTAACGTCTGAGTCTAGTCTAATATGCAATGAGAGTAAGTGATGGGGCCGCTATAAATTTGGAGATAAAATGCCTTTAGACGTCACTCTAACAAGACTCGCATGCTATTAGTATTCTCTCAGGGATCAATTTTAAAAGTTGTAACATAATAAAAAATGGTTGGACGATATTTCCCCACTGCTTTCATTTTATTATGTTGCATGAAATATGCCTTTATTGGCTATAGCATTACTAGAAGTAAAATATACTGGGTACTGAAAAATTCTGTCACTTTGTATTAGCTGTAAATTATCGACTAGTATAAACCCTAATTTCATTTGTCACATTCTGTTGCATTGCTGCTCTTCCCTGTTCCCATTCTGTCATTCTGGCAGGCCCGTGCTGCCCCAGGTATCACGGCATCGCCATCTGCACCCGACATCTGTCTCTCTATTGATCACACGGGTTTAGCACTTGATCAAACAGAGCACAACAGAATACATCTCTTTTTGCAATACTGCCAATGCCAACTGCTGCATGAAATCTACTACAAAAGCCTCCTTTACCTAGTTGAAAAACTGCATTTGTGTGGCTTGGCTTTGCTATGAAACTCAGTATTTTTCCCCCTCCAGTGTTACACTGCACAAGAGTTATATTAAAATAAATCTAGTTTTCGTACGTGTGAGAATTAATCAGGCTAAATGTGACCAATGCCACTGATGACAATGAGAGTCACAGAAGAAGATGTATGCTTTTTAGGCCTACCTATAGGAAAGCCATTGTTCCTACTTTGTTAGGCTGTTGGAGGGCATTTGCCAGGATGCATTAAACCCTTCCCTGGCCAACAGAGTTTTCACTCTTTATCCAGCTGCTCTGGTGTTGTGTAACACGAACTTTAAAGCCATCCAAGCCAGGACACAAGTGTTCTACACTGGCGAATAGCGTTCAAGCACTTTAGAGCTACCTGCGTTTTGCCTTGCATAGGAAGTCCCTGAGAAGTCTATGAAGCAATCCCAGATTTCTGCTTAGCTGCAGGGACAAAAAGCATATTTTTAAAAGGGCTATGGGTTTTTTTTAACCTATGTGACCCTTACTCACCTTAAGGTACAGCCACATGCACAGCCAGGAAAACCAATGCCAAGATATTGCAATAAACAGCCAGCACAATGGAAAGATAAAGCTACAGGGAAATATTCAAGGAGAGTAAAAGCCAGAACAGCAGCGTTTTTAGTTCCCAGAAACACAATAGCAGGATTAAGGTATGCAGTTATTTTTGTTCTCGTGTGTTCACACTTTCCACAGTGAGACAAATTGTTTCCAGGGAGAATATCTTATACTCACCATGTAAACAAATAAGTAAGAATGCCCTTAAAATTTTAAGACAGATAGCCATATCATGTTTAAAACCTATTCAATATCTTACTAGCTGAAGATTGCATATTTTATTTATAGCCTAACAAATTACTTTGGGGGAAGGAGGGTCTAGAAAAAGCCTTCAACACAAAACATGATCAAGTTTTTAAAAATTATGATTATTTTTATTTTAACTGATTCGTGGTGGTTATAAAATTAGCAACGCTTTTTTGTTAAAGGCAGTATTAGTTACATCATAAGACAAGTGGATTCTATCATGTATTATTCATAAGCTGTTTTGTAGCCAAATACATTAGGGTCTATAGTTGTACGAACAAATTAATATTTTAGAGCTAATTGAAATTGTTCTTCCTATAAAGATTAAGCCTCTTTTACCCAACACACTTCAGTCATTAAAATAACACTTTTAATGCCTTGTCTAAATGATGTCTGACATTAATACAAAGCTATATTAAAACACTCAAATGACCAGTTCCTTTGTAATGTATTCTATATGATCAGACATTGGGGCAAAGTTGGGCAGTGTGTATGAAGTAGTATCAAGTGTAAGCTAATTAAAATATATTCTCTACAGAACTTTACATAAAAAAGAGAGCAATAATCATCAGAAGGTGATCTGAAAATGGTATTTCTGAAAGGCTTGCAGCATGCTTTAATCTCCTTGCATAAGGGTAGTTTTTGACATAGAGGTTTTATTGTCAACTCAAAACTTCAGTAGGAGAATAATTTTTTACTCTGTTAATAAAATCATGAAATCTGAAATGCTTTTCTGATATGATTTCTATTTCTTAGAAAATCAAGTTTCATTTTCAAGACAATAAATGTTTCAGTATTTTGCCACATTTTCTTTCAACTAAATATCTTCTTGAAAAAAGAGTTAGCCTTCTCTGAGACTGCTGCTACAATTACTGATACAATAACAACAACAACAACAACAAAACAACACACACACACACACACACACACACACACACACACACACACACACAATTTCCCCTGACCATCACAAAGTGCAGGAAAGCAGACACACCAAAGGTCTTATGGAGGGCAGACTTCTTCGCCCACTACAAAAATCCTAATAGCTACTTAGATCTTCTCCAGCCAGGGCCAATTTTGCAAGTCACGTTTGGGCTTACAGATCATGTTCCTGTTTTGTTCTCTGTTATCCCTTCGACACATCTGTGCTAAAATGGGGGGAAAACATATCACTACCTTCATTGATAGAAAAAAAAAGTCACTACCATTTTTCTCTTACAATTCACATTGCTTATATTCTTTTTGAGAAATTAGATTTAATTAAGAAAAGCAAGTCATAGAATGAGAAATTCAGGTACAACATTCATTTCTAGAGATCAGAGATCCCAGACAAAGACTTTACCCCTGATGCATTTTATTTAGAGACTTTTCACTAATCCCACTTGATCTCAAACTTTTCATCCCTGCATGGTACGACAGAGCTTCCAAGCCTGAACTTCGTATTTCCCGCTCTCTAGAATAAAGCATATGTTTATGAATGAATAATTCTACTTCTGTTGCTACATATTTTCCAGATAGTAGACTTAAGAAATTCTTTACACCACCAGTTGAATATAGACTTATAGTTGAATATTTGCTCATAAATAAAATAACTTCAATAACTTTTACTTTAAGCCCTTTCATCAACAGAAATGAAGCAACCACATCTCTCATTGTTCATCACTGTAATTTTCCCTGGCTCTCGTTCTAGCTTTCAGACTCAAAGGAAATTGTGTTGATGCTAAACTAACAACGCTCATCTGCCCCCACTGGAAAAAATGGATTTCATTTGAGCTTTATTCCTATAGTACTGATGGGAAATTTAACTTTGCAATGAAAACTACATACATTATTGTAATTAGTAACACAAAAAATGTTAAGCAGTGAATACTTGCATGTAGTATTTAGTAAGCATGAATTAAAAATCTAAACACAAGTACAGTATTCTTAAAATATATAATGGCACTCAGGAAATGCTAACGATGTTCTAAGATCCATACTGAGTATAAACGTTTACTGAAACATCTGTATAAAATCCAATCCTCACTTAAAGAATGACACACTTAACTAATAGCAATTATTTGCTATGAATAGGAATTAAAGTATTATTTTTATTTCCATATTTAATGATATTTTGTCAGTATTTTGTGGTAGGAAAGATGCATTGGTCGATCGTTGCATCATGTAGTGATGAATATATAGTTAACAAACGAGAAAAATACAAATTTATTTTTGTTTACCAAAGTGTTTTCAAACTGAAAGGCAAATTAATCAGATTGTCAAGTATCATACTTTGGTTCAATGTACTTTGTAGTTACTGATTATTAAATGGATTTTGGCTCAATCATTGGCATTTTAGAAATTCAAGTTTTGTTTTTTTCCTTAAACAAATTTGTTTCTCTCCAGTGACAGTTGTTTCCGACAGTAGTAATCCCAATTCCAAAAGGAATTGGAGAGATTTAGAGGAAGAATGAAGACTTTTTCCAAGAACAGGTTCAATGACACCATTTGTGGTGGAGAACTGAGGCTTGTGTGAACTGTCTGAGGGTTCAGAGGCGCTGTCCAGGCGCGGGCTCTGTGTGCAAAGTTTATGGTGTGGTTTCTACGGTCTCCAACCTCCAAGTGTTAAAAGTCAGACTTTCATGCCACAAAACCCATCATTAGAATTTAAACCACTGATCTCTAGAACCTAGGATTTAAATTCTCAGCATATCATTATGTAACACAAAAAGTCACTTGTCATGGTGGAAATTGCAGTTAATTCCAGGTACCTTAGAGCCCTTTGTTTGGTTTGCTAATGAGGAGTGCTGAGAGAGGGGCACACTCCCCCTTTGGGTGACCCTCGCCTCTTAGGTTGGTCCTGCTCAGGTGTGTCGGACATAGTTCCAACACACTCAGAAATCAGATGCCCACTGCAAGCCCTATGTGCTTGCTTTATGCACTCAGAAAAGAATTCTGAGCTTTGCCCCACCCCGCCTCAACCTCCCAATTATACCACGAGAAAATTCTACTCCAGTGGTTTGAAAAACCTGTATGAACTGTTAGGGTGTCCTAATGGAATTCTAAAACTATCTACAATTTATATTTTAGATTTCTCTATGTATTTGGGGGAGGGGAAGGTTTTCTACCTTCAAATGTGTATAAAGAGAGGCAGAAAAATATTTAGACAATTATATAGACGGTTTATGACTGCAATCATACCAGCTGAGTGCTAAGGGCTGGAAGCTCATATGAAGTTGCGTGTTCCTGAAATCACTCCTAAAGTTCTTTTTCAAACAAGATGGTTAATTATTAAAACAGAACAAGTGCTGTTTGCTTATTCTATATAGTTATGTTAAATCATAAACTAAGCACTATTTAAAATGTTTTACGTTGACAAGGAAGGAGGAAATATGTACACAGGCTTTAAAATATGTGTGTAGTCACCACAAACAACCAACTGTTTCCTGTTTATGACAAAGGAGTAAATAATCCATTGATCTGGCAGCAGGGCACCTGCTTTGCAACCAATTCCATATCAGTAGTCCCTGAACCCTCATTATTTTTCCTCAATTAAAGTTCATAGTCTCGGAAAGTCTGTGCTGAGCAGATGTACAACTGTTCTTGACGACGGAACACAGAAGAATCACAAATTTAGAAAACTACTGCCATTTCATAAACCCCAGAATCACATCATTTGTTGTGGGTAAGAAACATTACAAACAATATGTCTCTTTTATAGGCTGCTAAGCCGGCACATTACAGAAAAGAATATTAAAGTTCAAAAACTGTCACATGAGCAGTACATTATGAATATAGTAATGCAGTTTTTTATGATTCAAATAATGGTTACTGAAATGAAAAAAAATATAAAATCTTCAGTGGGTTATAATATAGAAATTGTGACTGAAAATTAGACAAAATTGGAAATATGAGCAAACCCAAGCACAAAGTAATGAGCTGTAGAGAAATACAAAATGTAATAACGAATGTATTTCAGAAATATGAATTCAACTAATGCTAGTTTTATTTTCATCTTCTGCATAATCCTGAAATCTATGAGCAGTGATCATCAAGGCAAACCATTTAAATAAAAAATGCAGCGAAAATCCAGTTTTGAATATAACTGGGAGAACAGTAGGCTGAAGAACTTTTTTCTTTTTTTTAATCTAAGGTCAAATACCACAGCCTCACCCATTTAAAAAGCTATATAAATATAGCTTCCTTCGCTCATAAACCTCTTTTTGTGCTTAAGAAAATGAGGAAGAAAAGTAAGCAGTCAGGGAGATGTTCATTTCCATTTTATTTTTAAAATGTTATCTCCATAAGACATTGAAATACATATTTTTCAGTAAATAAGATGAAGTTCCTATACAGCATTTTCTAGTCCTGCTTTCCCTCAGCACAATTCTGACTCCACAGTATGTGCTCCACAGACTGTAGCAGATTGGGAGTCTTGAGGTCAGAGTATATGCTTGAAGCATCAATGGCTACACCTGTCATTTTCGTTTTCTCGGGAAGAATGTGTTATTGTTTAAGGCTGTAACACGCATTTGTTACAATCCGACTTCCAATTTTGTCACTGCCATGAGATGACTCAAACTACCCATTAACAGAAGTATTTTAATAATATTTTAACTTCCAGTCTCTGTTATAATTATTTTTATTTAATTATTTGAGACACATAATTTCTTCCTAGACATGCAGACTCCTGCAATCTATTTTGGTTTCCTTGTGCAACATTAACACAATTTGGAAAGGTGGAAATAAATCGAATTTGTACTTTTGAGCGTTGTTAAAAATGCGTAGAGTCTGCACAGTGTGATTATTGGTAGGGAAACATTTTCCCTTTTCACTTTTCCCTACGATTTGCTCCTGATTAACACAGAGAATACTCTGAAGAAATTACCACATCTCATTGGAAAATCTACCTTGCATTCACTTAAAAGTCTGCAGGCTGAACTGATAATTCAATTATTACAGGGTTTGATGAGAGCACAGTCTCCCTCAGACAAAGGCTAGAGTTAAAATATCCTGGGTGGTCGAAGCTCTCTTTAATAGCTTTGTTCCAGGGTAAGCTTGTTTTTATAAAAACCCTTTTTGTATATTTCCACCAAATGGACTTCTTACATTTACATTTAAAATGCCATAGTTGCTTCTAGGATAACATTTCATCAGTTTCCCTCTTGGCAAATTGGTTGTGCTCTGCCAATATTGGTCTTTTGAATCAAACAAAGTCTGAGCATTACTCTTGCTTATTTCAGCCTTAAGAGAACAGTTCAAAGTGTAGGTACCAAAGATACATCGTCAAAATAGATACACAGGGTGTATGGAGAAAAATTCCTAATCTCTCAAGCACCTTAATAAAATCGTGATGGAAATAACTTCCTGACACCTACCTTGGAAATAAATTCATTGATTTTATAATTTCCTGAAAGCTGTTATTATACTAATCTAATTTCATTTTCCTTGAATAATATTGAATTTAAAGATCAAAATTTTATATACCATTTATAAAATGAAAAAACAGACTTTTAGAATATAGTAGCTGGTGAGGTACTTTTTCAAATAATTAATTTAATAAGGCAATTTCATTTCAGATAAAATACACATACAATGAACTAAAATCACATCCTCTGTAATTTGTTGGAGACACAAGTATAGAAGCTACCGAGACAGATTTTGCTTGTTCTGGAACGTATTACGTAGTTATTTGATAGTAGGTAAGTTATACTCCCCGAGATTCAGTTTTTACATCTGTAAATTGTAAAATTTTTACATCTGTAAAATTTAGTCTACAGGTTTCTTCTTAATAAAGATTTTAATAAAATAACATATGAAATCTCATCTCACAGTTGGTAACCGATAAATATTAGTCTCATTTTTTCTGTTTTGCCCTTGACAAAGCATTACCAAATACAAATTTCTTGTTCTTTGTTTTCTATCATTGACACTCATTGATGTGGCCCAGGAGAAATCTTGCATACCCTTAGCTCCATATTTTTCTCCCTAAAATATTCATTATGCTCAGATTCTCAATTTTTCTGAAACTGGCGCCATTTCCAGCCTGATAAAGTACTAGAGATATTAGAATACTATTTTCCTGAATAGCTCAGTTTCTCCCTGCCTCCCTTTCTCCCTCTTTCTTTCTCTCCTTTTTCCTTCCACCTTTACTTTCTCCCCTCCTACCTTCTTTTCTGTCGATTCCCTCCCACTCTCCTTATTCCCCTTCTCCTTCTCTCTTATTCTCTTCCATCTTAAAAACTAATATTTGTTTGTTGTGACCTAACAGTCATTCGGCACAGTGTAGAGGATTGCTTTTTAAGAACTCACAGTCCTAGAGTGAAAAACACAAACATGACCAGGATATACCACAAGTGTTCTGCAAGGTATGCAGGGGTTCTTAAAGTTTCTTAGAGCTTCTTAAAGGAAACAGTCTAAGGTAGACTGGAGCCTGCAGGGGAAGTAAGAGAGTTTCAAACAAACACTCTTCTCATTTTGCCTTTAAATATATGTTTGATAAAAGGGAAAAATTTATTAGACTTAATGTTTAAAGAAATCTTTCTGTCTTATGGCATGCCAGGGAGGTGTTCCATTTTTTTGTTTTTTTAATTAATAAATATCCTATCCTTTACTTAAGAGTGCCTTAGAGACTTGTAATTTTACCTCCAACACATTAGAGATATATGCAGACTATTTGGTGAATTTCCTTTTTGTATATTTATATTTAAAAATTTTTAGTTGACAAAAGCATCTTAAATGTATTCTTTCAAAATCCAAAAATGTGTTCCTCCATTTTGCACTTCAGTTTTCCTTGCTTTAGTTTTATTTTGTTCCTTCTTCATAGCACCATTGAAACTAATTTATGGAAAGGGGACCAAAGGAAAATGAGATGATAGAGAATATTACTGAGGCCTCAGCAATGTCTCCAGCTTTCTGGATAAAGCCACTATGTCCAGCTAATGTCGGCACTTTAACTTATGTCATACTGTGACTCTCATTTTCCAAGTGAATTAAATGGCAAGAAAATATAGGTTCACTCCACTAATCAATGTTTCCCTAGACGGTGAAATTTTTGGTATCTTTGAGAATTGAGTTAATTATTCCTCACAGCGAAATTGGCAGCTATATGAATGCATCATATTACAGCAATATAAGTGCAAAGTGATCATGTGACAATGTAGAGAAATAGGTGCTATCAGTTTAGTACTTCAAACCATCAAGAACTTCAAATTTGCAGTAAAGAGGCAAAAACCTAAATCATTTTCTCAGAGAGAGTTTAATTGAAAAATCCTATTAATTTAATGCAAGCTACACAACCCATTGCCAAAAAAAGAAGAAAAAAAAACAACCAATTATTTACCTTTCAAAAGAGAGAATAACTTCAGCATTTTATGCTAGCTTAAAAACAAAGTATGTTACACTTCTTAGGGCTCCTAGTTTTAGATACAGAGAATGCAAACACACAAATGATTCAGTTATGCTTTACTAGTATTTAAAAAATCAAGATTGCACATTGAAGAATGCATTGATGTTCCAAACCTTAGCCTAATATTTAATAAACAGATCCAATATGTATTCTCTTTTGGATTTTAAAATTATTGTGTTTGTTCTAGAGGCTTCCTTTACAATGACCAAGATTTTTTTCTAACTGGTCATTGCCTATTTATATAATGATTAGAAAGAATTATTTGAAAAAAAATAGATAAACTGACTAAGCATAAATAATATGTACTAATGGTCTTAATAATGAAAGCCTTCTGTCCCTTCTGACTTTTATCATCGATGTTTTGTGGCCTCTACCTTCACAGTCTCAAGAGATTCAGAGTAAATAATAGGAGATCATTTAGGGAGTGTTTTACTTAAGATTAATGAAAGCAACATTTAAGCACAAAGATTTTTGTCACTATATTATGGTCAACAATGACAAAAAACACTATCCTTCCACAAACAGATCTAAATGCCTATGCAGCAAACTCTACATACATTGAAGTAAACTAAGTTGATTGTCACTCTAAGTTGTCAACTGCTAAAGGAGCTCAACCTCAAGTATTAAGCCATAGCACATACGTGTGAATATATGAATTGGTTCCACTTTGAAAATTCCATTTGTTACTATGCAATACTAATGCATCTTGTGGGAGGTTTAAGGATTTCTTCGGAATCACTTCCTTTTCACCAGTGTTACCACACTAGTATATTTAACAGAGACATTTACATGCTTTGCATTTTAAGTGCCTCAGAAATCCAAGCACAGAGCCTGCACATTTCTGCTGCACCATCAGATGTAATGAGTTATGGTACTATCGGCATGTTGATAAGCTATAGCCCAAAGAAGAACAAGAAGGAAGTATAAAAAATATGGCCAGAGGATGGGATAAAATTATCAGCTAGTGTGTTTTCCTGTTTGGTTTTAATCTACATTTAATTAAATTCTTATCTTCTGTGTACTTATGGTCGCATTTGAATGGCGAGACTGCATTCATTATGAATGGTAAAACTTAACTCAGAGAACATTACATGTGGCTTCTTTAAAAAAGAGAAGAAGAAAAATGCCGTCTTTATTCTTTACACTCAGGTCTTATAAAAGGGGACCAAACTCTCTCTTAGGTCAAGTGCAGTAGCACTTAACCTTTGGGTTAACTGATTTGAAAAGTTGGACTGAAATCACTTTTTATGCTATTTTTTATTTTTACAATTTGGAAATGTTATTATCAAATTCTGAGCCTGAACAGAGCTGGCAAGGGAATCAGCAAAGTGCATTAAGGAAATGCCTTCTTCATTCTTAAAAACAGAGACGATAACAGGAAGTTTTTATTAGTACTGCAAAAATGTGTGCATTAGTCTGCATCCTTAATTATTAAAACCATTATGTTTCCTTGTCTTTATATGCTGAAATAAGAAAAAATGCTTTAATTGCTATTTAAAGTTTTTTGTTTTCTGTGTCACAGACCCTTTGACTTCATTCAAGCATCCATATATTTCAGAGAAAAATAACAGAATGTTTTGAACATAGCATTACTTTACACACTTACTAGTTTCATAACATTTTTAGTTCTATTCTAGGAATGGCAGGGCAAATTGAGAATGTTCTTAAGGTGATAATTTGTACCTGCAGTAACAAGCCTTGCTTCCTTGGGTCAACATAAGGCTGTGTTAGCCTTAACAAAGGGAAACAGAGGCGGTGTTTCTGATTTATGTTTGAATACTTATAGCTGAAAAACTGAGGTTTGGGATCAGATTTGCTACCCTAATGGATTAAAATTTACCAAAACCAAGAATAACAATAACAAAAAATCCTTCATAGTCATACAGTTATAATATATATATTACATATATATTAATGTATATATTATATCTAGATATGTATATGTACACACATGCTAAGTGAATATAGATTATTCTGTCACATATTTTCATATCATTTCTTAAAAGCAGTAATTTATGCCTAGTCCCTGTATGCCAATAAAACAAGAACATTTAAAATGAGTATTTGTTACTGTTTTGGTATTTTTATACAATGGGAAAACTAACTAAAAACTATTTAACATTCCAATTGAAAGTTCACTTACACAATTATAATTACATAGTGGCAGTTATCAATGACATATTCTCCCCAAATATCCCGAGCATAAATACGTTGGGAATGGTATTCTACTATGACTCAGCTTTGTTTTGAAAAGAGCTGTAAAATTCCCAACAACTGAGTCAAAAATTTTTATCTGCCACACTAGAGACTCTGTAACTTTGCTGTGTAATGGAATACAAAGGCTTCTGATAAGCCACTGACCAGTCATTTACCCAGAGATAACAAAGAGGACAAAGGATATTTTCAGTACATATCCCTTGCATTTCAAAGGTTTCTTTTTACAATAAGCATTTTTATTTGATTGGGCATTTATACAATTCAGTAGATGGAATTGTTATTCTCCTGTACATATTTGGACATTAAAATCACAACTGAGAAGACTAAAAATACTGTTGATAATTCTACAGCACTAAGCCTTCTTTTCAAAATTCATTTTTAATTCTCTGAAGCCAAGCAAACTAAAATACTCCTAAGAAATAACAAATCCTGGATAATAAAACATATCTTGAAGTTATAGTGTGATAACTATATTTTGCTATAATATATAACACAGATAAGTTAAAGATAACACTGGTTACTTGTTTTGCTTTAATTATTATTTTTTTAAATACCTTTATATGTATTCCCTTATGAAGTACAGTTAAGCTATATATATGTGTATATATATATACACACATATATATATATAAGCTATATATATGTGTGTATATATATATATATATATATACACACACACATATATATATATATATAGCTTAACTGTATAGGCTTTTATCTGAAGAATATGAAATGGTTAAGAGTTCAGTTCAACAAACGTTTACCGAGCAACAGTATATTGACCTAATTTATGATTAGGCAGTCACTCTGTGAGGCACTGGGTAGACAATGATACGCAATACAGTCTCTATAAACGAGTAAAATATAGAAAGCCAATACTGTAATATAGTTTGTTAAGCGTTATATGACATAAGGATATGTAAAAACCTAAGGTTGCTGAGATGGAAAAGATGTGACATTTAGCTGCGTATGAAAAGAAGAGCTAGAGCTTGCTGGGTGGAGAGTTTTGTGGCTGCTTAAGAAATAACACATGTACAACCCTTATTGTTTTCTCAAAATTATTGAGATAATTGGGATTAACCATACCAAGAATTGCCAAAAAAGAGGAGAAAAAAATTCCTACAGGAAGTTGTGAAAATAACCAGGATGTGATTGTTTGTATATAATGGTATTGCTCAGACTGACTCCAAGTCATTTCTCTGTCCTTATTCCAGTCACACCGGCCTTTATTAAATTTTTCAAATATACAATTCACTCAGTGCCATAGGCCATTTACACATGCTGTTCCCACTGGTCAGAAAACTTCCCCTTATTCCTACATGATTATGTTCATCCTTCCAATTCAGCTCATGAAACTAGCACTTCGTCAAGAAAGCTTTCCTTGATATCTCTCTCTCTCTCTCTCTCTTTCTCTCTCTCTCTCTCTCTCTCTCTCTCTCTCTCTCTCTCTCTCTTTCTCTCCACACACACACACACACAGAAAGAGAAACTCACTGATAGTCTGAGTGGTTTACCTGACTGTATGCCCTTAAAGAACTGTGTTCTTTCTCTGATAGACTTAGCTTGTGATTATAAATTTGTTAGTATCTGTCTTTCTTACTAGAAAGTAACCTCCATGAGAACAGAGACTTAACCTGCTTCAGTCTACATTACATCCTCAATGTCTAGTTGAAGTGCATCACCAGTGTGTTAGATGCATACGTGACTATAGCTCAAAGACCTCCTGGTCATTCAAGGGCATAGGTGGGACCATAGTTCCTAGTGCTGGGAATAGTATGGACAGTGGGAAGGAGGGTTGCTTGTCTGCTATTGGTGGAGTGCTCAAGCATACTTTATGCACCATGGCTAAACTGTTAAGAGTAGACACTTCCAGAGGGAGCTATATAAAGAACAGTAAAGAGCCAGGAAAGGGAGGAAGTTTGTGTTCTTCCATGTACCCAATCCTAACTCTGTGAGTGAGACAGAAAAAAAAAAAGTAAGGCAGGTATCAGGATATTATTTTCATAGTTTGTCTATTTTTATGTCTACCACACGCATATTTATGACGCTTTTAAGGTTTGGGATACACTTGATTTGACTTAAAAGTGATGTCCTATGTTGAAGGGTAAAAAAGTCAACATGCCCTTTCAGTAACCATTCAAATATTTATTACTGTTATTTTTTTCATAGCTGTCCTTCAGGGGACAAAAAAGAGCATTTTGAAATAAATAGAGAATGATAAAAAAAAAAATCTGTGAACACATGAAGCTTGCGCTGATGGGGAAAAATGTGTTCTTGTGGCTTGTGTACATTAAAAATAAATGCTTGCAAAAGGGCAGTATAACATGTTCATTCTTATTTTATGGTAGATGCAAAAGTAACTTGAAGGAAGAGTATTTGTTGTGAGCCTCTGCTCCAATCAATGAGTTGGTACATAAAGCACCGAATTGGAAGGATCATAGGCACACAGGGCCTGTTTCATTAAGTGTTTCACTGTTGGGGCAAAGGGAGTCAAGAGGACCCCAGAGATCTGAGTGTCTCAGATAAGACTTTGCCCCCCTGCTTCCATATCACCCTTAGGGGGGTAAAGAGACCAGACCCTGCATGTTCCTGGCCAGCCCCACACCATTCCTTGCTGACACTCAGAACCTCACCAGCATTCTCTGAGTGCTGAAACAATCAGAACTAATCCTGTACGGTGATGGATGCGAACTAGACTTATTGTGGTGATCATTTTGCAATATATACAAATATCAAATCATTATGCTGTACACCTGAAACTAAGATAATGTTATATGTCAATTATATCTCAATTCAAAAAAGAATAGATAAAACAGAATCTTATTGTTCCTTTTATCTTTGTTTGTATCAGTCATTCCTAGAAGCTCAGGACTCCCATGGCTCTCACCCCCACAATATAATCCCCATACAGCCTGAGGTCTCCTCTCATCCTTTACCAATTCCCAAAACCCTTCCACTGGTACTCAAGGGAAATTCCCAGCAAAATCCTCCATAGCTTCATCCTCTTTTATGAACATTCACTCTGCTCCTTTGCTTTTTCCCTCTTGCGTGGCAGTTGATTTTACTCCCACGAACTGCATATTACTTGACCTGGAAGTAGTACCCCTCATTGCAGACTATTCTCCTTCCCTAGTCTCTAAAACATATTTTGAATCTCATATTATCATACTATCACTGCTTGCCACAGTCATTTGGAGATTTCCATGTCATTTTTCATCATTTCTTGAAAACGTAGCTCCTGGATCCTCTCGTGTACTGCCCCTGATTTAATTCTTGGTGACTGCACTATCCACAATATCCAGGCAGATGATCCTACGGACTCTCAATTCCTTGACCTCCTCTCAGTGCATGATCTTGCTCTCTACCTTACCTCCAACCACTCATTCACTAGGCCTTTTTATTGCCAATAATTTTGCCCTTCCCCTGTATAATTTCACATCTATGCATCCCATTCTCAAACCTTAGCTCCTATTCTAATTCACTCTTTCTAGAACTTTCATTCCACCATTAACTTCACTCGGACCTCAAATCCAATCTTGCCACCTCTCCCCATTGTCCTTCATGCCCTCAGGTCCTTGTTCCCCTGCTTACCCAGCTTAAATACTGTGTACTTCATCCCATGCCTTTCCTTGCAAATATCCTCTACTACCTCACTCTCTCTTGCTTCACTGTTTTAGTCTGGCAAAACCCCAACTGTGTTCAGTCCCACTTTCCACTTACTCTGCATTTACACCAAGCAGTAGACTAGCAGGAGAAACATACGTAACAACCCTCTCTCATTTAAAATTCATGACGAGCACCGTTAAGCTGGTCAGTAGTGTTTCAGAGCAATCATACTACATGTCCCTAGTCCATTCACTCTCCAACACCCATTCCCCACCCATTCTCTCTGAACTTGGCTTCCTTATTCACTAAGAAAATTGTAGTCATCAGAGGAGAATTTTATCTACCACCTCATCAACTCAACTATGTGCACCAGTGTTTATATACTCTGCTCTCACGACTACTGTTATGGACATGCAGACAATACCCTTATTGGGCCACCCCCCCAATTTGGGTGCTAGATATTCTGTACTTTCTTGCAAACATCAATTTGTTTCAGTCTCAACTGCATCATTCTCACCAGCATGAAAACATACTGTAATTTCCACATCATAACAATAACAACAAGAAAATACCACCTTCCGAGCTATTATTTATTGGCACCTATTTAAAGCAAAATAGGCATCCCTGAAATAGGTATCTCTGCTTGCTCTCTCCCAGTGGGACTTCTCAAAAGATGCTCACTCCTACATCCATAAGGAAACCGATCTTGTCAATATCGCCAAAACACTGTGAAATCTAAGGGTCATTTCTTAGATCTTGTCTTAGTTAAATATCAGAAAAAATTGAACAGTTACCGTAGAAATACTTTCTTCCCTTGTCTTCCACTCAGCACACCCTTCTGGTCTTCTTCTGACCTCACTGGCTGCTCCTCCTCCATTTCCTTTGCTGGGTCCTCTACCTTCATATGCTATCCTTTTCCCCTCCTTCATTCTGTCCATCCATTCTGGGCCAACCTACTGTTCATGGATCATGCCAAGACACTCCTGCATCGACCTGGAATATTCTTGCCTAAGACAGCTGCATGGGTAGCTCCTTTAGACTTTCTCAAATGTCCCCTTCTCAGTGAGGTCTTCCCTCACTACCCTATTTTAAAAATATAAACCCCTGTGTTTAATTTTTCTCTTGTTTTTCTCTATAACACTGTTTAGCATTTAATAAAGTATACACATTGTGTATTTATTTGTTTATCGTCTCTTTCCCCTATTGGAAGCTCCTAGGGAGGAAATTCTCTGCTAGATGTGACGCCCAGAAAAATATCTGGCATGCAGTAGGCGTGCCAGATACAGTAACTATTTATTGAATAAACAAAACAGACCAATATTTTAACTTTTTACTATATTTTTTTTACATTCCATAATATAAGAAAATTGCTTTCTGTCTATTTTCCATGACTCTAAAATAATTATATTTATACATTAGTGTGCTGGATATGTCTGGTATTTTAATAATATAGAATTGCACACCCATAATTAAAGCTAATTTTATTATTTTTACAATGTTGTTTGGCTTTAGGGTGTATTTCTATGCTATGAAAATTATTTACCATTATATTTTTATTGCTTTAGTCTCTATATTGCATTAGAATAAACACTACTATGTTGGCATTAACAATATCTCACACATTTATATAGAACAATTCATTTTGTACCTCCCTTCTCCCTTCATCTATGTTTTAACCTTTGTAGGAAACAGGGAAGAAGATGATAAAAGTGTGTTTGTGAAATATTTTATTTCCTACACAACAGACCTATATGAAGCAAATGGATTTAAACACTGTGTAACAGTTGCTATTTCTGAACACAGCTTTAACTATCTGAAGCATGTAATGAAATTAAGAAGAGCATATAGATTGGATTTGGGTGGATTTCCTTGTCTTCGGGATCAATTATTTTGACCAAAGTTCGCTAGCCAGACTGCCCCAGTATTAAGGAACATTTTTCAATAATTTTAAGCCAAATACCATAATGTCTGGGGTTAGGTGAGGATACAGAGAAAAGGAAAGAGGGTTATAAGAAAGAAAACTTGCAGAGAGAAACATAAAAATTCAACCCTCCCTGAAATAGACCTGAAAGCATGACATCTATTATTTGTATTGGCAGTGACTTAAAAGCGTTGACTTTTTTTGAACCAACCTCTAACCTACCATTTCTGAAATATTCCTAGGGAGACTTAAAAGAAGCCATTAAAAGTGTATCTGCCCAGAAGCCCTGGAAAAAATACAGCTGCAAAGTCTTTACTATTTATATAAGAGCAACCAAAGGTATCAACAAGCAAGATAGCCAAAACTGTTCTGTCAGGAAAACAAAGCAACATTTATCCGAACTGAGTATTTCCATGAAACAGGTTGTAGAGAATTCTGGTTTTACAGCCAAGTACACATCCCCCATATGCTTGTGTATTCCTCCCTAGAAACATGAATATTCATAAATACAATCCCAGTAGATGGGAACAACCCAAGTAAATTACTGAACATTGGGAATATCAGAACAAACTTTGGTGCAATTCAAGTACTCACACAGACATGTACACTTTGCATCAAATAACTGAGCAAAAAAGATTACAACTGCATTTCATTTACTCATTATAATCTGTCACTGACTTGTTTGATCAGTATTAGTCACCACGTTAAAGGCCAAAAGTTGTTACTTGGCCATTCTTTAATGGAACTCTTGCTAAAATCTAAAATATTACGTTCTTTTTTTTTTACTTTTTAAACTGAGGTCAGAGAACAGAGAATTATTTGAAGCATGCATTGTTTTATAGAAGGGTTCTCAAGGGTTATTGAGGTAGTCACTCTACTCCTTAAGGATCTGGCCCTTTATTTATTTATTTATCTATTTACTTATTTATTTTGCTGTTTACTTCCCAATATTGCTTGTGTTCCTGCTGCCTACAAACATTTCATTTTCTAACCAAATGTGAGCTGGGAAGCCAACTAATGAATCTGTACGTACTGTACCTAAATTAAGGGTATGTGAGCCCTGAGTGAAGATGTGAGGGACTCTTCCAATAATAAAGTGTTAGACTAAAATACAAGGACTTTTGTGGTATCTAAGATTTTGGTTAAATCAAATTCTATATTTGCATCTACTGATATGTACATCTACATTTAAATTTAGCTGCTTTTTGTTTGTTTTCTCATCTTTCTAGGATCTTGGCTGAGTTCTGGAACATAGCAAAATTATATAGAAGATATATGTGTACATGAAATATTATTGTAATATTTGCTTACAAGATATTACCCTCTACAACAAAAGATCAATGTTTAAAAGTTATGGGGAGGGCTTTCCAATCAGAAGAGGCCAAGGTACAAGTTTCTTTTTGGTGGTTCCACATCCGGTTTTATCGCACACCAGCTGCCTCTGCCATGCCACCCAAGTTTGACCCTAACAAGATCAAAGTCATATACCTGAGGTGCACCGGTGGAGAAATTGGTGCTATATGTCCCCTGGCCCCCAAGGTCTATCACCTGGGTCTATCTCCAAAAAAGGTTGGTGATGACATTGCCAAGGCAACTGATGGAAATGACCACTCAGAACAGACAGGCCCAGACTGAAGTGGTACCTTTTGCCTCTGCCCTGATCATCGAAATCCTCAAGGAATCACCAGAGATGGAAAGAAAAACATTAAACACAGTGAAAATGGCACTTTCGATGAGATTGTCAATATGTCCTGACTGATGAAGCACTGATCTTTGGCCAAACAACTCTCTGAACTATTAAAGAGATCCTGTTGACTTCCCAGTGTGTGGACTGCAATGTTGATGGCTGCCACCCATGTGACATCATTGATGACATCAACAGTGGTATGGCAGACCGCCCAGCTAGTTAAGTATTATCAAGGAAAATATTTTGATAAAGGATCATCTGACAACCACAACAAAAAAGCTATATGTAGATCATATCATGAAATATAAAGGTCATTTGGTAAGGAATCTTCCCAGGTTTATGCTCAAGGCTGTCATTTGTACAAACCCCCTTGTCTACCAAGTACGAAGTTGTGAACCTAAAGAAGGCTACAAATGGATTTCAATAGGTCCAAGCGCACCTTAAATTATATGCAAAATCATGTGCATATGCACACATTTTATTTGAATTAAGAATTTTGTGTGAAAAAAATTAGAAATAATGACAAAATGCAGACTATTAATGAATATGAAATAATAATGGTTATATCAATTTATTATTCAATGTGAAGAGTGACTGATATTTTATCTGGTGTTAATTAAAAATCTTAGAAATATTTCTTACAGAACTAATGTCTGTAAGGACTTTTATTGTTATTAGTAGAAGAAATAGTCCTTATGTACAGAAGCAGAAGTCAAATATTTAGGTAGTGAAGAAGTTGTCTAATAAATTACAATATTCCTGTGGAATATTCTTCCATGTGTAGCCAATCATTGGCAAACCCAATAAATAACCCAAGCATCAATAAATTCTCAAGTGTTTATTAATTTCTTACTCTGCTTCTAGGGGGTCTGTGCTGTGGTGATAATATGACTCATGGGTTTGTCGGAACAATTATCAATATGCTTGGCATTTTATTCCACAGTGTGGAAGAAATGAAAGAAATTAATAAATGCCAACTGCTTGCCCTGTATTCTAACTATTAATTTTTTTAAAATTTTTATCTGTTTACTTTTCAAAGGATGCCAAACTGGTTTCTTATGAATGTGATATCTATTGTGGCTAGGATAACACAGTAAATTAAACTATCTTGAGGTGTACCAGAGGCTCAAGGTCAAAACCATTCATACTGAGATGAATATTAACTTGACAAAGGTTTCTAAATTTCTAAACTGCAGAGGTATACTACAAGTTTACAAAGGTATTTTTTATTCAGGTAAATATTCCTTTGATGGTCTCTACACTTAGAGATCCCCACTTTAGCTCACATATTGGTTGGTATCTGCATTGTGATTTGATTTCTACTGTAGTTCATTAAAACTATAGTCATCGTGGCATATTCAAATTTCACTAGAGACAATATTAATACTTAAAAATAGGTAGATGTATAAACATGAACACTTAAATACATATTAATAAAAAAGTAAACCTAGTGACATATCATCTTTAACAGTTTGTCAATAATCACATTATTTTTGTGTACAAGTTGGGAAATTCTCAGGGAATAATTCTCTCTCCAGGTGTTCACACAGATTTTATTAAATTTTTGAAAAGGAGATAAGGGCGGTGATACTAGCTTTCATTGAAGTTCCTCATGAGAACATTAACACAGCCTGCTGCATGTTTCTGGTCTACCTACTGATAGACATATCCTAGGAAATCAATTTGGAGTCAGGTAATATATACAATTGCAAAAATGCTTACTTGTTTCCTGTCAACACACCTTAAAATTCACATTTCCACCCATAACAAAGTTTGGATGACTTAAAAATGACTCGAATTTTGTAGTTATGATAAAATGATCACCAAATTATTTTGGTGGTATCTCCTCACATTTTATCTTAAAATCTTTAAACCACTTTGAGATATAATTGACTTACAAAATATTGTACATATTTAATGTTTAGAACGATGAATTCGGAGATAAGTATATACCTTGTATATTATTCTGAAACCTTGACCATGTCCATTTTAAAATCTTTTTCTATAATATTGTCTGTTAATTAAAACTGTTCTTAAAATAAGCACTAGACAGTCTGACCTAAATAAGGGCTTTAAAAATTGTCTTGTATTAGGAAGGAATTTGCTATTAAAATAAAATGATAAAAATAGAGTTGTTTTTGTTAATAGAGTAAATCAAATTCAGAAACCTTTTATAAAATAAAGACAAAACAAAACAATTCACCAACTTAAAAAAAATCAATTGTAAAATACCATGTATTCAAAATTTTTTTCATCTGTAATGGATTAGGTTGCCTAAAAAGAATTATATTATTTCTTTCTTAAATGGCACATATTCATACTTCCATCAAATACTACTAGCAAATCACAAATTCTCCATTCATTTTTTTTTCAGACAGCAATAAATTACAAATCTTGGAGTGATATCTTTCTAAATGTATAAATTTATAAGCCTCACGCTAAAGGGGCATTCTCAGTCATATTTATTGAATATGTAAAACATAGTTACAGAAACTCTAAAAGAGAATTATAAAAGGGGCTCCTTGCAGACCTTCAGGCCAGAGTGAGGAGAGTAGAGTGATTTTCAAAATTGAAATAGGAGAAGGGTCAACATGCATTGCCTTGCTGAGGAGAGATGCAGAATGAAACTCTTAAGCGACAACCTCTTGGAACTTTAATGTCTGATTTACCAAGTACTGAGAA